>NC_135810.1:118275502-118606910 GCF_964213995.1 Mustelus asterias
GTGCGGCAACAATAATCTCTCCCTCAATGTCCACAAATCATCGACTTCAGGAAGCATAAAGGAGAACATGCCCCTGTCTACATCAACGGGGACGAAGTGGAATTGGTCAAGAGCTTCACGTTTCTAGGTGTCCAGATCACCAACAACCTGTCCTGGTCCCCCCATGCCCACACACTACAGTTAGGAAAGGCCACCACGCCTCTACTTTCTCAGAAGACTAGGGAAATTTGGTTTGTTCACTACGGCTCTCACCAACCTTTTCAGGTGCACCATAGAAAACATTCTTTCTGGTTGTAACACCGTTTGGTATGGCTCCTGCTCTGTCACTTAAACCAGCCTCCCATCCATTGATTCTGTCTACACTTCTTGCTGCCTCGGCAAAGCAGCCAGCATAATTAAGGACCCCATGCACCCCGGAAATTTTCTCTTCCACCTTCTTCCATCAGGAAAAAGATACAAATGTCTGAGGTCAAGTACCAACTCAATGACTCAAAAACAGCTTCTTCCCTGCTGCCATCAGACATTTGAATGGACCTAGCTCACATTAAATTGATTTTTCTCTACACCCTAGCTATGACTGTAACACTACATTCTGCACTCTCTACTTTCCTTCTCTATGTACGGTCTGCTTTGCCTCTATAGCGTGCAAGAAGCAATACTTTTCACTGTATACTAATACATGTGACAATAATAAACCAAATCAAAATCAAGCATGTAAGTCTATGTTGCTAACTACTTTTGAAGAGGAGTTTAAGTCTACAAGAGGAATATTGCTTGAATTGGAACCAATAGAGATAGGTTAGCAGTTAAGAACTGTATCTTGTCAATTTCAATTGGTAAAAGCTAAGCTAATTAATTTGTTGTAGCTAAACTGTGCTGTTAAATAAGGTTTGTTTTGATCAAAACTTCCTAGTGTGTCAATAGAATCATACCTGGAGTGAAGCACCTTATCCTCACAATAATGCCAAAAATAGAAAAACTGTTGGGGTCTAGTTGAACTTCATAACATACTTTGGGGCTTCTCATCCGTGCTTTAACAGGACACTATCCTCTAAGCCACAAGGGGGAGATGATTGGTGTGGCAGTAATGTCACTGGGCTAGTAATCCTGAGGCAGGCTAATTCGGGGGGGGGGGGCGGTTGGGGGTGGGGGGAGCGGTGTGGGGCGCAGGTTTGAAACCCACCATGGCAACTGGTGGGATTTAAATTCAATAAATAAATTTGGAACTGAAAACTAGTCTCTTAGTAATGGTGACCATGAAACTATCAGTGATTGTTGTAAAAACCCATGCATTTGAGTTTCTTTCTTTGATTAAATTGATTATTGTCACATGTATTCACATCAAGTGAAAAATGTTGTTTCTTGCGCGCTATAAGAACATAAGAACTAGGAGCAGGAGTAGGCCATATGGCCCCTCGAGCCTGCTCCGTCATTCAATAAGATCATGGCTGATCTTTTCATGAACTCAGCTCCACTTACCCGCCCGCTCACCATAACCCTTAATTCCTTTACTGTTCAAAAAATTCAATGAGGTAGCCTCAACTGCTTCACTGGGCAGGGAATTACACAGATTCACCACCCTTTATGTGAAGAGGTTTCTCCTCAACTCAGTCCTAAATCTGCTCCCCCTTATTTTGAGGCCAAGCCTCCTAGTTCAAGTTTCACCTGCCAGTGGAAACAACTTCCCAGCTTCTATCTTGTCTATTCCCTTCATAATCTTATATGTTTCTATAAGATCTCCCCTCATTCTTCTGAATTCCAATGAGTATAGCCGCAGTCTACTCAGTCTCTCCTCATAAGCCAACCCTCTCAACTCCGGAATCAACCGAGTGAATCTCCTCTGCACCCCCTCCAGTGCCAGTATATCCTTTCTCAAGTAAGGAGACCAAAACTGTACACAGTACTCCAGGTGTGGCCTCACCAGCATCTTATACAGCTGCAACATAACCTCGCTGTTTTTAAACTCCATTCCTCTCGCAATGAAGGACAAAATTCCATTTGCCTTCTTAATTACCTGCTGCACCTGCAAACCAACTCCTTGAGATTCCTACACAAGGACACCCAGGTCCCTCTGCACAGCAGCATGCTGCAATTTTTTACCATTTAAATAATAGTCCATTTTGCTGTTATTCCTACCAAAATGGATGACCTCACATTTACCAACATTGTACTCCATCTGCCAGACCCTCGCCCACTCACTTAGACTATCTATATCCCTTTGCAGACTTTCAGCATCCTCGGCACATTTTGCTCTGCCACTCATCTTAGTGTCATCTGCAAAGTTTGACACATAAGAACATAAGAAATAGGAGCAGGAGTAGGCCATCTAGCCCCTCGAGCCTGCCCCGCCATTCAATAAGATCATGGCTGATCTGACGTGAATCAGTACCACTTACCCGCCTGATCCCCATAACCCTTAATTCCCTTACCGATCAGGAATCCATCCATCCGCGCTTTAAACATATTCAGCGAGGTAGCCTCCACCACCTCAGTGGGCAGATAGTTCCAGAGATTCACCACCCTCTGGGAGAAGAAGTTCCTCCTCAACTCTGTCTTAAACCGAGCCCCCTTTATTTTGAGGCTGCGTCCTCTAGTTTTAACTTCCTTACAAAGTGGAAAGAATCTCTCCGCCTCCACCCTATCCAGCCCCCGCATTATCTTATAAGTCTCCATAAGATCCCCCCTCATCCTTCTAAACTCCAACGAGTACAAACCCAATCTCCTCAGCCTCTCCTCGTAATCCAAACCCCTCATCTCCAGTATCAACCTGCTGAACCTTCTCTGCACTCCCTCCAATGCCAATATATCCTTCCTCATATAAGGGGACCAATACTGCACACAGTATTCCAGCTGCGGCCTCACCAATGCCCTGTACAGGTGCATCAAGACATCCCTGCTTTTATATTCTATCCCCCTCGCGATATAGGCCAACATCCCATTTGCCTTCTTGATCACCTGTTGTACCTGCAGACTGGGCTTTTGCGTCTCATGCACAAGGACCCCCAGGTCCCTTTGCACAGTAGCATGTTTTAATTTGTTTCCATTGAGATAGTAATCCCATTTGTTATTATTTCCTCCAAAGTGTATAACCTCGCATTTATCAACGTTATACTCCATTTGCCATATCCTCGCCCACTCACTCAGCCTGTTCAAATCTCTCTGCAGATCTTCTCCGTCCTCCACACGATTCACTTTTCCACTTCTCTTTGTGTCGTCTGCAAACTTCGTTACTCTACACTCCGTCCCCTCCTCCAGATCATCTATATAAATGGTAAACAGTTGCGGCCCGAGTACCGATCCCTGCGGCACGCCACTAGTTACCTTCCTCCAACCGGAAAAACACCCATTTATTCCGACTCTTTGCTTCCTGTCGGATAGCCAGTCCCCAATCCACTTTAACACACTACCCCCAACTCCGTGTGCCCTAATCTTCTTCAGCAGCCTTTTATGGGGCACCTTATCAAACGCCTTTTGGAAATCCAAAAACACCGCATCCACCGGTTCTCCTCCATCAACCGCCCTAGTCACATCTTCATAAAAATCCAACATGTTCGTCAAGCACGACTTTCCCCTCATGAATCCATGAGCACGACTTTCCCCTCATGAATCCACTACACACTGCACTTGGTCCCCAATTTCAAATCATCTATGTAAATCGTAAACAATTGCGATCCCAAAACTGATCCCCGAGGCACACCACTAACCACTGATTGCCAACCATAAAAACACCCATTTACCCCCACTCTTTGCTTTCTGTTAGTTAACCAATCCTCTATCCATGCTAATACATTACCCGTAACACCGTGCACCTTTATCTTATGTAGCAGTCTTTGGTGCGGCACCTTGTCAAATGCCTTCTGGAAATCCAGATACATCACATCCACAGGTTCCCCATTGTCCACTGCACATGTAATGTTCTCAAAGAATTCCACCAAATTAATCAAACATGACCTGCCCTTCATGAATTCATGCTGCGTCTTACCAATGGGACAATTTATATCCAGATGTCTCCAATTTCTTCCTTGATAATAGATTCAAGCATTTCCCCGACTACAGAAGTTAAGCTAACCAGCCTATAGTTACCCACCTTTTGTTTACCTCCTTTTTAAAAAAGTGGCATCATATTTGCTGTTTTCCAATCTGCGGGAACCACCCCAGAGTCCAGCGAATTTTGGTAAATTACCGCCAGTACATTTGCTATTTCCCCCGCCACCTCTTTTCGTACCCTGGGATGCATTCCATCAGGGCCAGGAGACTTACCTACCTTGAGCCTCATTAGCTTGCCCAACACTACTCTTTCGTGATAATGATAGTTTCTAGGTTCTCACCTGCCATAGCCTTCCTGTCATCAATTTTTGGCATGTTATTTGTGTCTTCCACTGTGAAGACCGACACAAAATACCTGTTCAATGCCTCAGCCATTTTCTCACTTCCAGTTATTATATCCCCCTTCTCATCCTCTAAAGGACCAATGTTTATTTTAGCCATTCTTTTTCATTTTATATATTTGTAGAAACTTTTGCTATCTGTTTTTATATTCTGATCTAGTTTGCTCTCATAATCCATTTTTTCATGTGATTGTATGGTCAGTGTGATCCGATTCACAGATTGGCACACCTACCAGGATACTCCTTCCACCGTGGAGTCTAGTATATCTTCCTGATCTTTGCATTATTATTCGCTGTCGACTTTCTTGCCTGCGCAGATGTTCGCACATCAGGAGTCAACACATTGTTAGACACGTTCCTCCTTATAACTGCCGATCTCATTTGGAAAAGTAATCATAGAATCCTTACAGTGCAGAAGGAGGCCACTCGGCCCATCAATCCTGCACCAACAACAATCCCACCCAGGCCCTATCCATGTAAACCTCTGTATTTACCCCGCTAATCCCCCTGACATGAAGGGACAATGTAGCATGATCAGTCAACCTAACCCGCACATCTTTGGACTGTGGGAGGAAACCGGAGGAAACCCACGCAGACATGAGGAGAACGCGCAAACTCCACTCAGACAGTGACCCGAGCTGGGAGTCAAACCAGTGCTAACCATTGTGCCATTGAGAAATGTTTTTGCCTCGTTCAGCTGGACAACACAACTTAGAGTCATGTATCAGTCTTCAACAGCTTGAGGTTTTGACTTGATTTGATTTATTACTGTCACATGTATTGGGATACAGTGGAAAGTGTTTCTTGCGCACTACAATACATACCATTCATAGAGTACATAGGGAAGAAGGAAAGGAGAGGGTGCAGAATGTAGTGTTACAGTCATAGCTAGGGTGTAGAGAAAGATCAACTTAATGCGAGGTAGGTCCATTCAAAAGTCTGATGGCAGCAGGGAAGAAGTTGTTCTTGAGTCGATTGGTACGTGATCTCAGACTTTTGTACCTTTTTCCTGAAGGAAGAAGTTGGAAGAGAGAATGTCCGGTGTGCGTGGGGTCTTTGATTATGCTGGCTTTTTTTCCGAGGCAGCGGGAAGTGTAGACGGAGTCAATGGATGGGAGGCTGGTTTGCGTGATGGACAGGGCTGGACGACACTTTGTAGTTTCTTGCGGTCTTGGTCTGGAGGCCCTGAAGAAGAGTCATATTGGACTCAAAATGTTGGGAGTGGAAATGCTCGCCTCCAAGTCCACGGACCTTTTGCTGGTCCATCAAATTTTCTGTTCCACCTGCGATGATTCCCATTGTGGGCAGGATTAGAAAACCCTGCTCCAAAACTCACTTTGTCTCTCCACAGGTGCTGCCAGACCTACTGAGATTTTCCAGCACTTCCTGTTTCTCAGTCCAACTCTCGCCAGGTAAAATGCTGAGAGTTCAGGGGCTACGCCTTGATTTTCAACAAGCACAGCACGGTGGCACAATGGTTAGCACTGCTGCCTCACTGCGCCAGGGACCTGGGTTCGATTCCCGGCTTGGGTCACTGTCTGTCTGTGTGGAGTTTCCACTTTCTCCCCGTGTTTGCGTGGGTTTCCTCCGGCTGCTCCGGTTTCCTCCCACAGTCCAAAAGACGTGCAGGTTGGGTTGATTGGCCATGCTAAATTGCCCCTTAGTGTCAGGGGATTAGTAGTGTAATTAAGTGGGATTACGGGGATAGAGCCTGGGTGGGATTGCGATCAGGGCAGACCCGATGGGCCAAATGGCCTCTTTCATGGAATCATAGAATCCCTAGAGTACAGAAGGAGGCCGTTCAACCCATCGATTCTACACTGACCACCATCCCACCCAGGCCCAATTCCGTAACCCCACGTATTTACCCTGCTAATCCCCCTGACACTAGGGTCAATTTAGCATGGCCAATCAACCTAACCCGCACATCTCTTTCTGCGCTGTAGGGATTCTACGATTCTAATTCACTGGCTTCAGAATGTAGTTTGGGATGTAAAAGGTACTAAACGAATGCACGTCTTTCTCACAGGGCTGCAATGCAGCCATTAAGAAACTAATAAATCAAGAAAAATCAATAATGCTGCATAATATACAGTTCAATCTCAATGAACATATGGCTCGTTTACCAAGCAAGGTCATGTTGGAATTTAAAACTGTGCTTGAATAAGAATCCCCACAAACTGTTGATAAGAGGAACCATGCAAATCTTCCTGTCGTGGCCCGCAGAATTACTCATTCCGCCAATATAATTCCAACACAAACAACAGAAAGTCGCTGAATTAAAAACAGTGTTTTACACAAAAATCATTAGATTTGCGAAATGTTACTGCTGTATTGAGGTGGAACTTGGCAGCGCCTCAACTCCCTTAACTGTGTTGAATATGAGATACTGCATAATGAAACAGGCTTTTACGGCCCATGGTGTTGTAAGTAGGGACATAGATTACATGTGTAGAAGCCCTGATGAGTCCATGCAAAATGCTGGCTAGACCAGAATTCCAGTGCTATTTGGAGCCGTGGGTTCCTCAATTAGAGCAAAGGCTTTAAAGAGATGCAAAGTGTAGGAACAGAGGGAGCCCATTTAGCCCTTTCAGGTCGAAGCGTCGTTCGTTGAGATCTTGACTGATCTGCAACATATTTCCCTAATTGCCATCATTGCCATGCATTGCTTAATAACATTCAACAATCTCAGATTTCAAATTAAACCAATTGCTCTCTCAATCTCAATCTCTCCCTGAGACACCCAGAAAATGCAACCGAAACTCACTATTACTTCAACTTCAGAGCAAACACATGAGCCGGGATTGTACGGCCCTGTACCTGTGTGAGTGTGTGTGCGAGTGTGTGTGTGTGTGAGTGTGTGAGTGTGTGTGTGAGTGTATGAGTGTGTATGTATGTGTGTGAGTGTGTGTGTGCGTGTGTGAGAGTGTGTGTGTGAATGTTTGTGTGTGAGTGTATGAGTGTGTGTGTGTATGTGTGTATGTATGTGTGTGTGAGTGTGTGTGTGTGAGTGTGTGAGTGAGTGTGTGTGTGAGTGTGAGTGTGTGTGTGAGAGTGTGTGAGTGTGTGACTGTGTGTGAGTGTATGAGTGTGTATGTATGTGTGTGTGTGTGAGTGTGTGTGTGAGTGAGTGTGTGAGTGTGTGTGTGAGTGTGTGAGTGTGTGTGTGAGTGAATGTGAGTGTGTGAGTGAGTGTGTGTGTGTGAGTGTGTGTATGTATGTGTGTGTGAGTGTGTGTGTGCGAGTGAGTGTGTGTGTGAGTGTGTGTGTGAGTGTGTGTGTGAGTGAATGTGAGTGTGTGCGAGTGAGTGTGTGTGTGCGAGTGTGTGCGAGTGTGTGTGAGTGTGTGCGAGTGAGTGAGTGTGTGTGTGTGAGTGAATGTGAGTGTGTGTGAGTGTGTGTGTGAGTGAATGTGTGTGTGTGTGAGTGTGAGTGAATGTGAGTGTGTGTGAGTGTGTGTGAGTGTATCAGTGTGTGTGAGTGTATCTGTGTGTGTGTACATATGTGTATGTGAGTGTGAGTGTGAGTGTGTGAGTGAATGTGAGTGTGTGTGTGTGAGTGTGTGAGTGTGCATGTGTGTGTGAGTGTGTGTGTATGTATGTATGTGTGTGTGTGTGTGAATGTATGAGTGTGTGTGAATGTGTGTGTATGTGTGAGTGTATGAGTGTGTGTGTGTATGTGTGAGTGTATGAGTGTGTGTGAGTGTGTGAGTGAGGGAGTGTGTGTGTGTAAGGGAGTGTGTGTGTGTGAGGGAGTGTGTGTGTGTGAGGGAGTGTGAGTGTGTGTGTGTGAGTGAGTGAGTGTGAGTGAGTGTGTGTGAGTGAGTGTGAGTGAGTGTGTGTGAGTGAGTGTGTGTGAGTGAGTGTGTGTGAGTGTGTGTGAGTGAGTGTGTGTGAGTGTGTGTGAATGAGTGTGTGTGAGTGAGTGTGTGTGTTTGTGAGTGAGTGTGTGTGAGTGAGTGCGTGTGAGTGTGTGTGTGTGCGTTTCCCCACCCCGCCCCACCCCCCGGCAGATGCAGCGAGCCATTCAAATCACCATTCAGTTTGGCATGATGGTAATATCCTGCCCGGTGGAACGGGCAATGAGGCTGAATTCAGTTCCCCAGCCGACTTGAAGGATTTCTTAATAGAGAGGTTCTCTGGTACAAAGCCACCAGCTGAATGTTGCTGTTTCCCTGGCTCTATATATGTCGCGAGGCAACAGCATGGGGCGGCACGGTGACAGGTTAGCACTGCTGCCTCACAACATCAGGGACCTGGGTTCAATTCCGGCCTCGGCTTACCGTCTATGTGGAGTTTGCACATTCTCCTCGTGTCTGCATGCGTTTCTTCCGGGCGCTCTGGTTTCCTCCCACAGTGCAAAGATGTATGCGTTAGGTGGATTGGCCATGCTAAATTACCCCTTAGTGTCAGGGGGATTAGCAGGGTAAATGTGTGGGGCCAATGGAATAGGGCCTGGATGGGATTGTGGTCAGTACAGACTCAATGGACCGAATGGCCTCCTTTTGTACTGTAGGAATTCTATAAGCACAGTTTTTTCTGTTTTATGTATTTTCTCAGTTCAATAAACTACTAATCCCTTGGTAACTCATCTCTTCACTTCAGGAGTTGTAAAACCTTATCAAAGATGCATGTAAACAAAAATGGCCCCAGCTGTTCCAGCATCCTGCTCACAGAAATCTCATCCTGAAACGAAAACCCACTTTCACCATTCTAACCACCCAAATGTGGTCAGATAATCGGACTGAGGGATACAGTGAGGTGGTGGGATTGAGGGTTACGGTGAGATGGTGGGATTGAGGGTTACGGTGAGATGGTGGGATTGAGGGTTACGGTGAGATGGTGGGATTGAGGGATGCGGTGAGATGGTGGGACTGAGGGATACAGTGAGATGGTGGGATTGAGGGATACAGTGAGATGGTGGGATTGAGGGATACGGTGAGATGGTGGGACTGAGGGATACAGTGAGATGGTGGGATTGAGGGATACGGTGAGATGGTGGGATTGAGGGATACAGTGAGATGGTGGGATTAAGGGATACAGTAAAATGATGGGATCGAGAGATTGAGGGATACAGTGAGATGGTGGGATTGAGGGATACAGTAAAATGATGGGATCGAGAGATTGAGGGATACAGTGAGATGGTGGGACTGAGGGATACAGTGAGATGGTGGGATTGAGGGATACGGTGAGGTGGTGGGATTGAGGGATACGGTGAGATGGTGGGATTGAGGGATACGGTGAGATGGTGGGACTGAGGGATACAGTGAGATGGTGGGATTGAGGGATACAGTGAGATGGTGGGATTAAGGGATACAGTGAGATGATGGGATTGAGGGATACAGTAAAATGATGGGATCGAGAGATTGAGGGATACAGTGAGATGGTGGGATTGAGGGATACGGGGAGATGGTGGGATTAAGGGATACAGTGAGATGGTGGGATTAAGGGATACAGTGAGATGGTGGGATTGAGGGATACGGTGAGATGGTGGGATTGAGGGATACGGTGAGATGGTGGGATTGAGGGATACGGGGAGATGGTGGGATTGAGGGATACGGTGAGATGGTGGGATTGAGGGATATGGTGAAGTGGTTGGATTGAGGGATACAGTGAGATGGTGGGATTGAGGGATACGGTGAGATGGTGGGATTGAGGGATACGGTGAAGTGGTTGGATTGAGGGATACAGTGAGATGATGGGATTGAGGGATACGGTGAAGTGGTTGGATTGAGGGATACAGTGAGATGGTGGGATTAAGGGATACGGTGAGATGGTGGGATTGAGGGTTACGGTGAGATGGTGGGATTGAGGATTATGATGAGATGGTGGGATTGAGGGATACGGTGAAGTGGTTGGATTGAGGGATATAGTGAGATGGTGGGATTGAGGGATGTGGTGAGAAGTTGGATCGGTGGGAGTAACCTAACAAAAAATACAAATTCTTGAGAATAAATTTTGTTCACATATTATTTGATGGCGGTCTGAGCTGACCCCAGTTGTGTTCCTCATGAACAGAATTTTACACAAGATTCAGTAAACCTTCTAATTGTATAAATACTAAATATACACATGCAAACAAAATTATACTTAATTACTTAATAAGTCACAATGATTGAGAATAACACAAACATGCAAAAATGCTGAAAGAATATTTCCATGGCGATACATTCCGGGGATGTACAGAATGGTTACGGCACAGAAGGAGGCTATTGAGTCCATCAAGACAGTGTTGGTTTTCTGAAAGAACAATTTAGTTCCCTACCCTCTCCCCAAAGCCCTGCAAATTATTCCCATTCAAGGACTTTGTCTAATTTCCTGTTGAAAGCCATGATTAATCTTGTCCACACCATGCTCTCAGTCAATGCATTCCAAGTCCTCACCACTCACCACATCAAGAATATTTTCCTCACCTCACCTCTGCTTCTTTGGCCAAGCACCTTAAACTGGCACATTCTTTTTCTCGCCCCTTCCATTAATGGGAGCAGTTTTTCCTGACCTATTCTCTCCAGAGCTCTCACGATTTTGAACACATCTACCAAATCTGCTCAGTCTTCTCTTGCTAAGAGATGCTGGTGTTTGACTGGGGTGGGCACAGTAACAAGTTTCACAACACCAGGCTAAAGTCCGACAGGTTCATTTGGAATCACGAGCTTTCGGAGCACTGACCCTTCATCAGGTGAGTCACAAATAAAACCTGTTGGACTTTAACCTGGTGTTGTGAGACTTAAGACTGTACGAGGCATTGGTGAGATCACTTGTAAAGTACTGCTTACATCTTTAGCCTCCTTATTTAAGGAGGGATTTACTTGCATTGGAGGCCATTAAGAGAAGGTTCACTAGGCTGACTCCTGGGGTGAAGGGGATGTCTTACGGGGAAAGGTTGAGCAAGCAGATTGGGCCTATACGCATGAAGGTTCCAAGAAAGAGAGGTGATCATGCTGAAATAGAAAATTCTAAGGGGAGCATGACAGGGTTTAAGTTTAAAGTTTATTTATTATTGTCACAAGTAGGCTTACATTAACACTGCCATGAAGTTACTGTGAAAATCCCCTCGTCGCCACACTCCGGCACCTGTTCGGGTACACAGTGGGAGAATTTAGCATGGGCCAATGCACCTAACCAGCGTGTCTTTTGGACTGTGGGAGGAAACATACACAGACACGGGGAGAACGTGCAGACTCCGCATAGACAGTGTCCCAAGCTGGGAATCGAACCCAGGTCCCTGGAGCTGTGAATCAGCAGTACTAAGCACTGTGCCACTGTGCCACCCCAAAACATAACAGCACCCAATGTCGGACATGAACCCACAACCCTGAGATTAAGAGTCTCATGCCCTACTGGCTGAGCTAGCCAGGCTACTGGCAAATGTAAATGCCAGTAAATGTTTCCCCTCACGGGTGAATCTAGAATGAGGGGCAACAGCGCCAGAACTTAGGTTCTCCCATTTAAGGCAGTGGTGAGGAGAAATTTCTCCACTCAGAGTGTCATTAATCTTTGGAATTCACTACCCCAGATAATAGTGGTGGCTCAGTCATTGAATATATTCAAGGCTTGCGTTCAACAGGATGTATTCCACGAGGGATCCACGAGGGATATGGTAGTACTTGTGGCGGGGGGTGGGGGGGCGGGGGGGGGGTGGGTGGTGGAGGCAGGAAAGTGGGACTAAGGCATAAGTCAGATCAGACATATTCTTATTGAATGGTAGGCAGGAACAAGAGGCCTACTCCTCCTCTCATTTCTTATTTTCTTTTATATTTTTCCCATTGCAAAACAGGCCCAGAGCCAGAAACAGCACCACGCATATAAATCGAAGTACTCATTTTATGTAATAGCTCTTCAATGTTCACAAAAATATTCCCCAATTTTTTTCTAAGCTGTATCCTGTTGGATAATATAAGAATATATGAACTGGGAGCAGAAGTAGGCCACTCAGCCCCTCGAGTCTGCTCCGCCATTCAATAAGATCATGACTAATCTGATTGTAACCTCAACCCCACATTGCTATCTACTCTCGATAAGATTTCGCCCCTTTGCTTATCAAGAATGGCACAGTGGCACAGTAGTCAGCACTGCTGCCTCACTGCACCAGATACCCGGGTTCAACTCCAGCGTCAGGTCGCTGTCTGTGCGGAGACTGCACATTCTCCCCGCGTCTGCGGGGGTTTCCTCCGGGTGCGCCGGTTTCCTCCCACACTCCAAAGATGTGCGATGCTAAATTGAGCCTAGTGTCAGGGGGATTAGCAGGGTAAATATGTGAGGTTACGGGAATTGGGCCTGGGTGGGATTGTGGTCAGTGCAGGCTCGATGGGCCGAATGGCCTCCTTCTGCACGGTAGGGATTCTACGAAGAATCTATCTCTCTCGCTCTGCCTTAAAAATATTCAAAGGGCAGAATTTTCCCATCCCGCCCACCACGGGAATTGTAGTGGGTGGGGGTGGAACAGACATTAGTCCGTTGACTTTTGAGGAAGAGAGTTCCAGAGACTCATGACCCTCTGAGAGAAAGAAAATCTTCATCTCTGTCTTAAATGGGTAACCCTTTATTTTTGAGCAGTGAACCCCTTGCTCTAGATTCTCCCACAAGAGGAAACACCCTCTCCACATCAACCTGTCCAGTCCCCTCAACATCTTATTCATTTCAATCAAGTTACTTTTTAATTTTCTAAACTCCAGCGGACACAAGGCTAGTTTGCCCAACTTTACCTCAGAAGCCAACTCATTCATTCCCAGTATTAGTCGAGGAAACATTCTTTGAACTGTTTCCAATGCATTTACATCCATAAAACCATAGAATCCCTACAATGCAGCAAGAGGCTATTTGGCCCATCAAATCTGCACCAACTCTGCGAAAGAACACCCTACCCCAGCCCTCCCCTCCACCCTATCCCCGTCACCCTGCATATTTATCGTGGCTAACCCATCTAACCTACACATCTTTCGACACTGAAGGGCAATTTAGCATGGCCAATCCACCTAACCTCCACATCTTCGGAGTGTGGGAGGAAACCGGAGCATCCAGAGGAAACCCACGCAGACACGGGGAGAACATGCAGACTCCGCACAGACGGTGGCCCAAGCCAGGAATCGAACCCGGGATCCTGGTGCTGTGAGGCAGCAGTGCTAACCACTGTGCCACATTAATGAGAAGACCAACACTGTACACAGTACATCAGATGTGATCTCGCCAATGTCCTGAACAATTGAACCTCTCTACTTTTATATTCAATTCCCACCACAATGGATAATAATATTCCACTAGCTTTCCTAATCACTTCCTGTGCCAATATACTAACCTTGGTGATTCATGAATAGGGATACCCAAATCCCACTGCACCTGAGAACTCTGCAAACTCTCACCTTTCAGATGAAATGCTTATTTTCTACTCTTCCTGCCCAAAGGAGGATCTCACATTTTCACACACTCTGCTCCATTTGCCAGCTCCTTGCCCACACATCTTTGCAACGGTGGCACAGGTGTTAGCACTGCTGCCTCACAGCGCCCAGGGACCCGGGTTCGATTCCCGGCTTGGGTCACTTCCTGTGCGGAGTCTGCACGTTCTCCCCGTGTCTGCGTGGGTTTCCTCCGGGTGCTCCGGTTTCCTCCCACACTCCAAAGTTGTGCAGGTTAGGTTGATTTGCCAATGCTAAATTGCCCTTTAGTGTCAGGGGGATTAGCAGTGTGGGGTTACGGGAATAGGGCCTGGGTGGGATTGTTGCTGGTGTAGACTCGATGGGCCGAATGGCCTCCTTCTGCACTGTAGGGATTCTATGAATAGGAATCGGTCACCCATTTGACATTAAAGAACATCTCGGAAAAGCCTGATCCTATCCTTACCCAACTTTAGCAGAAGGAATTGTGGGAACAGCAGCCAAAGTGGAGAACCTAGTTTATTTGTCCACATCCTTGCTCAGGGAAAATATCGGCCACTAGGGTGGCACGGTGGCACAGTGGTTAGCACAGCTGCCTCACAGCACCAGGGACCTGGGTTCGATTCCCAGCTTGGGTCACTGTCTTTGTGGAGTTTGCACATTCTCCCCGTGTCTGCGTGGGTTTCCTCCGGGTGCTCCAGTTTCTTCCCACACTCCAAAGATGTGCTAGTTAAGTTGATTGGCCATGCTAAATTGACCCTCGTGTCAGGGGGATTAGCAGGGTAAATGTGCGGGGTTACGGGAATAGGGCCTGGGTGGGATTGTGATTGGTACAGACTCGATGGGCCAAACTCCTTCCGCACTGTAGGGATTCTACGATTCACTTCCCCTCCCCATTTCATCCCCACTCTACCCCGACCCCACCCTCCCAGCAACTGGTGCCTGGGATGGGGATGAGCTAACGCAGCATATCTCAAACCGGGGCCATTTGTCTACGAATCATAGAATCCCTACAGTGCAGAAGAAGCCATTTGGTCCATCCAGTCTGCACCTAACATCTGCTCAAATATTTTATCCAGGCCCTTCCTATCCATGTCCAATCCCTCTAACCTACACATCTTGGGACACTTAGGGGCAATTTAGCATGGCCAATCCACCTTACCCTCACATTTGGATTGTGGGAGGAAACCGGAGCACCCGGAGGAAACCCACACAGACACAGGGAGAATGTGCAAATTCCACACAGGCAGTGACCCGAGGGCAGAATCGAATCCATGTCCCTGGCGCTGTGAGGCAGCAGTGCTAACCACTGTGCCACCCAAAATGATGACACCCAACTTGGGGTTCGAACACACGAGCCTGAGAATTGGAATTTCTTGCTCGACCAACTGTGCCAGCCGGGCACAGGTCAGACATTAAGCAGAAGAAGCTCAGTAACTTCATTGCAGCGCTAATGTAAGCCTACTTGTGACTAATAAATAAACTAAGTGAAAAAAAACTAAGCTTGTTGAATATTGCTGAAAAGGGAGACATGTTGTCAAAGTTTTTCAATTTGAATTCATCAGGACAAACACAAGAATGCCAAATTTCAAAGGATCACAAAAATCTATACTGCATGAGGTGATGAATGAATACTTTTCTTCAGTGTTCACCAAGGAGAGGGGCCATGTTTTTGAGGAAGAGAAGGTGTTACAGGCTAATAGGCTGGAGGAAATAGATGTTCGGAGGGAGGATGTATTGGCAGTTTTGAATAAACTGAAGGTCGATAAGTCCCCTGGGCCTGATGAAATGTATCCTAGGATTCTTTGGGAGGCAAGGGATGAGATTGCAGAGCCTTTGGCTTTGATCTTTGGGTCCTCACTGTCCACGGGGATGGTGCCAGAGGACTGGAGAATGGCGAATGTTGTTCCTCTGTTTAAGAAAGGGAATAGAAATGACCCTGGTAATTATAGACCGGTTAGTCTTACTTCGGTGGTTGATAAATTGATGGAAAAGGTCCTTAGGGATGGGATTTACGACCATTTCGAAAGATGAGGATTAATCCGGGATAGTCAGCACGGATTCGTGAAGGGCAAGTCGTGCCTCACAAATTTGATTGAATTTTTTGAGGAGGTAACTGTGTTGATGAAGGTAGGGCAGTTGATGTCATATACATGGATTTTAGTAAGGCGTTTGATAAGGTCCCCTATGGTCGGCTTGTGATGAAAGTGAGGAGGTGTGGGATAGAGGGAAAGTTGGCCGATTGGATAGGTAACTGGCTATCTGATCGAAGACAGAGGGTGGTGGTGGATGGAAAATTTTCGGATTGGAGGCAGGTTGCTAGCGGAGTGCCGCAGGGATCAGTGCTTGGTCCTCTGCTCTTTGTGATTTTTATTAATGACTTAGAGGAGGGGGCTGAAGGGTGGATCAGTAAATTTGCTGATGACACCAAGATTGGTGGAGTAGTGGATGAGGTGGAGGGCTGTTGTAGGCTGCAAAGAGCCATAGATAGGATGCAAAGCTGGGCTGAAAAATGGCAAATGGAGTTTAACCCTGATAAATGTGAGGTGATTCATTTTGGTAGGACAAATTTAAATGTGGATTACAGGATCAAAGGTAGGGTTCTGAAGACTGTGGAGGAACAGAGAGATCTTGGGGTCCATATCCACAGATCTCTAAAGGTTGCCACTCAAGTGGATAGAGCTGTGAAGAAGGCCTATAGTGTGTTAGCTTTTATTAACAGGGGGTTGGGGTTTAAGAGCCGTGGGGTTGTGCTGCAACTGTACAGGACCTTGGTGAGACCACATTTGGAATATTGTGTGCAGTTCTGGTCACCTCACTATAAGAAGGATGTGGAAGCGCTGGAAAGAGTGCAGAGGAGATTTACCAGGATGCTGCCTGGTTTGGAGGGTAGGTCATATGAGGAAAGGTTGAGGGAGCTAGGGCTGTTCTCTCTGGAGCGGAGGAGGCTGAGGGGAGACTTAATAGAGGTTTATAAAATGATGAAGGGGATAGATAGAGTGAACGTTCAAAGACTATTTCCTCGGGTGGATGGAGCTATTACAAGGGGGCATAACTATAGGGTTCATGGTGGGAGATATAGGAAGGATATCAGAGGTAGGTTCTTTACGCAGAGAGTGGTTGGGGTGTGGAATGGACTGCCTGCAGTGATAGTGGAGTCAGACACTTTAGGAACATTTAAGCGGTTATTGGATAGGCACATGGAGCACACCTGGATGATAGGGAGTGGGATAGCTTGATCTTGGTTTCAGATAAAGCTCGGCACAACATCGTGGGCCGAAGGGCCTGTTCTGTGCTGTACTGTTCTATGTTTCTATGCAAGAGAACAGGGTGCTGATTGGTTGGCAAATCGATTCTGATTGGCTGAGGCTTGACCGTGGAGAAAGTATTGGGGAGCTATGGGTTTGCCAAGCTCTTGAGGTATTAAAACAAAAAAGCCAGAGTCACATTAATTTGAATTAGTGGAATTACTGCACCCTGTTAAAATAGGAAACATTTTTTTGAGACTGGGTCGAGGACGCCTTGAGTCATGCCTAAGGCAAGCTTTATTTGGTGGTACCTCGCTTGAAATCCTTGATGCCAGCATTCGGTGTTAATTGGGAGAAAGAGATCTGCCCCATAATATGCCAGACTGACACAAAGGCTTGTAAAAGAGTAGCATGGGCATTTGGACCATGAAGGTTCATTTCCCTCTTAAGTTATCCTGCTAAGATGCTTTTAGCCAACAACATGTGGCCAACAACAAGTGATTCGAATATTCTTGTTCTTTCAGATCAATCCAAACAAGGACAAAATAACTTAATCTATTAAACTGAAGAAGAAGCTCAATAAATATGTGGGGATGAAAAGGAAGGGCAGCACGGTGGCACAGTGGTTTTCCCTGCTATCTCACAGCGCCAGGGACCCAGGTTCGATTCCGGCCTTGGGTGACTGTCTGTGCAGAGTCTGCATGTTCTCCCTGTGTCTGCGTGAGTTTCCTCCGGGTGCTCTGGTTTCCTCCCACAGTCCAAAGATGTGTGGGTTAGGTGGGATTGGCCATGCTAAATTGCCCCTTAGTATCCAAAGATGTGCTGGTTAGGTGGATTGGCCATGCTAAATCGCTCCTTAGTGTCCAAAGATGTGTAGGGCGAGCTGGATTGGCCATGTTAAATTGCCCCTTAGTGTCCCAAAATGTATATGTTAGGTGGATTAGTCATGGGAAATGAGTGTGATTAAGGGGATAGGGCAGGGGCGAGGATCTGAGTAAAATACTTCTGCACTGTCGGCATTCTGAGATTTGCATGGGAAGTGGAATTAATTGGATAGCAAAGAGCTATCATAGGCACAATGGGCTGAATGGTCTCCTCCTCTACTGGATCATTCTAGCTATGTTTCCACCTGCCAATTAAAAATTGGGAGTGAGGTAAAGTAGCCAACCAATTCATTGGCAGCTGTTAAATTTAGATGACTTTCTCCAGTCACATTCCACAGTTGACTTTTGACATACCTCTCTGGGCCATCCATATCTGGAGATGATTTTGGTTTTGAATTTATTATCTGTCTCTGTGAGGAAGATGCTACGGTGCAGTCTGCCAGAGGCATTGAAATTTGTCAATCAATTGCCGCTATTACTCTTGGCGAAGGACCCATCGCACAATGCAGTCAAGAGTTTGCAATTGATTAAGAGGTCAAGATTTCCAATTCCAATTGGAAGCAGCTACACTGTTTAGATAACCATATTTGTCAGCTTATTTATAGGAGCAACCATTTTAAACCTGGAGAATGTCCTTCCACCCATATTTGGTCATGGGAAATACCGGTATTTGGTTGTTACCTTTGTTAACAGGACAATGTGTGCATGCCAGTGCCCCCACCACCCCTCCACCCACCACCCCCCTCCACGCCACCTAAAAATGGCAGCGTTTAAATATCTCAGCTGAAAGACAGCACCTTCGACAATGCAACACTAACCCCCCCCGCCCACCAACGTCAACACTGGGTTCCACAGTGAGGCAGTGGCGTGGTGGTATTGTCACCAGAGTAGTCATCCAAAGACCCAGGGCAATGCTCTGGGGACTCAGGTTCAAATCCCGCCACGGCAGATGGTGAAATTTGAATTCAATAAAAATCTGGAATCAAAAATTTAATGATGACCATGAAACCATTGTCAATTGTCATAAAAACCCATCACGAATGTCCTTTAAGGAAGCAAATCTGCCCTCCATACCTGGTCTGGCCAACACGTTTATTCATTCATGGACATGGCTGTCACTAGCTGGCCAGCATTTATTGCCCATCCCTAATTGTCATAGAGTCATAGACTCTATGGAAACAGGATGGAAACAGGCCCTTCGGCCCAACTTGTCCATGCCGCCCTTTCTTTTTTAAACCCCTAAGCTAGCCCCAATTGCCCGCATTTGACCCATATCCCTCTATACACATCTTACCTATGTAACTATCTAAATGCTTTTTAAAAGACAAAATTGTACCTGCCTCTACTACTACCTCTGGCAGCTTATTCCAGACACTCACCACCCTCTGTGTGAATAAATTGCCCCTCTGGACATTTTTGTATCTCTCCCCTCTCACCTTAAACCTATGCTCTCTAGTTTTAGACTCCCCTACCTTTGGGAAAAGATATTGACTATCTAGCTGACCTGTGCCCCTCATTATTTTATAGACCTCTATAAGATCACCCTTCAGCCTCCTACGCTTCAGGGAAAAAAGTCCAAGTCTATCCAGCCTCTCCTTATAACTCAATCCATCAAGTCCCGGTAGCATCCTAGTAAATCTCTTTCTAGTTTCATAATATCCTTTCTATAATAGGGTGACCAGAACTGTACACAGTACTCCAAGTGTGGCCTTACCAATATCTTGTACAACTTCACCAAGACGTCCTTGAACTGAGTGGCTTGCTCGGCCATTTCAGAAGGCAGTTGAGAGTCTACCACATTGCTGTGAGTCTGGAGTCACATATAGGCCAGACCAGGTAAAGCCAGATTTCGTTCCCTAAAGGACATTAGTGAACCAGATGGGTTTTTCCGACAATCGACAATGGTTTCATGGTCATCAGTAGATTCTTAATTCCAGAACTTTTTAATGAATTCAAATTCCACCATCTACCGTGGCAGGATTCGAACTCGTGTCCTCGGAACATTAGCTGAGTTTCTGGATTAATAGTCCAGTGATAATACCACTAGGCCATCGCCTCCCCTAAATGTGACTCCCAACCCACAGCAATGTGGTTGACTCTTAAATGCCCTCTGAAATGAAGGGCAGTTAGCGATGGGCTGGAGCGTGGGGGCGGGTCATGTGGTGAAACCTCTATAGATACATTTAATCACAATTCGCAACCTAAATGTGGATTAAGTGCTCATTTTAATGGAGGGTTAATTGAACAAGTGACCTTTGGAATACAGGAGTTTTGACGTCTTGTTGAAGTTGTACAAGACATTGGTAAGGCCACACTTGGAATACTGTGTACAGTTCTGGTCACCCAATTATAGAAAGGATATTATTAAACTAGAAAGAGTGCAGAAAAGATTTAGTAGGATGCTACGGGGACTTGATGGTTTGAGTTATAAGGAGAGGCTGGATGGACTGGGACTTCTTTCTCTGGAGCGTAGAAGGCTGAGGGGTGATCTTATAAAGGTCTATAAAATAATGAGGGGCATAGATCAGCTAGATAGTCAATATCTTTTCCCAAAGGTAGAGGAGTCTAAGACTAGAGGGCATAGGTTTAAGGTGAGACGGGAGAGATATAAAAGTGTCCAGAGGGACAATTTATTCACACAGAGGGTGGTGAGTGTCTGGAAAAAGCTGCCAGAGATAGTAGTAGAGCCTGGTACAATTTTGTCTTTTAAAAAGCATTTAGACAGTTACAAGATGTGTATAGAGGGATATGGACCAAATGCAGGCAATTGGGACGAACTTCGGGGTTTAAAAAAAAGGGCGGCATGGTCAAATTTGGCCTAAGGGCGTTTTTCCATGCTGTCAACCTCTATGACTCTATGGATTTCAGAGGTGAGAACTCTGAATATTGACACCCAGCCAGCGATACCCACATCCTGTAAATGAATTTTAAAAATCCCTCCCAGCCTGGACTCTCTGGGGATTGAAGATTAATCTCCAGGACTCTGCTGCGTGAAACTTTGGAGATATATCGTCGGGACAGGAAAAGATATTGGGGCTGGGATTCTCCGATCCCGTCCGTGCCCGTCCCACTGCAAGCGAGAACGGAGAACCTGGCATTCCAGCCAAAACTCCATTTATTTTCAGTGGCACCGGAGAATCCCAGCCGCGAGCGAGGGTGGAAGCTTCCGTCCATCGTTTTTATCGTATAATTTTCTTTGAATATTTCTCTTAACCGGGCATAAACAGATTGAAAAGGAGGGGGAAAGAAAAGGCTGACTGGTTGACAGTCAAGCATCATCCGGTTGGGTAAGGAGTCTTTTTTTAGCTTTCCAATTGGTGTGGGAAAGCAGCGCGTCACAAGGGGGGGACGCGTTGGCCGCCTAATAGCTCAAGCGTTGAGGGCAAGTCACGTGGCGGAAACTTCAGGGATGCACTTAATCGCAGTTGGCAACCTAAATCTGGATTAAGTGCTCGTATCTCTGGTGGGGTTAATTGAACAAGTGACCTCTGGACTCAGGAGGCAAGAGCTCGGGTTACTAAGCCACAGCAGCTCTTGATTATTTGGAAGAGGTGAAACATATATTTTTATGGGGACCTTAGGTTTCTCCCGAGTGCTGACAAATTGGAAATGAGAGGGGGGCGCGGGCGGTGGTGGAGGTCAAAACATTGCCTTCAGCAAAAGAGCATTTGACACCAACCCCCCCCCCCCCCCCACCCCCCCCCACCCATCGAGAGGCATTGGTATCTTCCCAAAAATGAAATAAAAATCAATGACATGAAAGATCATATTTAATAACTCTTCCGTGAGAAGTTAAAACAAATTCCATAACCTTTTTGTATTTGCCTGCACAAATTTGTCAAAACAGGAAGAACGATACTCGTGGGATTTGACTGATCCAATTTTAAATCTTATAATATTCTCTCTGAACTATTTAAATCTGTTAATAATCAGACAGACTGAAAGGACTTGATCGCGGACATGAACATCGCTTGCTCTCATTTGATAGGCAGCCCTCAGGCTCTGAGTTACCAATTGTGGATTTATGGGAACTTAAAGCAAATATAGGATTGTTACAAATATTCTCTTTTGCTGTCACCCATAGCGCATTGGTAGAAAAAGAAAGATTTGCATTTATAAAGCACTTTTCACAATAACCAGAGAGCATTCTATAGCCTGTGAGTCTGGGGTGTTTTTATACTGACACAAGGAAACCAATCGCTCATAAGAGAAAATGCTGGAAAATCTCAGCAGGTCTGGCAGCATCTGTAAGGAAAGAAAAGAGCTGACGTTTCGAGCCCAGGTGACCCTTTGTCAAAGCATTGTCAAAATATGATCTTTCATGTCCTTGATTTATTTTGGGAGGATACCGATGTCAGCTTTGACAAAGGGTCATCTGGACTCGAAACGTCCGCTCTTTTCTCACCTTCCAGATGCTGCCAGACCTGCTGAGATTTTCCAGCATTTTCTCTTTTGGTTTCAGATTCTAGCATCCGCAGTAATTTGCTTTTAATCGCTCATAAGGGATTGGATAAATACATTGTGGGTTCATTTATTTAGACTCGGTGCCTGTGAACAATATATGTGGGTGGCACGGTGGCACAGTGGTTAGCACTGCGGCCTCACAGTGCCAGGGATCCGGGTTCGATTCTGGCTTTGGGTGACTGTCTACGTGGAGTTTGCACGTTCTTCCCGTGTCTGCATGGGTTTTCTTCATGTGCTCCGGTTTCCTCCCACAGTCCACAGGTGTGTAAGTTAGGCGGATTGGCCATGATAAATTGCCCCTTAGTGTCCAAAAATGTGTAGGTTAAGTGGATTGGCCATGCTAAAGTGTCCCTTAGTGTCCAAAGATATGTAGGTTCGGTGGATTGGCCATGCTAAATTGCCCCTTAGTGTCCAAAAATATGTAGGTTAGGTGGATTGACCATGCTAAATTGCCCCTTAGTGTCCAAAGATGTGTAGGTTAGGAGGATTGGCAATGCTAAATTGCCCCTTAGTTTCCAAAGATATTAGGTTAGGTGGATTAGCCAAGGTACATATGTGGGGTTATGGAGATAGGATGGGGGGTGGGACTAAGATTCCCTTTTGGAGAGTAAATGCCCCCATTTCTAGTTTCCCCCACAAAGAGAAACTTCCTCTCCATGTCATGCCACCTCAGAAACTTACATGTTTCAGTAAGACCAACTCTCATTCTTCTAAACTCCAGTGAACACAGATCCTGCTTCCTCAACCTTTCCTCGAAAGGCAATGCCCTCATCTCAACAACTAACCTAGTGAATCTTCTCTGAATGGCTTCTAATATAAGCATATCCCTCCTCAGAATCACAATCCCTACAGGGAAGAAGGAGGCCATTCAGCCCATTGAGCTGCACCAACAACAATCCCACTCAGGCCCTATCCCCGTAACCCCACATATCTACCCTGCTAATCCCCCTGACACTCGGGGGCAATTTAGCATGGCCAGCAGTGGTAATCAACATGCCTTAATTAAGGACATCAAAACAGTACCCTAGGTGTAGGCTCACCAACCCCCAGTTGTACACCCCCACCCATCTCCGCACCCCCAACCCCCATTACGAAGGAAATATTTAATTCCCAAGATCGGGAATGGTACAGCCAGGTGGGCTGTTGAGATAAATGGAAGCTCAATGCTGGTTCCAAGGCTCTAGGCTTGTACTGAAAAAACTGGGTCATTGTGTATACTTCAGCATTTCCAACACTGAGCTCCATGCCACGGGAAGTCTCCTTGAGAATTTGGCCATGGAGAAAATGTGCTCCATCCAAAACATTCTCTATCTGTTCATTTCCATTTCAAAGGAATGGTTATGTCTTGCAAAATGTGAAATGGAGTCATGCAAAGACAATGGAATGGCTGTGTCTCTCACAAAGTATGGAGCGGATCAGCAGTTAAACCTTAGTTTCTGACAATCAGCGAGTAGATAACACATTGCAGGTTGTGTAATAAGTCCTTGGAGGCAGAAGCCCCTTCACCAAAGTTCCTTTATTTACAAGATCCAACAACACTAGACAGAGTGCTCTCAGTATGCAGTCTACATCCGGAGTGCCAGAGGAATTGACACTCCTGTTTTAGTACAGAACAATGGTCCCTGATTGGACCATTAATTTGGCCCTTAATCAGGGAGTTCATATTCAAGCAGGCCCACCTCAATTGCCTGAACAAAATCATTACAGACTGATGGGGAGTTGTTTCTCTTCCCCCTGTGTCAGACAGTTGTGGGTTCAGATCCTGCTCCAGAGTGGCACCGTGGCACAGTGGTTAGCACTGCTGCCTCACAGCGCCAGGGACCCAGGTTCAATTCCCGGGCTTGGATCACTGTCTGTGTGGAGTTTGCACATTCTCCCCGTGTCTGCGTGGGTTTCCTCCGGGTGCTCCGGTTTCCTCCCACCGTCCGAAAGACATGCTGGTTAGGTGCATTGACCATGCTAAATTCTCCCTCAGTGTACCCGAACAGGCGCCGGAGTGTGGCGACTAGGGGATTATCACAGTGACTTCATTGCAGTGTTAATGTAAGCCTACTTCTGAGACTAATAAATAAACTTAAACTTAAACAATGTGCTTCACAGGAGCTTTGTCAGAGAACATTTGACAATGAGCTGAGGAGAGATAATGAATAGATTGTTGAAAGAATTAGGCTCTACGGGCCTTCCAAAAGGGAGAGAGAGGAGGAGGGGTTTGGGGAGGGAATTCCCCACTTCCGGGCCCAGGCAGCTGAATACAATTCGGCCAATGGCAAGGTGGAAAAAAAAACTAGGTTGAACAAGAGGCCAGAGTTGAAGGAATGCAAATACCTAGAAGGGCTGGAGGAGGTTACATGCCACTACAGGGCCTCCCTTCCTTAGTATCAAGCACAGAAACAGTTAAGCACGAAGCAAAGTTGAATTGATCCCACCTCACAGAGGCACGGTGGCACAGTGGTTAGCACTGCTGCCTCATAGTGCTAGGGACACGGGTTCGATTCCAACCTCAGGTCACTGTCTGTGTGGAGTTTGCACGTTCTCCCCGTGTCTGCGTGGGTTTCCTCCAGGTGCTCCCGTTTCCTCCCACAGTCTAAAAATGTGCAGGTTAGGTGGATTTGCCATGCTAAACTGCCCCTTAATGTCAGGGGGATTAGCAGGGTTAATACACGGGGGATAGGGCCATGGTGGGATTGTGGTCGGTGCAGACTCAATGAGCTGAAAGGCCTCCTTCTGCAGTGTAGGGATTCTATGATTCTCTTCTATGGTTCTACTCTACTAGCTGCTTAGTCCCAAACTGGAAGATGTGTGAATGTGTAACAGCGCAATGATCGAGTTAGCTGATGACAATATACCATTGCAGCAAAAATTGTTAATTGAACCCTTTCTTTCTGAGTGCGTAAATGCGAATGAATCGGACACATAAAGCTGTTATTAATGGATAATAGACAATATTTCCACCAAATAAATCTCCAAAGATATAAATTACCGGACACATACCAACCAAAATCCCTGGATTCACAGATGAGTAAGAAAATCTTTTACAACCTATGCAGAGGCAAAACCCACATTGCTGATTTATGACAGAACTGGCAGATATATTCCTGTTCTTAAAACATTTAGAAGCTGAATCACTGAACTGCATTTAAGATCACTTTCGCTAGAAGCGCTTTAACATAGAACATTACAGCGCAGTACAGGCCCTTCGGCCCTCGATGTTGCGCCGACCTGTGAAACGAATCTAAAGCCCATCGAACCTACACTATTCCAATATCATCCATATGTTTATCTAATAACCCTTTAAATGCCCTTAATGTTGACGAGTCCACTACTGTTGCAGGCAGGGCATTCCACGCCCTTACTACTCTCTGAGTGAAGAACCTACCTCTGACATCTGTCCTATATCTATCACCCCTCAATTTAAAGTTATGTCCCCTCGTGCTAGCCAACACCATCCGAGGAAAAAGGCTCTCACTGTCCACCCTATCGAATCCTCTGATCATCTTGTATGCCTCTATTAAGTCACCTCTTAACCTTCTTCTCTCTAACGAAAACAGCCTCAAGTCCCTCAGCCTTTCCTCATTGTGCAGGTTAGGTGGATTGGCCTCCTTCTGCATTGTAGGGATTCTATGAAATGTGATTTTGATAAAAATCTGGAACTAAATATAATAGTCACATCAAGCCCACTCTTTTCAGGAAAAGAACGAATCCTTGACAAACTTGCCAGAATCAGCTCAAAGTAGTTCACAGACAATGGGTGACTTGAGCCATTTTCAGGTAGAGAAATGTGATGACTGTTTTGCAGAGAAGGCGATGGCCTCGTGGTATTATCATTAGACTATTAATCCAAAAACTCAGCTAACGTTCTGGGGACCCGGGTTCGAATCTCGCCACGGCAGATGGTGGAATTTGGATTCAATAAAAAAATTAAAAGTCTAATAAGAACATAAGAAACAGGAGTCGGCCATCTGGCCTCTCGAGCCTGCTCCGCCATTCGATAAGGTCATGGCTGATCTTTTCGTGGACTCAGCTCCACCTACCCGACCGCTCACCATAACCCTTAATTCCTTTACTGTTCAAAAACTTATCCATCCTTGCTTTAAAAACATTCAATGAGGTAGCCGCAACTGCTTCACTGGGCAGTGAATTCCACAGATCCACAACTCTTTGTTCCTCCTCAACTCAGTCCTAAATCTGCTTCCCCTTATTTTGAGGCTATGCCCCCTAGTTCTAGTTTCACCCACCAGTGGAAACAACTTCCCTGCTTCTATCTTATCTATTCCCTTCATAATCTTATACATTTCTATTAGATCTCCCCTCATTCTTCTGAATTCCAATGAGTATAACCTCAGTCTACTCAATCTCTCTTCATAAGCCAACCCTCTCAACTTCGGAATCATGACCATGAAACCATTGTCGATTGTCGAAAAAACCCATCTGGTTCACTAATGTCGTTTAGGGAAGGAAATCTGCCGTCCTTACCTGGTCTGGCCTACATGTGACTCCAGAGCCACAGCAATGTGATTGACTCTCAAATGCCGTATGAAATGGCGGCACGGTGGCACAGTGATTAGCACTGCTGCCTCACAGCGCCAGGCAGATGGTGGAATTTCCTGATTCAATTCCGGCCTTGAGTCACTGTCTGTGAGTGACTGCGTGGGTTTTCTCCCACAGTACAAAGATGTATGGACTCTGTTGATTGGCCTTGCTAAATTGACCCCAGTATCAGGGGATTAACAGGGTAAAGATGTGTGGTTATGGGAATAGGGCCTGGGTGGGATTGTGGTCAGTGCAGGCTCAATGGGCTGAATGGCCTCTTTCGGCACTGTAGTGATTCTATGACATGGAGGGCAGTTAGGGATGGGCAATAAATGCAGGGCCCAGCCAGCGACGCCCACACCCCATAAAAATCAATAAACAGAAAATTACTCCAGCTGCCCAATTCTGGACACCTCATTTTAGGAAGGATGCCAAAGCCTTGAAGGAGATGCAGAGAAGGTCTGTTGGAATGGTACCTAGGTTGAGGGATTATATTTATATGGAGAGAGTGGACCTACTGCTGTTGCTACCCTCAGAGCAGAGAAGGCAAGCGGAAGATTTAATGAAGGTTTTCAAAACCATGAGGGGTTTTGTTTGAGTCATCAGGGAGAAGGCACTTTCACTGGCAAGATGGTTGGTAACCAGAAGACACAGATTTTCGATAATGGGAAAAAGATCCAAAGGGGAGATGCAGAGATTTCTTTATATCACTGAAAAAAGAGAGATGTGTCACTGAAGCTTTTCATCTTGCACTCATCAGGACAAATGCAAGAATGCCAAATTTCAAACACTCACAACAATTTATACAGCAGGAGAAAAGGGCCTTGATTGGTTGACAAGTTGTCATGGAGAAAGAATTAGTCGCTGCTGCTTTCTCCATGACAATGCCTCAGCCAATCAGGGTTAACTGGACAACCCATCAGCATCCTCTTCTTCTGCACTATGAATTGGAATGATTGTTTGAAATTTGGCATTCACACATTTGTCCTGAAGAGTGTAAGGCGAGAAACTTTGGCAACATGCCTCTTTTATTACAGTAATGTTCAAGGAGTGTTTTAACGCAGCAAGTTGTGATGATCTGGAATAAACTATGTGGAAGCAGATTCAGCGTTAACTTTCAAAAGAGAATCGGATATATATTACAAAAGTAAAAAGTATTGCAGGATCCTGGGGTAAAATTTGAGTAGGTGAGACATGTTTCATAATGGTGTGAAAGGACTTTCCAGCTTGTAGCCTCGGTTGATTCTAGAAACTGATAAATTGAACCTTGATCATGCAGTTCAAGGTAATCCCTGAACAGAACCAGTGGACAAGAGCTGAAGATCAAAAGAGGAAAAGGCTGGTTAAAATGTATTTTGATTTGATTTGATTTATTATTGTCACATGTATTCATATACAGTGAAAAGTGTTGTTTCTTGCGCACTATACAGACAAAGCATACCGTTCATAGAGAAGGAAAGGAGAGGGTGCAGAATGTAGTGTTACAGTCATAGCTGGGCTGTAGAGAAAGATCAACTTAATATAAAGGTAGGTTCATTCAAAAGACTGACGGCAGCAGGGAAGAAGCTGTTCTTGAGTCGGTTGGTACGTGACCTCAGACTTTTGTATCTTTTTCCCGGCAGAAGAAGGTGGAAGAAAGAATGTCCACGGTGCATGGGGTCCTTGATTATGCTGGCTGCTTTTCTGAGGCAGCGGGAAGTGTAAACAGAATGAATGGATGAGAGGCTGGTTTGTGAGATGGATTGGGCTACATTCACCACCTTTTGTAGTTTCTTGCGGTCTCGGTCAAAGCAGGAGCCATACTAAGCTGTGATACATCCAGAAAGGATGCTTTCCATGGTGCATCTATAAAAGTTGGTGAGAGTCGTAGCAGACATTCCAAATTTCCTTAGTCTCCTGAGAAAGTAGAGGTGTTGGGTGGGCTTTCTTAACTATAGTGTCAGCATGGTGGGGGGGGATCAGGACAGGTTGTTGGTAATCTGGACACCGAAAAACTAGAAGCTCTCAACCATTTCATCCCCTTGATGGAGACAGGGGCATGTCCTCCACTACACTTCCTGAAGTCAATGTAACAAATGCCAGCCTTGACTTCTGTGCCCTGGAGTGGGACTTGAACAAAGAACCTCGCGACAAGGCAGAAACGCGATGATCTGAGCCACTTCTCATGATGAAGCCTTGGTCATTCATCCTTCATCATAGAATCATAGAATCCCTACAGTACAGAAGGAGGCCATTTCTCCCATCAAGTCTGTACTGACCACAATCCCACCCAGGCCCTATTCCCGTAACCCCACACATTTACCCTGCTAATCCCCCTGACACTAAGGGGCAATTTATCATGTCCAATCAACTGAACCTGCACATCTTTGGACTGTGGATGGAAACCGGAGTACCTGGAGGAAACCCGCGCAGACACGTGGAGAACGTGCAGACTCCACACAGACAGTGACCAAAGGCTGGAATCGAACCTGGGTCCCTGGCGCTGTGAGGCAGCAGTGCTAACCACTGTGCCACCGTGCCACCCAGAGACTTCTTCCTGGAGAACAAAGGGCTTGAACAGCAGCTTGAAAGGTCAACTTTAGGTTGGGCCTCTCACTCATGTAGATGCATTCTCAGTGTCATGGCCTTTAAAATAACAGACAGAAAAACATTCCGCAAACGTGATAAGTGCCATAGCTTTAAAAGTAATTTCTGCCACTGGGCCTCAGGATAAGACATTCGTGGCTTATTGACTGATAGGGCAATGCAAACACTGCTGCATAACTCTTCAAAGTGCCTTAACACCCAGTAGTGTGGATATAGATCAAAAGAAATGCCAACTTAAACCTCTTCAGGTGCATAATCCTATTCATCACTAATAATGAACTCAATACTTCGGGAATAATAACTCGACTTGCTTCCAAATCAAATGTGTTGAGATGAGGCGCAGAGTAAAAGAATGGCGGTGAATGTATGAATATATAAAAGGGCAAACGGCTTCTTGTTAAAGATTCTCTTTTATTCTGTCAAAGTGCGATTTCCACTCTCATTGCAACAGAGCAGCGAAAGGTTCTTCATCAGTGTTGTCAGTTTTTCATCTGATCTGAGGGTCCTTTCCAGTGTGAAATCTCGGCCAGCCTCTTGTGATTCTTAAACCATGCAGTATTATTTCATTATATAAGGGCGGCACAGTGGTTAGCATTGCTGCCTCACCGCGCCAGGGACCTGGGTTCGATTCCCGGCTTGGGTGACTGTGTGTGCGGAGTCTGCACGTTCTCCCCGTGTCTGCGTGGGTTTCCTCCGGGTGCTCCGGTTTCCTCCCATAGTCCAAAAGACGTGCTGGTTAGGTCCATTGGCTGTGCTAAATTCTCCACCAGTGTAACCCGAACAGTTGCCGGAGTGTGGCGACTAGAGGATTTTCACAGTAACTTCATTGCAGTGTTAATGTAAGCCTACTTGTGATACTGATAAATAAAGACTTTAAAGATAAAGAAAGAAAAGACTATTTCATCAAATACACGGAATTCCGTAGCACAGGCTATTCAGCCCAACTTGTCCATGCGAGCATCTATTCTCCACACAAGCCTCCTCCCACACTTATTTTATCTTGGCATTAAAGAGGTTTCTCCTGAATTCCCCACAGGATTTGTTGGAGACTATATTGTAACTTGGAGAAAATTCTCTGGGGACAGTCAAATGGAGCTGTGATTAAAGTGTTAGAGGGCGTCTGTTAGTCTGTTATGCTAAAAGGTAAAAGAACTAATTAATGGAAAAGTGACCAGGCTGATAATCACGCAGCTAACACATGGAATGTACCCCAGAAAGTGCTGGCTAGCTGAACATCAGCAACAACCTGCATTCGTGTAGCACCTTTAGCAGAGTGAGAACATCCCAATGTGCTCTACAGGACCATTATCCAACAAGAGTTGATGTTGAGCCCGCTAACGAAATGTTAGGACAACTGATCCGAAGTTTGGTCAAAGGGATAAGTGTGACTTAAAGGAGGAGAGAAAGGTGGCAAGGTTTAAGAAAGAAATTCCGGAACTTAAGGACTGGCCAGCTAAAGGCACAGCAGCCAATGATGGAGAGATTAAAATCTGGAATGATCAAGAGGCTGGAATCAAAGCACAGATTATTTTTTTAAAACTTACTTATTCGTGTCACAAGTGGTCTTATATTAAACCAAAAGAGAAAATGCTGGAAAATCTTAGCAGGTCAGGCAGCATCTGTCAGGAGAGAAAGGAGCTGACGTTTCGAGTCCAGATTATCAGCTTTGACAAAGGGTCCAGGCAGCTAAAAACAGATGGAGCACTGGAGGAATACAGAGAAAGTAGAAAAGAACTCAAACAGGGAGTTAGAAGGGCAAAAAGGGGTCACAAAATGTTCTTGGCAGACAGGATTAAGGAGAATACTAAGGCATTTTATACATACGTTAGGAACAAGAGGGTTGTTAGGGAAAGAATCGGACCTCTCAGGGACAAAGGAGGGGAATTATGCTGAGAACCAAAGGAAGTAGGAGAGATCCTAAACGAATACTTTGCATCAGTATTCACAAAGGGGAGGGACATGTTGACTCGTAGTGTCTCAGAGAGATGTGGTGACCTGTTAGAAAAAATCTCAATTACAAGGGAGGAAGTGTTAGGTTTTTTAGGAAACATTAAGACAGACAAATCCCCAGGGCCAGATGGCATCTATTCTAGACTCCTCAGGGAGGCAAGAGATGAAATTGCTGGGCCTCTAACAGAAATCTTTGTCTCTTCACTGGACACAGGCGAGGTCCCAGAGGATTGGAGGATAGTGAATGTGGTCCCGTTATTTAAGAAGGGTAGCAAGGATAACCCGGGTAATTATAGGCCGGTGAGCTTGACGTCCGTGGTAGGGAAATTGTTGGAGAAGATTCTTTGAGATAGGATATATGCGCATTTAGAACTGAATAATCTCATTAGCGATAGACAGCATGGTTTTGTACGAGGGAGGTCGTGCCTCACAAATTTGGTTGAGTTTTTTGAGGAGGTGACAAAAACGATTGACGAGGGAAGGGCCGTGGATGTCGTCTATATGGATTTTAGTAAAGCGTTTGACAAGGTCCCTCATGGCAGGCTGGTGCAAAAGGTTAAATCTCACGGGATAAAAGGTGAGCTAGCTAGATGGGTGGAGAACTGGCTTAGCCATAGAAGACAGAGGGTAACAGTGGAGGGGTCTTTTTCCGGTTGGAGGTCTGTGACTAGTGGTGTTCCGCAGGGCTCTGTACTGGGACCTCTTCTGTTTGTGATATATATAAATGATTTGGAGGAAGATGTAGCTGGTGTGATCAGTAAGTTTGCGGACGACACGAAAATTGCTGGAGTTGCGGATAGTGATGAACATTGTCAGAGAATACAGCAGGATATAGATAGGCTGGAACATTGGGCGGAGAAATGGCAGATGGAATTTAATCCAGATAAATGCGAAGTGATGCATTTCGGTAGATCTAATGTAAGGGGGAGCTATACAATAAATGGCAGAACCATCAGGAGTATAGACACACAGAGGGACCTGGGTGTACAAGTCCACAGATCCTTAAAGGTGGCAGCACAGGTGGAGAGGGTGGTCGAGAAGGCATATGGCATGCTTGCCTTTATTGGACAGGGCATAGAATATAAAAGTTGGGGTCTGATGTTGCAGCTGTATAGGACGTTGGTTTGGCCACATTTGGAAACTGCGTCCAGTTCTGGTCGCCACACTACCAGAAGGACGTGGAGGCTTTGGAGAGAGTACAGAAAAGGTTTACCAGGATGTTGCCTGGTATGGAGGGTCTTAGCTATGAGGAGAGATTGGGTAAATTGGGGTTGTTCTCCCTGGAAAGACGGAGGATGAGGGGCGACCTAATAGAGGTGTATAAAAGTATGAAGAGTATAGATAGGGTGAACAGTGGGAAGCTTTTTCCCAGGTTGGAGGTGACGAACACAAGGGGTCACGGGTTCAAGGTGAGGGGGGCAAGGTTCAACACAGATGTCAGGGGGACGTATTTTACACAGAGGGTGGTGGGGGCCTGGAATGCACTCCCAAGCAAGGTGATTGAACCAGGCACGCTGGGATTGTTTAAGACTTATCTAGATAGCCACATGAACAGACTGGGAATAGAGGGATACAAACGAATGGTCTAGTTGGGCACATGAGCGGCGCAGGCTTGGAGGGCCGAAGGGCCTGTTCCTGTGCTGTATTGTTCTTTGTTCTTTGTCATCTGGACTCGAAACGTCAGCTCTTTTCTCTCCTTGGAGATGCTGCCAGAGCTGCTAAGATTTCCAACATTTTCTTTTTTGGTTTCAGATTCCAGCATCTGCAGTAATTTGCTTTTAGGCTTACATTAATACTGCAATGAAGTTACTGTGAAAATTCCCTAGTGCCACACTCCAGCGCCTGTTTGGGCTCACTGAGGGAGGATTTAGCATATCCAATGCACCTACCCAGTATGTCTTTCGGACTGTGGGAGGAAACTGGAGCTCCCAGAGGAATCCCATGTAGACATGGGGAGAACGTCCAGACTCCGTACAGACTGTGACCCAAGCCAGGAATTGAACCTGGGTCTCTCGCGCTGTGAGGCAGCAATGCTAACCGCTGTGCCACCATGCCACCCCATATGATATTCAGAAGGTTTGTTTGGGCTAGAGGAGGTTGCAGAGATAAAGGGCTGCTTTATAAACTATGAAAATATCTTTGTGAATGTCAGACAGTCACTTCATAAACTATATGGCAATATACTGGCCTTGATATACAATAGCTTCATAAATTATCTGCATGAATGTACAGTATTTCTTGTGACAGAGGAATCATATTCTAATCAGCATTATCTCCCTTACCTACGCAACACATTGAAGAATTGTTTTCTTCTTAAGATGCTATTTAAATGTTGTACGTTGTTATCTTTGCATTTTAAATGCTCACTCGATCATGAAGTGTCTCAGCAGATAGTGTGCATGGCGATCACTCTCAGGTCGCCACTTAACCTTCTCAGTGAAGAAGAAGCTCAAGGTTCCCTCATTCCCAGTTATATGTTCGTTAGGTTATCCTATCCCTTCCAATCTTTCTGTCACCTTCCTAAACTGGAGATCCCCAAAGTCCTATACAGCTCTCTAAGAGCCAACTCTGTCAATATTTTCTCCGCTTTCCAAACTCAGCTTCCAGCTCCAAAATCAAAGATGGGATTCTTCATGGCCTCAGCTACTTCTGCTATCACCCTCATTTTCCTGTGCAGTTGTGCACTAAGGTCTTTCTGTTCACCAGCTTTACTTAAAATCCTAATATCTGAGATCTATTTCCTTCCAAAATGCATTGCTTCATATTTCTTCCACCCGGGGACCAATCCTTTCACCAATCCTGTCCTGCTTCCCTCCCAGTTGCTATCAATACAGTTTGACATTGCTCCCTCAGTGTCTGGTAGTGTTGTAGTTATGTTCCTGGATTAGTAATCCAAAAATCTTAGATTAATAATGTATTGGGTATGGTGATAGAATGAGACTTTTAAAGATGCACCATAGAAAGCATCCTTTCTGGATGTATCACAGCTTGGTATGGCTCCTGCTCCAACCAAGACTGCAAGAAACGGCAAAGGGTCGTGAACAAAGCCCAGAACATCACGAAAACCAGCCTCCCATCCATTGACTCCGTCTATACTTCCCGCTGCCTCAGAAAAGCATAATCAAAGACACCAGACAGCCCATACATTCTCTCTCTCACCTTATCCTGTCAGGAAAAAGATACAAAAGTCTGAGGTCACGTACCAGCTGACTCAATAACAGCTTCTTCCCTGCTGCTGTCAGACTTTTGAATGGACCTACCTCGTATTAAGTTGATCTTTCTCTCCACCCTAGCTATGACTGTAACACTACATTCTGCACTCTCTCCTTTCCTTCTCTATGAACAGTATGCTTTGTCTGTATAGCGCGCAAGAAACAATACTTTTCACTGTATCCCAGTATATATGACAATAATAAATCAAATCAAATCAAATCAAAGATGTGCACGGTTAGGTTGATTGGGCCATGCTAAATTGCCCCTTTGTGTCAGGGGGATTAACAGGGTAAATATGTGGGGTTACGGGGATAGGACCTGCGTGGTATTGTAGTCAGTGCAGACTCAATGGGCCAAATGGCCTCCTCCTGCACTGTAGGGATTCTATGATTCTATGAAAAGAAAAGCTGTCAATCAGTGAATTTGACCATGGAGCCATCAGATTGTGGCAGAGAAAAGAATCTGGGTACAACCTGTTGAGAGGTGAAGGAATCAAAATGACAATGGCGAGATTTTAATATGACTGCACAGTGTGGTTTAATAATTAATAATGAGTAAGGAAATGATAGAAAAATGGTTACAGATTCCTTTGTTACAGAAAACCAGCTTCTTCTCTGTTCCAAATGTTAGCATCTTTTGTACAGCTTGCAAGAACTGTGCAAACAAACCTTTTTAGATTTTGGAGTCAGACAGCAAAACAGTGTTAGAGATAGAGGGTAAGCATCACCAAGATGTGGAGATGCCGGCGTTGGGCTGGGGTCGGCACAGTGAGTAGTCTCACAACACCAGGTTGAAGTCCAACATGTTCATTTGGTAGCACGGGCTTTCGGAGCGCTGCTCCTTCATCAGGTGAATGGAGTCCACTCACCTGACTCCACTCACCTGACTCCACTCACCTGACTCCACTCACCTGATGAAGGAGCAGTGCTCCGAAAACTCATGATTCCAAAGCCTGTTGGATTTTAAGAACATAAGAACATAAGAAATAGGAGCAGGAGTAGGCCATCTAGCCCCTCAGGCCTGCCCCGCCATTCAATAAGATCATGGCTGATCTGAAGTGGATCAGTTCCACTTACCCGCCTGATCCCCATTACCCCTAATTCCCTTACCGATCAGGAATCCATCTATCCATGATTTAAACATATTCAATGAGGTAGCCTCCACCACTTCAGTGGGCAGAGAATTCCAGAGATTCACCACCCTCTGAGAGAAGAAGTTCCTCCTCAACTCTGTCCTAAACTGACCCCCCTTTATTTTGAGGCTGTGCCCTCTAGTTCTAGTTTCCTTTCTAAGTGGAAAGAATCTCTCCACCTCTACCCTATCCAGCCCCTTCATTATCTTATAGGTCTCTATAAGATCCCCCCTCAGCCTTCTAAATTCCAATGAGTACAAACTCAATCTGCTCAGTCTCTCCTCATAATCAACACCCCTCATCTCTGGTATCAACCTGGTGAACCTTCTCTGCACTCCCTCCAAGGCCAATATATCCTTCCGCAAATAAGGGGACCAATACTGCACACAGTACTCCAGCTGCGGCCTCACCAATGCCCTGTACAGATGCAGCAAGACATCTCCGCTTTTATATTCTATCCCCCTTGCGATATAGGCCAACATCCCATTTGCCTTCTTGATCACCTGTTGCACTGGGTTTTTGCGTCTCATGCACAAGGACCCCCAGGTCCCTCTGCACAGCAGCATGTTGTAATTTCTTTCCATTTAGATAATAATCCAATTTGCTATTATTTCTTCCAAAGTGAATAACCTCGCATTTGTTAACGTTATACTCCATCTGCCAGATCCTCGCCCACTCACTCAGCCTGTCCAAATCTCCCTGCAGACCTTCTACGCCCTCCACACCATTTACTTTTCCACTTATCTTTGTGTCGTCTGCAAACTTTGTTACCCTACACTCAGTCCCCTCCTCCAGATCGTCTATATAAATGGTAAATAGTTGAGGCCCCAGTACCAATCCCTGCAGCACGCCACTAGTTACCATCTGCCAACCAGAAAAGCACCCATTTATTCCGACTCTCTGCTTTCTGTCAGATAGCCAATCCCCAATCCACGCTCACACCCTACCCCCAATTCCGTGTGACCCAATCTTCTTCAGCAACCTTTTGTGAGGCACCTTATCAAACGCCTTTTGGAAATCCAAAAACACCGCATCCACCGGTTCCCCTCCATCAACCGCACGAGTCACATTTTCATAAAAATCCAACAAGTTCGTCAAGCACGACTTTCCCCTCATGAATCCATGCTGTGTCTGCTTAATCGAACCATTCTTATCCAGATGGCCTGCTATTTCTTCTTTAATGATGGATTCCAGCATTTTTCCAACTACAGACGTTAAGCTAACCGGCCTGTAGTTACCCGCCTTTTGTCTATTTCCTTTTTTAAACAGCGGCGTAACATTAGCCATTTTCCAATCTGCCGGCACTACCCCAGAATCCAACGAATTTTGATAAATAACCACTAACGCATCCGCTATTACCTCTGACATTTCTTTCAGTATCCTGGGATGCATTCCATCCGGGCCTGGGGACTTGTCCACCTTCAGTCCCGTCAGTCTACCAAGCACTGCCTCCCTGGTAACATTAATTGTATTGAGTACCTCTCCTCCTACCAACCCTCTATCGTTAATATTCGGTAAACTATTTGTGTCTTCCACCGTGAAGACCGACACAAAAAACTTATTTAAAGTTTCAGCCATTTCCTCATTTCCCACTATTAAATCCCCCCTCTCGTCCTCCAAGAGTCCAACATTCACCCTTGCCACTCTATTCCTTTTTATATATTTGTAAAAGCTTTTACTATCATTTTTTATATTTAGAGCTAGCCTAGCTTCATAACATATCTTTCCTTTCTTTATCGCTTTCTTAGTCATTCTTTGTTGTTTCTTAAAGTTTTCCCAATCTTCCGATTCTCCACTATTTGTGGCCACTCTGTACGCATCGGTCTTTAATTTAATACTCTCCTTAATTTCCTTCGTTATCCACGGCTGGTTATCCCTTTTCTTTCAACCCTTCTTTATCACCAGAATATATTGTTGCTGAGTACTGAAAAGGATCTCCTTAAAAATCCTCCACTGTTCCTCAGCTGTCCTACCTACCAGTCTGCTCTCCCAGTCCACCTTAGCCAATTCAGTCCTCATCCTATCGTACTTCCCTCTGTTCAAACAGAGGACACTGGTATGGGACCCTACTTTCTCCTCTTCCATTTGTATCAGAAATTCGACCATATTGTGATCACTTGACCCAAGAGGGTCCTTCACAAGAACATCCTTAATTCTACCTACCTCGTTACACATTACCAGATCTAAGATAACTCGTTCCCTCGTCGGTTCTGTAACATACTGTTCAAGGTAACTATCCCGACAGCATTCTAAGAACTCTTCCTCCATCCCACCCCTTCCAACTTGAGTCAGCCAATCAATATGCAGGTTGAAGTCCCCCATGATTATTGCCATTCCGTTTTTGCACGCATCCATTATTTGCTTGTTTATAGCCCTCCCCACCTCAACATTATTATTTGGGGGCCTATAGACCACGCCTACTAGTGTCTTTCTCCCCCTACTATTCCTTATCTCTACCCATAACGATTCCACGTTTTGTTCCTTAGAGCCTATGTCATCCTGATATTATCTTTTATTAACAGAGCTACCCCACCACCTTTTCCTTCCTGTCTATTCTTCCTAAATGCCTGATACCCCTGGATATTCATCTCCCACTTTTCTGTAATGGCCACTAGATCATACCCATTAGTGCTGATTTGCACCGTCAACTCATTAACTTTGTTCCAAATGCTTCGTGCATTCAGGCAAAGTGTCTTTATTCCAGCTTTTATCTGGACCCGATTTGATGAAACGCTATCAACCTCTCCCTCACCCTCTACTCCTTTAACTACTTGAATGCCCTCATTCACTTGCACTCGCTCCCTCTCCTCTACCATTGATTTCGTAATTCCTCTTACCTCTGCACCCTCCCCCCCATAAATTAGTTTAAAGCCCTATCTACAGCCCTAGTGATACGATTCGCTAGGACTCTGGTCCCAGCACGGTTCAAACGGAGACCATCCCATCTATACAGGTCCCATCTGCCCAAATACTGGTGCCAATGCCCCATGAATTCGAACCCATTCCTCCCACACCAATCCTTGAGTCACACATTCATCTCCTTAATCCTATTAACCCTGCGCCAATTTGTGCATGGCTCAGGTAGTAATCCAGAGATTACCACCTTGTTAGTTCTGCTTTTTAATTTGTTCCCCAGCTCTTCGTACTCCCTCTGCAGATCCTTAGTTCCTGTTTTGTCGATGTCATTGGCACCTACATGGACCACAACAACTGGATTTTCACCCTCCCACTCCAGATTCCTCTGCAGCCCAGATGATACATCCTGGACCCGAGCACCAGGCAGGCAACACAACCTACGGTATTGCTTCTCCTGGTCACAGAGAACAGTGTCTGTGCCCTTCACTATCCCCAATTACTACTACATTTCTCTTTGATTTCTCCGTTGCAGCAGCACCCTGGTACTGCGGACAGTTTGCTCGTCCTTCTCGCAGTCATTTTTCCCATCTACACTGGTGGCAAGGACCTCAAATCTGTTGCAAAGATTTAAGGGCTGAGGTTCTTGGAACTTTACCTCCCGCAAACTACTTCCCTTCTTCCCCCCACTGCCCGCCTTCTTCCCCCCACTGCCCGCCTTCTTCCCCCCACTGTCCGCCTTCTTCCCCCCACTGCCCGCCTTCTTCCCCCCACTGCCCACCTCACCCGCAGCCACTCCCTGTTGGCCCTGACCCCCAGCTAAGTTAGTCAGTCTAAGGGGCGTGACTTTCTCTTTATACACATTATCCAGATAGCTCTCCCCTTCCCTGATAAGCCTCAGTGTCTGTAGCTCAGAGTCCAGTTCATCTACCTTGAGCTGGAGATCCTCCAGCAACCAGCACTTACTGCAGACATGGTCCCTGGGGTCCACCTTGGGGTCCACTTGCTCCCACATCATGCAGAAACAGCACATTACATATCCCTCCATACCAATTTACCTTGTATGAGTTGGTGTAATTTAAAAGTGAAACCCTACCCTGCCTCTGTCTGTCCTCGCCTCAGCCCTGTGAGCCAAAGCCAGTTCACGCTCTACTCCCCACTCACTCCGCTGCCCGCTCCCGACGCTGCCCACTGTATAGAGTGACTTTTATACTAAAGAAACACAATCTCCCAGAATCCCCTGCGGCCTACTCCCACTTCCCTTAGTTTAAACCCTTGAAAAAAAGCCCGTGGAGAAAAACGGATTAAATAAATAAATCACAGCACTTTACTCACCCTCAGCACTGCTGCTGAGAATCTCTCCCTCTGTCCTGCTCCAGTCGAACAAATGACTTTAATCTGGTGTTGTGAGAAGCAGAGCCAAGGTAAGTTAGGATCCTCTGCAATGGGGACAATGTTAAATGTGACGAATACAAGATGTGCCTGTCTTGATAAATCATATCTGTTTTGTTAGTTTGCAATTTAAACAATGTGTACATGTGAAGCAGAGTGGTGAAGAAGGCATTCAGCATGTTTGGTTTCATTGGTCAGAACATTAAATACAGAAGTTGGGACATCTTGTTGAAGTTGTACAAGACATTGGTAAGGCCACACTTGGAATACTGTGCACAGTTCTGGTCATCCTATTATAGAAAGGATACTATTTAACTAGAAAGAGTGCAGAAAAGATTTACTCGGATGCTTTCGGGACTTGATGGTTTGAGTTATAAGGAGAGGCTGCTGGATAGACTGGGACTTTTTTCCCCGGAGCGTAGGAAGCTGAGGGGGCGATCTTATAGAGGTCTATAAAATAATGAGGGGCATAGATCAGCTAGATTGTCAATATCTTTTCCCAAAGGTAGGGGAGTCTAAAACTAGAGGGCATAGGTTTAAGGTGAGAGGGGAGAGATACAAATGGGTCCAGCGGGGCAATTCTTTCACACAGAGGGTGGTGAGTGTCTGGAACAAGCTGCCAGAGGTAGTAATAGAGGCGGGTACAATTTTGTTTTTTAAAAAGCATTTAGATAGTTATATGGGTAAGATGGGTATAGAGGGATATGGGCCAAATGCGGGCAATTGGGACGAGCTTAGGGTTTAAAAAAAAGGGTGGCATGGACAAGTTGTGCTGAAGGGCCTGTTTCCATGCTGTAAACCTCTATAACTCTATGATATAAATATATGAAGCTTTCCTGTAAACATCAGAGTCTGCCCCACAGACCCTTCTCTGAAGTAGAACTCTCCCTGCATACGCTTGAAAATAAAGTGATCATAACCTGGTCTGCGTCTCCTGTGGTTCGTTCATAGGAGCTCAGCAATAAATAACCCGAACTGGATATGGGACCACCAGTGCCACACCTATGTGAGCGACTCTTTGAAGTGACCAAGCAAGTAATTTGGTTGTACCAAACCACAACCGGCGATTCCAGAAGGTCGGCCCACTTTGCCAGAGAAGCAGTGAGAATGATTTATGGAAATAGTAAATCAGGGAACCCTGACACAAATGGATGTGGAACTTGAGTACCGAGAGGATCTTGTCTTACCCCTATACTGTACGTCCTTCCCCACAGGCCATAGAATCCCTACAGTGCAGAAGGAGGCCATTCAGCCATCGAGTCTGCACCGGCAACAATCCCACCCAGGCCCTATCCTTGTAACCCCACGTAATCCCCCTGACACTAAGGGGAATTCCCACCCAGATCTGTTCCTAACCCTAAGTATTTACCCTGCTAATCCTATTAACCTACACACCTTGAGACGCTAAGGGGCAATTTATCATGGCCAATCCACCAACCTGCACACCTTTGGAGTGTGGGAGGAAACCGGAGCACCCGGAGGAAACCCATGCAGACATGGGGAGAACATGCAGACTCCACACAGACAGTCACCCGAGGCCGGAATCGAACCCGTGTCCCTGGCGCTGTGAGGCAGCAGTGCTAACCGCTGTGCCACTGCGCCAACCTACAGGCATCTCTCCATCTTAATCATTACATTCTAAACCACGTACTCACCTTTGCTTTTCTGAACTTGTCGAACCACTAGTTGCACAGTTTGCAACTATGTCGACAACTAAAATCAGTTCCTATTACGCATCGCACTTTGAAACATTCAGCGAGCATGCATTCTTACTGTGTCAACATTCTCTGCCTAGACCTTGGATGCCTAAGCTGGCTTTTCATTTCTTTTGTATTCATTAGCAGGATGTGACATTGCTGGCAAGGCCAACATCTATTGCCCATCCTTAACTGCCCCTTGTGAAGGTGTTGAGTCACCTTTTTGAAATGCTGCAGCCCATGTGATGTAGGTACACCCACAGTGCTGTTAGGGAGGGAGTTCCAGGATTTTGGGCGGGCTAGGTTGATTGGGCATTCTAAGTTGCCCCGTAGTGTCCCGGGATGCATAGGTTAGAGGGGTTACATAGAACATAGAAAAGTACAGCACAGAACAGGCCCTTCGGCCACGATGTTGTGCCGAGCTTTATCTGAAACCAAGATCAAGCTATCCCACTCCCTATCATCCTGGTGTGCTCCATGTGCCTATCCAATAACCGCTTAAATGTTCCTAAAGTGTCTGACTCCACTATCACTGCAGGCAGTCCATTCCACAGCCCAACTACTCTCTGCGAAGATATATCCTTCCTATATCTCCCACCATGAACCCTATAGTTATGCCCCCTTTGATGCGCGTTATCATACACGAGGCTTGATGCTCAGGAAATAAAGGCTTTTATTTGCTGTAACAAAGCAGCTACCAATTATATACACGATCCCAGACTGAGGGGTCCCAGCCAGAGCAGGGACCTTCATACCTCTCCCAGGCGGCGGAGCCCGACTGGGATGTACCACAACACTACAATACAAAGGTGTAACAACCCCACCCTAACCCCAACAGCAACAAGTAGCACAACCCATCCCTAACCCAACAGCAACATATGTACATACTTGTAGTACTGGCCAGACCCTGGCTCAGTACTATCCAGTGGGAACCAACGATGGTTCACCACACTCTTGTAATAGCTCCATCCACCCGAGGAAATAGTCTTTGAACGTTCACTCGATCTATCCCCTTCATCATTTTATAAACCTCTATTAAGTCTCCCCTCAGCCTCCTCCGCTCCAGAGAGAACAGCCCTAGCTCCCTCAAACTTTCCTCATAAGACCTACCCTCCAAACCAGGCAGCATCCTGGTAAATCTCCTCTGCACTCTTTCCAGCGCTTCCACATCCTTCTTATAGTGAGGTGACCAGAACTGCACACAATATTCCAAATGTGGTCTCACCAAGGTCCTGTACAGTTGCAGCATAACCCCATTGCTCTTAAACTCCAACCCCCTGTTAATAAAAGCTAACACACTATAGGCCTTCTTCACAGCTCTATCCACTTGAGTGGCAACCTTTAGAGATCTGTGGATATGGACCCCAAGATCTCTCTGTTCCTCCACAGTCTTCAGAACCCTACCTTTGATCCTGTAATCCACATTTAAATTAGTCCTACCAAAATGAATCACCTCACATTTATCAGGGTTAAACTCCATTTGCCATTTTTCAGCCCAGCTTTGCATCCTATCTATGTCTCTTTGCAGCCTACAACACCCCTCCACCTCATCCACTACTCCACCAATCTTGGTGTCATCAGCAAATTTACTGATCCACCCTTCAGCCCCCTCCTCTAAGTCATTAATAAAAATCACAAAGAGCAGAGGACCAAGCACTGATCCCTGTGGCACTCCGCTAGCAACCTGCCTCCAGTCCGAAAATTTTCCATCCACCACCACCCTCTGTCTTCGATCAGCTAGCCAGTTACCTATCCAATCAGCCAACTTTCCCTCTATCCCACACCTCCTTACTTTCATCATAAGCCGACCATGGGGGACCTTATCAACTGCCTTACTAAAATCCATGTATATGACATCAACTGCCCTACCTTCATCAACACACTTAGTTACCTCCTCAAAAAATTCAATCAAATTTGTGAGGCACGACTTGCCCTTCACGAATCCGTGCTGACTATCCCGGATTAATCCGCATCTTTCTAAATGGTCGTAAATCCCATCCCTAAGGACCTTTTCCATCAATTTACCAACCACCGAAGTAAGACTAACCGGTCTATAATTACCAGGGTCATTTCTATTCCCTTTCTTAAACAGAGGAACAACATTCGCCACTCCCCAGTCCTCTGGCACCATCCCCATGGACAGCCAGGACCCAAAGATCAAAGGGTTAGTGGGTAAATATGTAGGGAAATGTGGATAGGGCCTGGGTGGGATTGTGGTTGGTGCAGACTCGATGGGCAGAATGGCCTCTTTCTGCACTGTAGGATTCTATGATTTTGACCCAGCGACAGTGAAGAAATAGCGATATATTTCCAAGTCAGGATGGTAAGTGACTTAGAGGGGAACTTGCAGGTGGTGGCGTTCCCATGTACCTGCTGCCAAAATCCTTCTAGATGGAAGTGGTTGTGGGTTTGGACAGTGCTTTGGTGAATTGCTGCAGTGCATCTTGTAGATAGTACACACTGCTGCTACTGAGCGTAGGTGGTGGAGGGAGTGGATGTTTGTGGATGTGGTGCCAATCATGCGGGGCTGCTTTGTCCTGGATGGTGTCAAGCTTCTTGAGTTGTTGGAGCTGCACCCATCCAGGCAAGTGGGGAGTATTCCATCACACTCCTGACTTGTGCCTTGTAGATGATGGACAGGCTCTGGGGAGTCAGGAGGTGAGTTACTTGCCACAGTATTCCTCGCCTCTGACCTGCTCTTGTAGTCACTGTGTTTCTGTGGCGAGTCCAGCTGAGTTTAATTACTTTTGAAGTGTTGTCACTGTTGTCAAGTGGGAAATGCAGGAGCTGATATACGCACAGCAAGATCCCATGATGAGATAATGGCAAACAAGTCTGTTTTTGTAGGTTGAAGAATACATATTTAGCAACAAACCAGGGATAATTCCTCTACTCTTCCTTGGTATAGTGGCATGAGGTCTTTTCCACCTACCCGAGAAGGTGCCTCAGTTCAACACTGTGCCCAAAGGATGGGTTTCTTAAATAAGAGGTGGCCTCTCCAGTGTAATAAATTTCCGTTACCACTTTACAAAGAACAAAGAACAATACAGCACAGGAACAGGCCCTTCGGCCCTCCAAGCCCGTGCCGCTCCCTGGTCCAAACTCGACCATTCTTTTGTATCCCTCCATTCCCACTCTGTTCATATGGCTATCTAGATAAGTCTTAAACGTTCCCAGTGTGTCCGCCTCCACCACCTTGCCTGGCAGCGCATTCCAGGCCCCCACCACCCTCTGTGTAAAATATGTCCTTCTGATATCTGTGTTAAACCTCCCCCCCTTCACCCTGAACCTATGACCCCTCGTGAACGTCACCACCGACCTGGGGAAAAGCTTCCCACCGTTCACCCTATCTATGCCTTTCATAATTTTATACACCTCTATTAAGTCTCCCCTCATCCTCCGTCTTTCCAGGGAGAACAACCCCAGTTTACCCAATCTCTCCTCATAACTAAGCCCCTCCATACCAGGCAACATCCTGGTAAACCTCCTCTGTACTCTCTCCAAAGCCTCCACGTCCTTCTGGTAGTGTGGCGACCAGAACTGGGCGCAGTATTCCAAATGCGGCCGAACCAACCTTCTATACATCTGCAACATCAGACCCCAACTTTTATACTCTATGCCCCGTCCTATAAAGGCAAGCATGCCATCTGCCTTCTTCACCACCTTCTCCACCTGTGACGTCACCTTCAAGGATCTGTGGACTTGCACACCCAGGTCCCTCTGCGTATCTACACCCTTTATGGTTCTGCCATTTATCGTATAGCTCCTCCCTACATTATTTCTACCAAAATGCATCACTTCGCATTGATCAGGATTGAGCTCCATCTGCCATTTCTTTGCCCAAATTTCCAGCTTATCTATATCCTTCTGTAGCTTCTGACAATGCTCCTCACTATCTGCAAGTCCTGCCAATTTTGTTTCATCCGCAAACTTACTGATCACCCCAGTTGCACCTTCTTCCAGATCGTTTATATAAATCACAAACAGCAGAGGTCCCAATACAGAGCCCTGCGGAACACCACTAGTCACAGGCCTCCAGCCGGAAAAAGACCCTTCCACTACCACCCTCTGTCTTCTGTGACCAAGCCACTTCTCTACCCATCTAGCCACCTCCCCCTTTATCCCATGAGATCCAACCTTTTTCACCAGCCTACCATGAGGGACTTTGTCAAACGCTTTACTAAAGTCCATATAGACGACATCCACGCCCTTCCCTCGTCAACCATTCTGGTCACTTCTTCAAAAAACTCCACCAGGTTAGTGAGGCATGACCTCCCTCTCACAAAACCATGCTGACTTTACCACTACTTTACCACTCCCCTTGACCTATTCACCCTCCAAGCATCTCGCTGTCCACATACCCCCTTAATAATGGCTTCTCATCCAGCACCAGGTTAAAGTCGAACAGGTTTATTTGGTAGCACGAGCTTTCAGAGCGCTGCTCCTTCATCAGGTGAGTGCCAGTCCAACACCGGCAACTCCACATCATGGCTTCTCATCCAGCAGCAAGTAATGGGGAAGAGCCAAAAGAAAACGGTGAGAGTGTAGCCAAGAGGCCATGAGAAAAGGTTGCTGGCCAATGGAAAGAGACCAACTGGTGAATGAGAAACAAGCATCTTAAGGTCAATTCCTAAAAGTTTATCTCAAACTATGCAAGAAAATTCCAGCTGGAATATACGCCAACAATGCTGTTATGTGATGGTCAGAATGGCTCAGGGCAATAATTATTCAGTCTTGCTACCAAAACTGAAAAGTATCTCAAGCCCTGTCCATTTCCTAGAATCATAGAATTCCAAGAGTGCAGAAGGAGGCCATTCGGCCCATCAAGTCTGCGCTGACTCTCCAAAAAAGTATCCCACCCTGCATCCTATGCCTGTAGCCCACATATTATCCCCTCTAATGCCTCTAACTTACATATCTTGGGACACTAAGGGGCAATTTAACATGGTCAATCGCCTAACCTGCACATCTTTGGACTGTGGGAGGAAACTGGAGCACCCGGAGGAATGCGCAGAAAACAAATAGAATGCTGCTCCCTGCCACATTGCTCCCAGGCCGGATAATGCCTCCCCCTGGCCCCCACCTGACATTGCCCCACCCCCACAACATTACTGATCCTCTTATCCCCCCCATGCCCTCCCCTGCCATCCAGACCGATCACGGGCTCCTCCCCTCTTTCCCCTCACTGATCACAGGCACTGTGGGCAGCGGACCCCCCCTCCCCCTCACTGATCACAGGCAGAGTGGCAGCAGACCCCCCCTTCCCCCTCACTGATCACAGGCAGAGTGGCAGCAGACCCCCCCTTCCCCCTCACTGATCACAGGCAGAGTGGCAGCGGACCCCCCTCCCCCTCACTGATCACAGGCAGCGTGGCAACAGACCCCTTTGAATTCCACATATTTATTGAATTCAAATTTCATCATCTGCCATGGTGGGATTCGAACCCAGGGCCCTGGAGTATTACCCTGGGTCTCTGGATTATTAATCCAGTGACAATACCACCTGTCCCCCTTTCCAAACTGGGCAGGAGGAGAATAGAGACATAGAAGTTTACAGCATGGAAACAGGCCCTTCAGCCCAACTTGCCCATGCTGCCCAGTTTTTACTACTAAGCTAGTCCCAATGGCCCACGTTTGGCCCATATCCCTCTATACCCATCTGTCAAAATGCTTTTTAAAAGACAAAATTGTACCCATCTCTCCCACTACCTCTGGCAGTTTACTCCAGATACTCACCATCCAGTGTGTGAAAAAAATGCTCCTCTGGACACTTTTGTATCTCCCCCCTCTCACCTTAAAAGTATCTCTGATTTTAGTTACTCCACCTTTGGTGTTCGGGCCTTCAGCTGCTTGAGCCCCAAGATCTGGAATTCCCTCTCTAAGCCATTCCACCTTTTTCTATCCCTTTCTCCTCTCCTTCAATATAATCCTTTCAGCCGACCTAGGTTCACAAGAATGATCCTTGGAATGAAGAGCTTGTCGTATGAGGAACGGTTGAGGACTCTGGGTCTGCACTCGTTGGAGTTTAGAAGGATGAGGGGAGATCTTATTGAAAGTTACAGGATACTGCGAGGCCTGGATAGAGTGAACATGGAGAGAATGTTTCCACTAGTAGGAAAAACTAGAACCCCAGAGGGCAGAACCTCAGGCTAAAGGGACGATCCTTGAAAACAGAGATAAGGAGGAATTTCTTCAGCCAGAGAGTGGTGAATCTGTGGAACTCATTGCCGCAGAAGGCTATGGAGGCCAGGTCATTGAGTGTCTTTAAGATAGAGATAGATAGGTTCTTGATTGATGAGAGGGTCAGCGGTTATGGGGAAAAGGCAGGAGAATGGGGATGAGCAAAATATCAGCCATGATTGAATGGCATAGCAGATTTGATGGGCCGAGTGGCCTAATTCTGCTCCTATGTCTTATGGACTTATGGTCTTATGGTCTACCTCTTTGACAAAGCTTTTGGTCACCTCTGCTTAGGTGCTCAGTGTCAAATCATCTTTGCTGACACAGCTGTGGGAACATTTTACAACGCTAAAAACACAAAATAAATGGAAGAAATTGTTGCTGTCAGTTCAAGAGCAGGAGAATTTCACAGATAGAACTTGAGTCCTTGTTAAATAGGCAGGTTTCATTAAATTAAATCCAGAGGAATGTTTGTAATTATTAGTTGACAACAAATGTCCGTCCATTTAAGAGGACAAGATTATGAGCGGCATGGACAGAGTGGACAGTCAGATGCTCTTTCCTAGGGTAGAAAAGACAAGTACTCGGGGGCGTGGGACGTAGGTTTAAGGTGCGTGGGGAAAAGTTTAGAGGAGATGTGCGAGGCAAGTTTTGTACAGAGAGGGTGGTGAATGTCTGGAATGCGCTGCCCGGGGAGGTGGTGGGAGCAGATACCATAGCGACATTTAAGGGGCATCTAGACGAATACATGAATAGGATGGGAATGGAAGGATTTGGACTCTGTAAGTGCATATGGTTTTAGTTAAGTCGGGCATCATGATTGGCGTAGGCTTGGAGGGCCTGTTCCTGTGCTGTACTTTTCTTTGTTATCTTTGTTGTTATCTTACATTCTTTAATTAACTAGACTTAATTAATGTTAATTAATTCTGTGAACTTAGCTTCATTGACACATGCTGAGGGGGTTGAATTGAAATGATAACAGTAAGCTATCTTAACAGTCAAAGAGGGGCTATGGGCTCCAATTTCCCTGTAACCTCCTCTACCAACGTTGTAGAAAATTCCATGCAAATATTTTAAGTGGAGACTGTCAGATTCTATTTGGTGGATTCCGTAAGGTTTATTCTGTTACATTTTTAAAAAATTATTCATTCATGGGACGCGGGTGTCGCTGGCTGGGCCAATATTTATTGTCCATTCTTAATTGCTCTTGAGCAGGACTCAAACTGAGCCAGGCCGGGTAAGGACAGCAGATTCTTGAGTGAACCAGATGGGTTTTTTTAAACAACAATGGCTCCATGGTCAACATTAACTTCCAATTCCATTGGAGAGATCCTCCGGCCTCCCAGCCGCTGGTGGGAGGTGGCGCGTTGTTTGCCAGCAGTGGGATTCTCTGGTCCCGCCGCTGTCAATGGGAATTCCCATTGACGTCACCCCACGCTGGCGGAAACCCATGGGCGGGGATGCGCTGCCGGCGGGACAGGAGACTCCCGCCAGCAGGAACTGACAGAGAATTCCGGCCCAGATTTTTATTGAGTTCAAATTTCACCATCTGGTATTTGACTCCAGGTCCCCAGAGCATTACTCTGGGTCTCTGGATTACTAGTCCAGTGACAATACCACCATCTCCTTCTGGCTCTTTTGACAACATTCTTGCCTACTCTTTGAGTCCATATTGAATCATCGAGTCATAGAATCCCTACAGCGCAGAAGGACATTTGGTCCATCGAGGCTGCACTGACAACAATCCCACCCAGTCCTTATTCCCATAACCCCACATATTTACCCTACTAATTCCCCTGACACTAAGTGGGAATTTAACCTAGCCAATCACCCTAACCTGCACATCTTTGGACTGTGGGACGAAACCCGAGTACCCGAAGGAAACCCACGCAGACACAGGATGAACGTACAAACTCCACACAGACAGTGACCCAAGCCAGGAATTGAACCTGGGTCTCTGACACAGTGAGGCAGCAGTGCTAACCACTGTTCCACCTGTGATTTTGATTTGATTTGTCACATGTATTAACATACAGTGAAAAGTATTGTTTCTTGTGTGCTATACAGAGAGAGCATACCATTCATAGAGAAGGAAACGAGAGAGTGCAGAATGTAGTTTACAGTCATAGCGAGGGTGTAGAGAAAGATCAGCTTAATATACGGTCTGATGGCCGCAGGGAAGAAGCTGTTCTGAGTCGGTTGGTACGTGTCCTCAGACTTTTGTATCTTTTTCCATACGGAAGAAGGTGGAAGAGAGAATGTCCGGGTTGCGTGGGGTCCTTGATTATGCTGGCTGCTTTGCCGAGGCAGCGGGAAGTGTAGACGGAGTCAATGGATGGGAGGCTGGTTTGCGTGATGGATTGGGCTACATTCACAATCTTTTGTAGTTTTTTGTGGTCTTGGGCAGAGTAGGAGCCATACCAAGCTGTGATACAACCAGAAAGAATGCTTTCTCTGATGCATTTGTAAAAGTTGGTGAGAGTTGTAGCGGACATGTCAAATTTCCTTAGTCTTCTGAGAAAGTAGAGGCGTTGGTGGGCTTTCTTAACTATAGTGTCGGCATGGGGGGATCAGGACAGGTTGTTGGTGATCTGGACACCTGAAAACTTAAAGCTCTGTGTCACCATGCTGCTTTGAAGACTTCTTCAAAGTCTTCCCATCAGCCAGTGATTCTATTGCGGTTCCGTCCTGGCACAAGTGTGATTGCTGGAAGGGTCAAAGTGCATTCCACTCACCTCCTTCCCATCAGTCCTGCTGGCCCATGTTAAACCTGATCTGTTCCCCTGGCCAATGGCGAAGGGTCATTTTATTGGTGGAGGCCGAACTGAGAACCCATGGCCTCTGCCCCCAACCCTCACTCCTGCCCAGCCCTCACCACCCTCCACCCCCAATCCTCACTCCTGCCCACCCTCCACCCCAATCCTCACTCCTGCCCAGCCCTCACCACCCTCCACCCCCAATCCTCACTCCTGCCCACCCTCCACTCCCAATCTTCACTCCTGCCCAGCCCCCACCACCCTCCACCCCCAACCCTCACTCCTGCCCAGCCCCTCACCACCCACCACCCCAATCCTCACTCCTGCCCAGCCCCTCACCACCCACCACCCCAATCCTCACTCCTGCCCAGCCCTCACCACCCTCCACCCTCAATCCTCACTCCTGCCCAGCCCTCACCACCCTCCACCCCAATCCTCACTCCTGCCCAGCCCTCACCACCCTCCACCCCCAAACCTCACTCCTGCCCACCCTCACCACCCTCCACCCCAACCCTCACTCCTGCCCAGCCCTCACCACCCTCCACCCCAACCCTCACTCCTGCCCAGCCCTCACCACCCTCCACCCCAATCCTCACTCCTGCCCAGCCCTCACCACCCTCCACCCTCAATCCTCACTCCTGCCCACCCTCCACACCCAACCCTCACTCCTGCCCAGCCCTCACCACCCTCCACCCCAACCCTCACTCCTGCCCACCCTCACCACCCTCCACCCCAACCCTCACTCCTGCCCACCCTCACCACCCTCCACCCCCAACCCTCACTCGTGCCCAACTCTCATCATCCTCCGCCCCCAAACCCCCTCACCCCGACCCTGGTGCATCTGTTATAGTCACCCTCTGGCCTATATTTGTTTTTATGCCACTATTGACCGTACTTGCAGGTGAGATCACCGAGGTCACAGTATGCACTTCACCCATTTGTACTAGGCCGTGGGCAACCTAACCGCAGATCTTGGTAGGAATAGTCGATGAATACTCCTTAAAACAGCTTTGAACCACTTTGTGCCCTCCTCTCAGCCATGTTTCAGGGGCACTCTCCTCTGGATCAGCAGGATTCAATTTCCAAAGTTGTGCTGGTTAGGTGGATTAGCCTTGCAAAATTGTCCCTCAGTGTCAAGAGACTAGCTAGGGTAAACGCATGGGGTTATGTATATAGGGCCTTGGTGGGATTGTGGTTGGTGCAGACTCGATGGGCCAAATGCACTGTAGGGATTCTATGATTCTATGATTCCACCCTACAAAGTTGAGCACAAAATGTAGACAGATACCCCTGGTGCAGTTATGAGGGAGTGCTGCACTGCCAGTGATGCCATTGTCCAGATGAAACCTTAAACGAAGCCCAGTCCATCACGCAAACCAGCCTCCCATCCACTGACTCCGTCTATACTTCCTGCTACCTCTGAAAAGCAGCCAGCATAATCAAGGACCCCACGCACCCACGACATTCTCTCTTCCACCTTCTTCCGTCAGGAAAAAGATACAAAAGTCTGAGGTCACGTACCAACCGACTCAAGAACAGCTTCTTCCCTGCTGCCATCAGACTTTTGAATGGACCGACCATATATTAAGTTGATCTTTCTCTGCACCCTAGCTATGACTGTAATACTATATTCTGCATCTTCTCCTTTCCGTCTCCCCTTTGTACTCTATGAACGGTATGCTTTGTCTGTATAGAACGCAAGAAATAATACCTTTCACTGTATCCCAGTACATCGAATCATAGAATCCCTGCCGTGCAAAAGGAGGCCATTCTTCCCATCAAGCCTGCACCAACAGCAATCCCACACAAGACCAATCCCCATAATCCCACGTATTTACCCTGCTAATCCCCCTGACACTAATGGAAAATTTAGCATGGCCAATAAACCTAACCCACTTGGATTGTGGGAGGAAACCAGAGCTCCCAGAGGAAACCCACACGGACACAGGGAGAACGTGCAAACTCCATACCGACAGTGACCTGAGGCAGGAATTGAACCCAGGTCCTTGGTGCTGTGAGGCAGCAGCGCTGACCACTGTGCCACCGTGCCACCCTGTCAATACATGTGACAATAATAAACCAAATCAAACCTTTAGCTTGTGTATATTGTATTAGTTTAATAAACGACACGAAAATGGCTGGACTTGCAGATAGTGAGGAACATTGTCAGAGGCTACAGAAGGATATAGATAGGCTGGAAATTTGGGCAAAGAAATGGCAGATGGAGTTCAATCCAGATAAATGTGAAGTGATGCATTTTGGTAGAACTAACGTAGAGGGGAGCTATATGATAAATGGCAGAACCATAAAGGGTGTAGAGACGCAGAGGGACCTGGGTGTGCAAGTCCACAGATCCTTGAAGGTGACGTCACAGGTGGAGAAGGTGGTGAAGAAGGCATATAGCATGCTTGCCTTTATAGGACAGGGCATAGAGTATAAAAGTTGGGGTCTGATGTTGCAGATGTATAGAAGGTTGGTTCGGCCGCATTTGGAATACTGCGCCCAGTTCTGGTCGCCACACTACCAGAAGGACGTGGAGGCTTTAGAGGGAGTGCAGAGGAGGTTTACCAGGATGTTGCCTGGTATGGAAGGGCTTAGTTATGAGGAGAGATTGGGTAAACTGGGGTTGTTCTCACTGGAAAGACAGAGGATGAGGGGTGACCTAATAGAGGTGTATAAAATTATGAAAGACATAGATAGGGTGAACGGTGGGAAGCTTTTTCCCAGGTCGGTGGTGATGTTCACGAGGGGTCATAGGTTCAAGGTGAGGGGGGGGGAGATTTCACACGGATATCAGAAGGACGTATTTTACACAGAGGGTGGTGGGGGCCTGGAATGCGCTGCTGGGCAAGGTGGTGGAGGCGGATACACTGGGAACGTTTAAGACTTATCTAGATAGCCATATGAACGGAGTGGGAATGGAGGGATACAAAAGAATGGTCTAGTTTGGACCAGGGAGCGGCGCGGGCTTGGAGGGCCGAAGGGCCTGTTCCTGTGCTGTTTTGTTCTTTGTTCTTTAACACTTTAGTTGTCAGAGCCATGCCAAATCACCTCCAAATTACTACATCTGGGCTCCAAAGAAAATACTACTCAGAATATGCTACAGGAGGAAATGATGGCCTCGGGGTATTATCGCTATACCCTTCATCCAGAAACTCTGCTAATGTTCAGGAGACCCGGGTTCGAATCCCGCCACGATAGGTGGTGGGATTTGAATTCAATAAAAAAAATGTGGAATTAAGAATCTACTGATGACCATGAAACCATTGTCGGCCAGGAACCCGGGTACGATTCACGGCTTGGGTCACTGTCTGTGTGGAGTTTGCGCATTCTCCCTGTGTCTGCGTGGGTTTCCTCCGGGTGCTCTGGTTTCCTCCCACAGTCTGAAAGGCGTGCTGGTTAGGTGTATTGGCCAGGTTAAATTCTCCCTCAGTGTACCCGAACAGGCGCCAGAGTGTGGCGACTAGGGGATTTTCACAGTAACTTTGCATTGCAGTGTTAATGTCAGCCTACTTGTGACTAATAAATAAACTTTAAACTTTTAAACTTCAAACTATGATTGTCGGAAAAACACATCTGGTTCACTAATATCCTTCAGGGAAGAAAATCTGCCGTCCTTCCCCGGTCTGGCCTACATGTGACTCCAGAGCCACAGCAATGTGGTTGACTCTCAACTGCCCTCCTGGGGAACCAGGGATGGGCAATAAATGCTGGAGAGCCCGCGATACCCATGTCCCACGAATGAATAAAAAACAAGTCCCAAATATGCCCTCTCGAAGGTCGACTCCCCACTAATTAATCAGACGTGAAGCACTTTGGGATATCCTAAATTGGTGAAAGGAGGTTAATTTAATAAATACTTTCTTCATCCAGAACTCAGGATCAATATTTGCTGTTCCTTTCTTATTAATTTCAGATCACCCTCATTTGCGAAAGTATCTTCTGTCTTCAAAATGCAATTTTTATCCCTCTGTAACTCAAACAGAAACTTATTTTCAACTACAGAATGTGATTTGCTGACCCCACGAGTTCTGTGCCATCGCCCAGAATAAGGGAAGTAACAGTACTAATTGGGAATTAATTTACATATGGAAATGTGCTTACATAAAATTCAGTCCTTAAACAAAAGTGCACACGCTGCCTTTATAAATTGTCAAGAGTATAATTACTAAGCTATTACAGATAATACTGGGATGAAGAATTTTAATAAGACTTATGATAAATGTACAGATTAGGTTAATTAGGCAGTAGACTTTAAAAAAATCACATTCCTATCTTTACAGCATCTTTATTCCACTATGCGAAAGGAAATATAAGATGTTTAATTAAACTGGGGAGATATCTTTTGGCAATACAGGAACACGAAGAGGCCATTCAGCCCATCACGCCTATTATGCTGTTCAATGCGATCGTGGTTATTATGTGATCCTAAAACTGCCTTCATTCTAAATCCAGAAAACTGCTGGAAAATCTCAGCAGGTCTGACAGCATCTGTGGCGAGAGAGTCGAGCCAGCATTTGAGTAGAGCCAACATTTCGAGTCCAGATGACCCTTCGTCAGAGCGAAGGGTCATCCAGACTCGAAACGTTGGCTCTACTCTCTCTCCACAGATGCTGTCAGACCAGCTGAGATTTTCTGCTTTTGTTTCAGGTTCCAGCATCTGCAGTAAATCCCTTTGGTTAACAAAAAAGACATCACCAAATATCATTCATAATTCAAAGATCCAAATTCAGGCTTATATCTATCTCCAAAAAAGTCTACTTCGGGCTAAACACTCAGGAAAATGGCTCTCACCAACTTCTACAGATGCACCATAGAAAGCATCCGTTCTGCTTGTATCACAGCTTGGTATGGCTCCTACTCTACCCAAGACCGCAACAAACAACAAAAGATCGTGAATGTAGCCCAATCCATCACGCAAACCAGCCTCCCATCCATTGACTCCGTCTACACTTCCCGCTGCCTCAGCAATGCAGCCAGCATAATCAAGGACCCCACCCATGCCGGACATTCTCTCTTCCACCTTCTTCCGTATGGAAAAAGATACAAAAGTCCGAGGACACGTACCAACCGACTCAGAACAGCTTCTTCCCTGCTGCCATCAGACCATATATTAAGCTGATCTTTCTCTACACCTTAGCTATGACTGTAACATTACATTCTGCACCTTCGCCTTTCCTTCTCCCCTATGTACTCTATGAACGGAATACTTTGTCTGTATAGGACGCAAGAAATAATACTCTATACTCTAATAATAATTCTCTGCACCCTAGCTATGGCTGTAACACTACATTCTGCACTCCCTCCTTTCCTTCTCTATGAACGGTATGCTTTGTCTGTATAGCGCGCAAGAAGCAATACTTTTCACTGTATACCAATACACTTGATAATAATAAATTAATTCAGATCATATCAAAATCAAATCTAATTCTCTTTTTATTTATTAGTATCACAAGTCAGTTTACATTAACACTGCAATGAAATTACTGTGAAAATCCCCTCGTCGTCACACTCCAGCGCCTGTTTGGGTACACTGAGGGAGAAGTTAGCATGGCCAATGCACCTAACCAACACGTCTTTCAGACTGTGGGAGCAAACCAGAGCACCCAGAAGAAACCCAAACAGACGCAGGGAGAATGTGCAGAATCCACACAGACAGTCATCCAAGCCGGGAATCAAACCCAGGTCCATGGCACTGTGAGGCAGCAATGCTAACCACTGTGCCACAATGCCAATCCTGCCACTGTGTTCACTTGATTTGATTTGATTTATTATTGTCACATGCATTGGGATACAGTGAAAAATGGCATATATATGCACATTATAAAGACAAAGCACACCATATAAGGGAGAAGGAAAGGCGAGGGTGCAGAATATTGTTTGACAGTTACAGGTATGATGTGGAGATGTCGGTGTTGGACTGGGGTGGGCACAGTAAGAAGTCTCACAACACCAGGTTAAAGTCCAACTGGTTTATTTGGTATCACGAGCTTTCGGAGCGCTGCTCCTTCATCAGGTGAGTGGAGAGTTGGTTAAATAACCCTATTGGACTTTAGCCTGGTCTAGTGAGACATCTTACAGTTACAGATAGGGTGTAGAGAAAGATCAGCTGACTGAGATGAGGAGAAATGCCTTCTCTCAGAAGATGGTGAATCTTTAGAATTTTCTACTGCAGAGGGCTGTGGAAACTCAATCGTGGAGCCTGTTCAAGGCCGAAACCGATGGGTTTTTGGAGACCAATGACACCAAGGAATGAACCAGGCCAGGTGTTAGATTTGGAGGTAGGTGAGCACTTTGGTGACAGTGACCACAATTCAATTACGTTTACCTTAGCTATGGAAAAGGATAGGTATATACCAAAGGGCAAGAGTTATAGCTGGGGGAAAGGAAATTATGATGCGATTAGGCGAGATTTAGCTGGCATAGGTTGGGGAAGGAAACTGCAGGGGATGGGCACAATTGTAATGTGGAACTTGTTCAAGGAACAGCTACTACGCGCCCTTGATAAATATGTACCTGTCAGGCAGGGAGGAAGCAGACGTGTGAGGGAACCGTGGTTTACTAAGGAGGTTGAATCTCTTGTGAAGAGGAAGAAGGAGACTTACGTTAAGATGAGACATGAAGGCTCAGTTAGGGAGCTTGAGAGTTACAAGTTAGCCAGGAAGGACCTAAAGAAAGAGTTAAGAAGAGCCAGGAGGGGACATGAGAAGTCTTTGACAGGTAGGATCAAGGAAAACCCTAAAGCTTTCTATAGGTATGTCAGAAGTAAAAGAATAACTAGGGTAAGATTAGGGCCAGTCAAGGACAGGAGTGGGAAGTTGTGCGTGGAGTCTGAAGAGATAGGAGAGGCACTAAATGAATATTTTTCATCAGTATTCACACTGGAGAGGGACAGTGTCGAGGGGAATACTGAGATGCAGGCTGTTGGACTGGATGGGATTGAGGTTCATAAGGAGGAGGTGTTAGCAATTCTGGAAAGGGTAAAAATAGATAAGTCCCCTGGGCCGGATGGAATTTATCCTCGGATGCTCTGGGAGGCTAGAGAGGAGATTGCAGAGCCTTTGGCTTTGATCTTTGGGTCACCATTGTCTACTGGAACAGTGCCAGAAGACTGGAGGATAGCAAATGTTGTCCCCTTGTTCAAAAAGGGGAGTAGGGACAACCTTAGTAATTATAGACCAGTGAGCCTTACTTCTGTTGTGGGCAAAGTATTGGACAGGATTATAAGAGATAGGATTTATAATCACCTGGGAAGGAATAATTTGATTAGGGATAGTCAGCACGGTTTTGTGAAGGGTAGGTCGTGCCTCACAAACCTTATTGAGTTCTTTGAGAAGGTGACCAAAGAGGTGGATGAGGGTAAAGCGGTTGATGTGGTGTATATGGATTTCAGCAAAGCATTTGATAAGGTTCCCCATGGTAAGCTTTTGCAGAAAATACGGACACATGGGATTGAGGGTGATTTAGTGGTTTGGATCAGGAATTGGCTAGCTGTAAGAAAACAGAGAGTGGCGGTTGATGGGAAATATTCATCCTGGAGTTCAGTTACTAGTGGTGTACCGCAAGGATCTGTTTTGGGGCCACTGTTGTTTGTCATTTTTATTCATGACCTGGATGAGGGCGTAGAAGGATGGGTTAGTAAATTTGCGGATGACACTAAAGTCGGTGGAGTTGTGGACAGTGCGGAGGGAAGTGGCAGGTTACAGAGGGACATAGTTAAGCTGCAGAGCTGGGCTGAGAGGTGGCAAATGGAGTTTAATGCGGAAAAGTGTGAGGTGATTCACTTTGGAAGGAGTAACAGGAATACAGAGTACTGGGCTAATGGTAAGATACTTGGTAGTGTGGATGAACAGAGGGATCTGGGTGTCCATGTGCATAGATCCCTGAAAGTTGGCACCCAGGTTGATAGGGTTATTAAGAAGGTGGACGGTGTGTTAGCTTTTATTGGTAGAGGGATTGAGTTTCGGAGCCAGGAGGTCATGCTGCAACTGTACAAAACTCTGGTGCGGCCGTACTTGGAGTATTGCGTACAGTTCTGGTCGCCGCATTATAGGAAGGATGTGGAAGTGTTGGAAAGGGTGCAGAAGAGATTTACCAGGATGTTGCCTGGTATGGTGGGAAAATCATATGAGGAAAGGCTGAGGGACTTGAGGTTGTTTTCGTTAGAGAGAAGAAGGTTAAGAGGTGACTTAATAGAGGCAAACAAGATGATCAGAGGATTAGATAGGGTGGATAGTGAGAGCCTTTTTCCTCGGATGGTGTTGGCTAGCACAAGGGGACATAGCTTTAAATTGAGGGGTGAGAGATATAGGACAGATGTTAGAGGTAGGTTCTTTACTCAGAGAGTAGTAAGGGTGTGGAATACCCTGCCTGCAGCAGTAGTGGACTCGTCAACATTAAGAGCATCCAAATGGTTATTGGATAAACATATGGATGATATTGGAATAGTGTAGATTAGAGGGGCTTTAGATTGGTTTCACTGGTCGACACAACATCGAGGGCCGAAGGGCCTGTACTGCGCTGTAATGTTCTAAGGAATAAGGAGATGGTGCGGCAAAGCAGTGTTGAGGTAGATGATCAGCTGAATGGTGGAGCAGGCTCGATGGGCCGAATGATTCATTCCTATGTTGCTATGGCTCATGTAAGAAAAAGTATATGAAGAAACTACAAGATTGGTAGCTTGGAACAATGAACCTTAATGAGCTGAAGGGATTTTGTCAATTGAATTAAGGTCCTGTGGGCCTTGTCTTATCTGTTCTATTAAAAGTAACAGATGATTTGAGTATGCTGGATTGCAAAAAAAAAAGGAAAATGCTGTAGCTGTGTAATCTTCAATTAATCTTCCTGGGTCGTTGCAGTCGGAACCCTCTTTGTCCCTGAAGGACATGGAAGATTAACTTCAAACCTTACTGCTGCACGAGGTGCTCAATCTTAATCTCATTCCGAGTCGGGAATAACTTTATTTGACAAAGGAAACTACGTTTGCTCTCCTTTAATCTTCTTTGATCGGAGGTCACACTCTGGCCATGTATGAAGCGTCTGATGTGTAATGTCCACTGGATTGCTTTCTATCAGCCCTTCCGCTTTATTCAATTTATGGATTTGTGGAATCAGCCGTGATTTAAATGGCCGTCCCAGCTTCTGTAAACAGTGGGGATTGAATTTACCCAGGAGTTTAAAGAGCTGGAGAGGAAGATTAACTCCAATATTGAATCATCTATGGAAAATGGTCCCCCGCCATGCGGGATGCTGCTCAGGGGGTTGCTGTAACATTGCCCTGGGATGGGTGTTGCAGAATGCAGGCTGTGGAGAACAGAAGAGATCTTTATTCATCTCAGAAACCATAGGGAGGTGAGGAGGGAGATTTTAACGGCCGACTGCCTGACTCCAGCTTGAGAAACGGATGGTACATAAATCTTTCCTCAGCCACTGGAGACAGTGGTGTGGTCTCCAGGCATGGTCAAGAAGGCAGATTACCAAGTCTCCATTCTTGATGGTGTACTGCTGCTAAAATGCATCGTTGCCGTCAACAATGTGATTTGCGCTGTCCCTCGGGATGAGGGGGATTTTCCTCAGATGTGAGCTGTGGTAGGGCTTTGTGGCTCAGTGGATAGCATTCCTACCTCTGAGTCACAAGGGTCCAGGTTCAAATCCAACTTCGTCCAGAAGGAAAAATCAGTAAAACGGGGAAACAAGAATCCTGGTCTTGTATACTTTAAGATGGAACACCAGTGAACGGGGAAATAAGAATACTGGTCTGAACTGTCTTTTCCATCTTGAGTGCACAAATTGAGGCTCCAGTGCAGTACTGTTCGAGGTTTACAGCATGGAAACAGGCCCTTCGGCCTAACTTGTCCATGCCGCCCTTTTTTTTAAACCCCTAAGCTAATCCCAATTGCCAGTATTTGGCCCATATCCCTCTATACCCATCTTATCCATGTAACTATCTAAATGCTTTTTAAAAGACAAAATTGTACCAGGCTCTACTACTACCTCTGGCAGCTTGTTCCAGACACTCACCACCCTCTGTGTGAAAAAATTGCCCCTCTGGACACTTTTGTGTCTCTCCCCTCTCACCTTAAACCTATGCCCTCTAGTTTTTAGACTCCCCTACCTTTGGGAAAAGATATTGATGATCTACCTAGCTGATCTATGCCCCTTATTATTTTATAGACCTCTCTAAGGTCACCCCTCAGCCTCCTACGCTCCAGAGAAAAAAGTCCCAGTCTATCCAGCCTCTCCTTATAACTCAAACCATCAAGTCCCAGTAGCATCCTAGTAAATCTTTTCTGCACTCTTTCTAGTTTAATAATATTCTTTCTATAATAGGGTGACCAGAACTGCACACAGTATTCCAAGTGTGGCCTTACCAATGTCTTGTACAACTTCAACAAGACGTCCCAACTCCTGTATTCAATGTTCTGACCGATGAAACCAAGCATGCTGAATGCCTTCTTCACCACTCTGTCCACCTGTGACTCCACTTTCACGGAGCTATGAACATGTACCCCTAGATCTCTTTGTTCTGTAACTCTCCCCAACGCCCTACCATTAACTGAGTAAGTCCTGCCCTGGTGTGATCTACCAAAATGCATCACCTCGCATTTGTCTAAATTAAACTCCATCTGCCATTCGTCAGCCCACTGGCCCAATTGATCAAGATCCCGTTGCAATCGGAGATAACTTTCTTCACTGATAATTGGGCTGTCCTTTGGATAGGTCATAAAAACATAGAAACTTGAAGCAGGAGTAGACCATTCACCCTTCGAGCCCACTCCACTATTCATTTTGATCATGGCTGATCACTAAATTCAATATCCTGATCCCACCTTCCCACCATATCCCTTGATCCCTTCAGCCCCAAGAGCTATATCTTATTTCTTCTTGAAATCACACAATGTTTTGGCCTCAACTACATTCCATAGTAGTGAATTCCATACATTCACCACCCTCTGGGTGAAGAAATCTCTCCTCACCTCAGTGCTAAAAGGTTTACCCCTTATCCTCAAACTATGACCCCTAGTTCTGGACTCCCCCACCATTGGGAACATTCTTTCTGAATCTACCCTGTTCGAATTTTATAAGTTTCTGTAAGATCCCCTCTCACTCTTCTAAACTCCAGTGAATATAATCCTAACCGATTTAGTCTCTCCTCATATGACAGACCTGCCATCCCAGGAATCAGCCTGGTAAACTTTCACTGTGCTCCCTCTATAGCAAGGACATCCTTCATCAGATGAGGACATCAAAACTGCACACAATGCAATTTAGGTGTGAATTATACTGTAATTGGCAGAACCCTTAGAAATATTAAAAAACAGAGGGATCTGGGCGTGCAGGTCCACACTTCCCGAAAAATGGCAACACAGGTGGCCAAGCTGATTAAGAATGCATATGGCATGCTTGCCTTCATCAGCCGGGGCATTGAGTACAGGAGTTGGGAAATCATGTTGCAGCTATATAAAACAATGATTAGGCCACATTTGGAGTATTGTATGCAGTTCTGGTCACCACACTACCAGAAGGACGTGGAAGCTTTGGAAAGTGCAAAGAAGGTTCACCAGGATGTTGCCTGGTCTCGAGGGTGTTGACTATGTGAATAAACTAGGGTTGTTTTCACTGGAAAGACAGAGGTTGAGGGGAGACCTGATAGAGGTCGACAAAATTATGAGAGGCATAGACAAGGTGGATAGTCAGAGACTTTTTCCCAGGGTGGAAGCTTCAATTACAAGGGGCACAGGTTCAACATGAGAGAGGAAAAATTTAAGGGCGATGAGCAGGGGAAGTTCTTCATGCAGAGAGTGGTGGGTGCCTGGAACGCGCTGCCAGAGGAAGTGGTGGAAACAGGCACATTAGCGACATTTAAGAGGTATCTGGATGGGTGCATGATTAGGGGGGGAATAGAGGGATATAGACCGAGTAAGGGCAGAAGGTTTTTTTTTTAGTTAGGACATCATGATTGGCACAGGCTTGGAGGGCCGAAGGGCCTGTTCCTGTTCTTTGTTCTTTATAATACTCCAAGTGTGACCTCACCAACGCCCGATACAATTGCAGTATACCTATCCCTATACTCAAATCTTCTCGCTGTGAAGGCCAACATACCATTTGCCAGCTTTCCTGCCTGCTGTACCTCCACCCTTACTTTCAGTGACTGATAATAATAATCTGCCTTCCTTTTATTACTGCAAAAGTGGATAACCTCACAGTTATCCACGTTATACTGCATATGCTCACTCACTCACCCTGTCTAAATCACACTGAGGCATCTCTGCATCCTCCTCATAGAAACATAGAAGATAGGAGCAGGATGAGGCCATTCGGCCCTTCGAGCCTGCTCTGCCATTCATCACGATCATGGCTGATCATCCAACTCAATAGCCTGATCCTGCTTTCTCCCCATAACTTTTGATCCCATTCGCCCCAAGTGCTATATCCAGCCGCCTCTTCAAAACATTCAATGTTTTGGCATCAACTATTTCCTGTGTTAGTGAATTCCACAGGCTCACCACTCTTTGGATGAAGAAATGTCTCCTCATCTCCGTCCTAAATGGTCTAACCCGAGTCCTCAGACTGTGACCCCCTGGTTCTGGACTCCCCCACCATCGGGAACATCCTCCCTGCATCTACCCTGTCTAGTCCTGTTAGAATTTTATAAGTCTCTATGAGATCCCCCCCTCATTCATCTGAACTCCAGCAAAAACAATCCTGACCTAGTCAATCTCTCCTCATACATCAGTCCCGCCATCCCCGGAATCAGCCTGGTAAACCTTCTATTGTAATCTGCCTTTAAGCGATATCAGCATGGCATCACTAGAAGGGAAATGTGTCATGTGATTGAGAGTTAGTTTCACTTTTGCTTTGAGCAGAGCACACACCCACAGCTCTGATGTCTTCAAGTTTTATATCTCTGTATAACTATTCTCATGCGTCATACGTGAACCCACAATGTATTTACCCAATCTACTATGAGCGATTGGTGCCTTGTGCCGTGCACAGTAAATAAATCCAAGATGGTATATCATTCTAATGATAATAACATTCAAAGTTTAGTGGGCAGCAAAGTGGCACAGTGGTCAGCACTGCTGTCTCACAGTTAGAAGTCTCATATCTACTGATGACCATGAAACCATTGTCAATTGTTGGAAAAACCCATCTGGTTCACTAATGTCCTGTAGGGAAGGAAATCTGCCATCCTTACCTGGCCTGGCCTACGTGTGACTCCAGCCCCACAGCAATGTGGTTGACTCTCAACTGCCCTCAGGCGACTAGGGATGGGCAATAAATGCTGGCCCAGCCAGCGATGCCCATGTCCAAGGAATGAATAAAAAATAAACTACAGGGCCTCCCTCTGTTAGTGTCAAGCACAGAAACAGTTGAGCACGAAGCAAAGTCACTGATCCCACCTCACAGAGACATGGTGGCACAATGGTTAGCGTTGCTGCCTCACAGCGCCAGGGACCCGGGTTCAATTCCGGCCTCGAGTGACTGTCTGTATGTAGCTTGCACATTCTCCCCATGTCTGCGTGGGTTTCCTCCGGATGCTCCGGTTTACTCCCACACTCCAGGTAAATTGCCCTTTCATGTCAGGTGGACGAGCAGGGTTAACGTCCAACAGATTTATTTGGTATCACAAGCTTTCGGAGCGCTGCTCCACTCACCTGATGAAGGAGCAGCACGCCGAATATTTGTGATTCCAAATAAACCTGTTGGACTTTAACCTGGTGTTGTGAGACTTCTTACTGTGCTTACCCCAGTCCAACGCCGGCATCTCCACATCATGGCTCCCATCGGCCTCACAGCACCAGGGACCAGGTTCAATCCCAGCCTTGGCTCACTGTGTGTGTGGAGTTTGCACGTTCCCCCCATGTCTGTGTGGGTTTCCTCCGGGTGCTCCGGTTTCCTCCCACACTCCAAAGATGTGCGGGTTGTCTAGATTGGCCATGCTAAATTGCCACTTAATGTCAGGGATGTGTAGGTAATGGGGATTACTGGGGGTAAATGCGGGGGGTTACGGGGATAGGGCGGGGGGGGTGTCCCTTGGTAAGATACTCTGTCAGAGAGTCGGTGCAGACCCGATGGGCTGAATGACCTCTTTCTGCACGGCAGGGATTCTATGATTCTGCAACCAATGTGAAATTCCTCAACACCCAGCCAGCACACTGAGATTTGAACCAACAGAAAGCATCAAAAAAGATGTATAACTGTTTCAACAATCAAAAGAAATCAGCGTGGTCAGCCAATGGCCTAATGGTATTATCACTAGACTATTAACCCAGAGACTCAGCTAACGTTCTGGGGACCCGGGTTCGAATTCTGCCACGGCAGATGGTGGAATTGGAATTGAAAAAATATCTAGAATTAAGAATCTACTGATGACCATGAAACCATTGTCGATTGTCGGAAAAACCCATCTGGTTCGCTAATGTCTGAAGGAAATCTGCCATCCTTGCCTGGCCTGGCCTATATGTGACTCCAGAGCCACAGTAATGTGGTTGAGTCTCAACTGCCATCAGGCGACTAGGGATGGGCAATAAATGCTGGCCAGCCAGTGATGCCCATGTCCCAGGAATGAATTTTTAAAAAATACAGGACCTCCCTCTGTTAGTGTCAAGCACAGAAACAGTTGAGCACGAAGCAAAGTCACTGATCCCACCTCACAGAGACATGGCGGCCCAGTGGTTAGCACTGCTGCCTCACAGCGCCAGGGACCCGGATTTGATTCCGGCTTCGAGTGACTGTGCGGAGTCTGCACGTTCTCCCCGTGTCGGTGTGGGTTTCCTCCGGGTGCTCCGGTTTCCTCCCACACCCCAGGTGGATTGGCCAGGCTAAATTGCCCCTTAATGTCACAGGGATTAGCAGGGTTAGTACACGGGGAGAGGGCCTGGGTGGGATTGCTGTCGGTGCTGGCTTGATCAGCCGAAAGGCCTCCTTCGGCACGGTTGGGATTCTATGACTCTACTCTACCAGCTCCAAACTGGGAGATGCCCATGACCCACCAATAAATTAAAAGATAAATAAAATAAATAAATAGAAAGAAAGAAATCAGCCAGCATCTCATCGATGATCTTTTGAAACAGTGCCAGTTAAGGGGGTGGTGAAGCGATCCTTCATGATTAATCAGTGTTCCTCTGAAGTTAAGCAAAAATGTATTTTCTTTTATTCATTCATGGGATGTGGCCATCATGACACTAGCTTGCGAAGGCAGTTGAGAGTCAACCACATTGCTGTGGCTCTGGGGTCACATCGAGGCCAGACTGGGCAAGGATGGCAGATTTCCTTTCCTGAAGGTTTTTTTGACAATCGATGATGGTTGTCATGGCCACCACTTATTTATTCATTAGTGTCACATGTAGGCTTACGTTAACACTGCAATGAAGTTGCTGTGAAAATCCCCCAGTCACCACACTCCGGCGCCTGTTCGGGTACACTGAGGGAGAATTTAGCATGGCCAGTGCACCTAACCCGCACATCTTTCGGATCATTACTGAGACTAGCTTTATATTCCAGACTTTTTAATGAATTAAAATCCCACCCACTGCACAGTGGGATGTGAACCCTTGTCACCTGGTCCTCTGGATTGTCAGTGCAATGACTGGACCACTATAGTTAAGAAAGCCCACCAATGCCTCTACTTTCTCAGAAGACCAAGGAAATTTGGCATGTCAGCTACGACTCTCACCAACTTTTACAGATGCACCAGAAAGCATTCTTTCTGGTTATATCACAGCTTGGTGTGGCACCTGCTCTGCCCAAGACCGCAAGAAACTACAAAAGGTCGTGAATGTAGCCCAATCCATCACACAAACCAGTCTCCCATGCATTGACTCTGTCTACACTTCCCGCTGCCTCGGCAAAGCAGCCAGCATAATTAAGTACACCACGCACCCCGGACATTCTCTCTTCCACCTCCTTCCTTCGGGAAAAAGATACAAAAGTCTGAGGTCACGTACCAAACGACTCAAGAGCAGCTTCTTCCCTGCTGCCGTCAGACTTTTGAATGGACTTACCTTGCATTAAGTTGATCTTTCTCTACACCCTAGCTATGACTGTAACACTACATTCTGCACTCTCTCCTTTCCTTCTCTATGAACGGTATGTTTTGTCTGTATAGCGCGCAAGAAACAACACTTTTCACTGTATGTTAATACATGTGACAATAATAAATCAAATCAAAAATCAAATTCCACCAACTTGCCTTGATGCATTTGCTGCAGTATTAAGCTTCAATTCAACACAAGGATTAGAATTTTAAAATCTCAAGGGGACCATGTGGAAAAGGATAAGGAAGGTCATTGAGCCCATCTTAGAATATTCAGCGAAAAAATTCTTCTATTTTAAAGAAGAACAAAGAACAATACAGCACAGGAACAGGCCCTTCGGCCCACCAAGCCTGCGCCGATACCTGGCTTCTATCCCTCTATTCACCTCCCATTCATGTGTTTATCAAGATGCACCTTGAACATTGCTAATGTGCCTATTTTCACCACCTCACTCTCTGTTTGAAAAACTTGCCCTGTACATCTTCCCTAAACGTTCCCCCTCTCACCTTGAACCTGTGCCCTCTTGTACAAAGAAGAGCAAAGAAAAATACAGCACAGGAACAGACCTTTCGGCCCTCCAAGCCTGTGCTGATCATGATGTCCTAACTAGACAAAAAAAAAAGCCTTCTGTCCTTACTCGGACCGTATCCCTCTATTCCCTCCCTATTCATGTATCCATCCAGGTGCCTCTTAAATGTTACTAATGTGTTGTAGTTGATCCTTCCATCCTGGGAAAAAGCCTCTGATTATCCACCCTGTCTATGTCTCTGATAATTTTGCAGACCTCTATCAGGTTGCCCCTCAGCCTTCGTCTTTCCAGTGAAAACAATCCGAGTTTATCCAAGCTCTCCTCATACCTAAAACTCTGCAGACCAGGCAACATCCTGGTAAACCTTCTTTGCACCCTCTCCAAAGCACCCACGGTAGTGTGGAGACCAGAACTGCATGCAATAGTCCAAATGCGGCCTAACTAAAGGGTTATGCAGCTGTAACTTTGATATTTCACTACCTAACCCGCACAGTCCAAAGATGTGCGGGTTAGGTTGATTGGCCATGCTAAAAAAAAAATTGCCCTTAGTGTCCTGGGATGCGTCGGTTAGAGGGATTAGTGGGTAAATATATGGGGGTAGGGCCTGGGTGGGATTGTGGTCGGTGCAGACTCGATGGGCCGAATGGCCTCTTTCTGTACTGTAGGGTTTCTATGATTTCTATGATTTGTTGCCCCAGCCAATGAAGGCAAGCATGCTGCATGTCGTCTTGACCACCTTATCCACCTGTGTTGCTAATTTCATGGATCTGTGAACCTGTACGCCCAGATCCCTCTGTATGTCAATGGTCCTAAGGGTGGAAACAGTGATGGGAAATAACTCCACCCACAGCCCATGATTTTCTGCCAATGGATTTTGACTGGGGAATATCGAAGGCCTTGAAGGTATATATTCCCAATAGCACTCCTGGCACATGCCAGTATTTCCAAGTGTACACCATCCTATTTTATAACCGCCCATGGCTAAGAAGGTAGAACCCTCACCTCAGAGTTAGAAATCAGTGGGTTCAAGTCCAACTGCAAAGACTTGAACACAAAATCTAGGCTGGGTCTCCATTGCAGTGTGCTGCACTGCGAGACTTTCAGGTCAGGTGTGAAGTCAGGCTCCGTCTGCCCCCCAAGGTAGACACAAAAGGCCCCAAGTCGTTATTTGAAGAACAGGTGAATTCTCCTAAATAAAGGCAAATTACTGCGGAAGCTGGGCTCTGAAACCAAAAGAGAAAATGCTGGAAAATCTCAGCAGGTCTGGCAGCATCTATAAGGAGAGAAAAGAGCTGACATTTCGAGTCCAGATGACCCTTTGTCGAAGCTGTTTTTTATGAAATGATCGAGGGCAGGTAATTGTCCCAGCGGGGTGCCCAATTGGAGGCAGAATGTTGGAGACACAAAGAACAAAGAACAGTACAGCACAGGAACAGGCCCTTTGGCCCTCCAAGCGTGCACCGATCACGTTGTCCTATCTAGACTAACCACTTATATCCCTCTACTTCTCACCTGTTCACGTGCCTATCCAAATAAGTCTGAAATGTGGCTAACGTATCTGCCTCAACCACCTCACTTCGCAGTGCATTCCAGGCCCCCACCACCTCTGTGTAAAAAAACTTCCCTCGCTCATTTCCACTGAGCCTTTCCCCCCTTATCTTGAACTTGTGACCCCTTGTGATTGTTATTTCTGCCCTGGGAAAAAGCTTCCAACTGTTCACCCTATCTACACCCCTCATAATTTTAGAAACTTCTTTCAGGTCGCCCCTCAGCCTCCGTCTTTCCAGGGAGAACAATCCCAGTTTATTCAATCTCCCCTCATAGCTAATACCCTCCATACCAGGCAACATCCTGGTAAACCTTTTCTGTACTCACTCCAAAGCTTCCACATCCTTCTAGTAGTGTGGAGACCAGAATTGGACACAGTGTTCCAAATGTGGCCTAACCAACGTTTTATACAACTGTAACATAATGTGCCAACTTTTATACTCGATGCCCCGTCCGATGAAGGCAAACATGCCACATGCTTTCTTCACCACCTTTTACACCTTTTTACACCTTTGCTGACACGTTTAAGGATCTGTGGACCTGTACTCCCAGATCTCTCTGTGTGTCTATGCTCCTAATGGTTCTGCCATTTATTTTATAACTCCCACCTGAATTGTATCTACCAAAATGCATCACCTCACATTTGTCCAGATTAAATTCCATCTGCCATTTCTCCGCCCAATTTTCCAGCCTATCTATATCCTGCTGTATTCTCTGACAATCTTCATCACTATCCGCGTGTGAAAGGATCTGTGGAACGGAGGAGGACTCTTGCCCAAGAAGTGGGCACGGAGACGAAGGTGACGAAAGAAGAGTTCAACATCATGTTGAGCTTGGAATTCGTTGAGCTGGGGACGTAAGGGTACAAAGCTGAGTCCTTTGCTGAGAACAGCACGCTCAGCCTCAGAGAGGGGAAGGTCAGAGGGTATGGTGGACACACCGCAAGGGTTGGGGCTGGAATTGATGGGGTTCGAGGGATTGGGATTGGTGGAGGGCCTAGGATGGCCAGTGGTGTTGATAAGTTATTGAATTCTCCTGATGTCCTGACCGACATTTAATCATAAACCAGCACATTCACCGGGCTGTGTACAATTTCCCAGAACAGGGGGGCAGCGCAGTGGCACAGTAGTTGGAATACTGGTTGGAATACACACTTGGAATACTGTGTACAGTTCTGGTCACGCTATTATAGAGAGGATATTATTTAACTAGAAAGAGTGCAGAAAAGATTTACTAGGGTGCAACCAGAACTTGATGGTCTGAGTTATAAGGAGAGGCTGGAAAGACTGGGACTTTTTTTTCTGGAGCGCAGAAAGCTGAGAGGTGATTCTATAGAGGTCTATAAAATAATGAGGGGCATAGATCAGCTAGATAGTCGACATCTGGATAGACTGGGACAATTTTCACTGGAGTGTAGGAAGTTTAAGGGTGATTTTATGGAGGTCTATAAAATAATGAGGGGCATAAATAAGGTAGATAGTCAATATCTTTGCTCAAACGTAGGAGAGTCTAAAACTAGAGGGCATAGGTTTAAATTGAGAGGAGAGAGATACCAAAGGATTCAGAGGGGCAATTTCTTTCACACAGAGGGTGGTGAGTGTCTGGAACCAGCTGCCAGAGGTAATAGTAAAGGCGGGTACAATTTTGTCTTTTAAAAAGCATTTAGACAGTTACAAGGTAGGTATAGATGGGTATAGAGGGATATGGGCCAAATGTGGGCAATTGGGACTAGCTTGGTGGCTAAAAACTGGGTGGCATGGACAAGTTGGGCCAAAGGGCCTGTTTCCATGCTGTAAACCTCTATGACTCTATGGTTAGTACTGCTGCCTCACAGCGTCAGGGACCAGGATTCAATTCCGGCCTTGGGTGACTGTCTGGAGTTTGCACGTTCTCCCCATGTCTGCGTGGGTTTCCTCCGGGTGCTCTGGTTTCCTCACAGTCTAAAGATGTGTAGGTTAGGTGGATGGAAAATGTGGGATTCCAGAGGGATTGGGCAAGGGGGAAGCGGGCCTGGGTAAGACAATCTGTCGGAGAGTCGGTGCAGACTCAATAGGCCAAATGGCCTCTTCTGCACTGTAGGGATTCTATGATGCTCTCGGGGGGTGGGGGGGGGGAGGGATTCCCCCTCACCCCCAACCAAACCTCCCTTCTCCCCCCCTCTCCGCTACCCCCTCTCCTCTCCACCTGGTGTGTGTTTTGCAGCAGCGGTGGGCTGCCATTGGCCAGTGACAGGATCTTCCCGTCCCACCATTATCAATGGGGTCACCCATTGTTTGCGTCCTCTGCCACTGCGGAATCCGCGGCGCAGGTGGAGAAGAGGTGGTCGCTGTTGGCAGGACCGGTACATCGTGCAAGTGGAAACGGCCGGAAAACGTCGGGACCAATGTGCAATGCTCTCCACACAGAAGACAAAAATAGACCCCCCCCCCCCCCCCCCCCCCCGGCAGGGTCAATTCACACACCAGTGAAATTGCCTGGGAATGTTTCACAATGTTAAAGGCGCTACATCAATGCAGAATATTGTCGCAACTCAATTCTGACAGGTCCGTTGGAAAGCTGCCTCTTGCCCAGCTCGCAAACTGTCCCTGCAGGAACAGGAGAAATCACTGCTTGACTTAAATTCATCTCGAATCCCGAGGAGGGTGACTGATGTATAATTTAAAACATCAGGTTGAAGGTTAAATTAGTTATTGAACCGCCCAAAGGCTGATATCATCTATTTCAGTTGGGGAGTAGACAGGCTGATTACTGAATGCATAAATCATCATATCGCAATGTGTTTAGCTTCAATATCTCACTGTCGGGTTTGCAGGCTTTGTTTCCATGGCTTTGGTGAAGAAAATTTTTTTTTAAACTGTATATAAATTGATGCAATGTGCATTGCCCCAGATTGTAACTTCACACATGTCCTGTGCCCCAGCCTAACATCCTTGGGGTTACCACTGACCAGAAACTCAACTGGACACACCACATAAACACAGTGGCCATAACAGCAGGTCAGAGGCCAGGAATATTGCAGCGAGTAATTCACCTTCTGACTCGCCAAAACCTGTCCACCATCTATAAGGCACAAGTCAGGAGTGTGAAGGAATACTCCCCACTTGCCTGGATGGGTTCAGCTCCAATAACACTCGAGAAGCTCGACACCATCCAGGACAAAGCAGCCCCGCTTGATTGCCACCACATCCACAAACATCCACTCCCTCCATCACCGACGCTCAGTAGCAGCAGTGTGTACTATCTACAAGATGCACTGCAGCAATTCACCAAAGATCCTTAGACAACACCTTCCAAACCCACGACCACTTCCATCTAGAAGGACAAGGGCAGCAGATACATGGAAACACCACCACCTGCAAGGTCCTATTCAAGCCACTCACCATCCTGACTTGGAAATATATCGCCGTTGCTTCACAGTCACTGGGTCAAAACCCTGGAATTCCCTCCCTAACGGCATTGTGGGTCAACCCATACCATGTCAACTGCAGCGATTCATGAAGGCAGCTCACCACCACCTTCTCAAGAGTAACTAGGTATGGGCAATGAATGCTGGCCCAGCCAGCGACGCCCATGTCCCACGAATTAATGAAAAAAAGAATAACAGAGGAAGTTTCACCTGCAATGTGGCCATTCTGCCCTGTAGTGTATTGTGCGTGCTGACAGAATGTGGGTGAGAGTCTGAATGAGTGTGTGGCCAAAGTGAGGCCCTGACTGGCAGGAACAGCCCTTAGTATCTATCTTGGGTTCATCAAAATACAGTACCGGACCAAGCTAGAATCCCAGACTCGTCACACAGACCCCCGCCGACTATGGCAAGACCTGCAAGACATAACAGGCTACAAGATAAAGGCATGTAAAATCGCCGGCTCCGACGCACCCCTCTCTGATGAGCACAATGCAGTCTATGCCCGTTTTGAGCAAGAGATCAGCGAGAGAACGCCCTCCATCCCGGAAGCCCAGGATGAACCTGTATCTGGGGGTCACCATTGCGGATGTCAGAGCAGCTTTCTCAAACGTCAACCCATGGAAAGTTACTGACCCGGATGGGGTACCCGGAAGAGCACTCAGATCAGCTGGCAGTATTCGCAGACATAGAACATAGAACATAGAACAGTACAGCACAGAACAGGCCCTTCGGCCCACGATGTTGTGCCAAGCTTTATCTGAAACCAAGATCAAGCTATCCCACTCCCTATCATCCTGGTGTGCTCCATGTGCCTATCCAATAACCGCTTAAATGTTCCTAAAGAGTCTGACTCCACTATCACTGCAGGCAGTCCATTCCACACCCCAACCACTCTCTGCGTAAAGAACCTACCTCTGATATCCTTCCTATATCTCCCACCACGAACCCTATAGTTATGCCCCCTTGTAATAGCTCCATCCACCCGAGGAAATAGTCTTTGAACGTTCACTCGATCTATCCCCTTCATCATTTTATAAACCTCTATTAAGTCTCCCCTCAGCCTCCTCCGCTCCAGAGAGAACAGCCCTAGCTCCCTCAACCTTTCCTCATAAGACCTACCCTCCAAACCAGGCAGCATCCTGGTAAATCTCCTCTGCACTCTTTCCAGCGCTTCCACATCCTTCTTATAGTGAGGTGACCAGAACTGCACACAATATTCCAAATGTGGTCTCACCAAGGTCCTGTACAGTTGCAGCACAACCCCACGGCTCTTAAACTCCAACCCCCTGTTAATAAAAGCTAACACACTATAGGCCTTCTTCACAGCTCTATCCACTTGAGTGGCAACCTTTAGAGATCTGTGGATATGGACCCCAAGATCTCTCTGTTCCTCCACAGTCTTCAGAACCCTACCTTTGACCCTGTAATCCACATTTAAATTTGTCCTACCAAAATGAATCACCTCACATTTATCAGGGTTAAACTCCATTTGCCATTTTTCAGCCCAGCTTTGCATCCTATCTATGTCTCTTTGCAGCCTACAACAGCCCTCCACCTCATCCACTACTCCACCAATCTTGGTGTCATCAGCAAATTTACTGATCCACCCTTCAGCCCCCTCCTCTAAGTCATTAATAAAAATCACAAAGAGCAGAGGACCAAGCACTGATCCCTGTGGCACTCCGCTAGCAACCTGCCTCCAGTCCGAAAATTTTCCATCCACCACCACCCTCTGTCTTCGATCAGATATGATGTGGAGGCGGCCTTCGCGACACACGACGATGCAGAGTCGCTGAGCAGAAACTGATAGCCAAGTTCCGCACACACCAGGACAGTCTAAACCGGGATATTGGGTTCATGTCACACTATTTGTAACCCCCACAGTTGCCTGGACCTGCAGAGTTTCACTGGCTGTCTTGTCTGGAGACAATACACATCTTTTTAGCCTGTCTTGATGCTCTCTCCACTCATGTTCTTTTGTTTCTTAAAGACTTGATTAGTTGTAAGTATTCGCATTCCAACCATTATTCATGTAAATTGAGTTTGTGTCTTTATATGCTGTTTGTGAACAGAATTTCCACTCACCTGAAGAAGGGGCTTGGAGCTCCGAAAGCTTGTGTGGCTTTTACTACCAAATAAACCTGTTGGACTTTAACCTGGTGTTGTTAAACTTCTTACTTCGATCAGATAGCCAGTTACCTATCCAATCGGCCAACTTTCCCTCTATCCCACACCTCCTTACTTTCATCATAAGCCGACCATGGGGGACCTTATCAAACGCCTTACTAAAATCCATGTATATGACATCAACTGCCCTACCTTCATCAACACACTTAGTTACCTCCTCAAAAAATTCTATCAAATTTGTGAGGCACGACTTGCCTTTCACGAATCCGTGCTGACTATCCCGGATTAATCCGCATCTTTCTAAATGGTCGTAAATCCCATCCCTAAATCTTCAACCTCTCTTTACAGCAATCTGAGGTCAAAAAAGCCAAGCAGCGTGCCTTAATGACTATCGTCCGGTGGCTCTGACATCCATCATTATGAAGCGCTTCGGAAGGTAAGTCATAGCACGAATCAATTCCAGCCTCCCGGACTATCTGGACCCATTACAGTTCACCTACCGCCGCAACAGGTCCACAGCAGACGCCATTTCCCTGACCCTGCACTCAACCCTGGAACACCCAGATAACAAGGACACCGATGTCAGACTTCTATTTATCGACTACAGCTCAGCCTTCAACACCATTATTCCCACAAGATTTATTTCCAAACTCCGTGGCCTGGGCCTCGGCACCTCCCTCTGCGACTGGATCCTGAACTTCCTAACTCGCAGACCACAGTCAGTAAGGATAGGCAACAACACCTCCTCCATGATCATTCTCAACACCGGTGCCCCACAAGGCTGTGTCCTCAGCCCCTTACTATACTCCTTATACACCTATGACTGTGTGGCCAAATTCCTCTCCAACTGGATTTTCAAGTTTGCTGATGACACCATTGTAGTGGGTTGGATCTCAAGCAATGACGAGACAGGGTACAGGAATGGGATAGAGAATCTGCTGAACTGGTGCAGTGACAATAATCTCTCCCTCAATGTCAACAAAACAAAGGAGATAGTCATCGACTTCAGGAAGCATAGTGGAGAACATGCCCGTGTCTACATCAATGGGAATGAAGTTGAAATGGTCGCGAGCTTCATGGTTTTAGGTGTCCAGATCACCAACAGCCTGTCCTGATCCCTCCATGCGCGCGCTATAGCTAAGAAAGCCCACCAACACTTCTACTTTCTCAAGAGACTAAGGAAATTTGGCATGTCCGCTACAACTCTCACCAACTTCTACAGATACATTTTTTCCAGTTCTATCACAGCCATACTAAGCCCGGACATACTCTCTTCCACCTTCTTCCATCGGGAAAAAGATACAGAAGTCTGAGGACACATGCCAACTGACTCAAAACCAGCTTCTTTTCTGCTGCCACCAGACTTTTGAATGGAACTACCTTATATTAAGTTGATTTTTCTCTACACCCTAGCTATGACTGTGACACTAATTTTTTTTTAATGTGGAGCATGGACATCGCTGGCTGGCCAGCATTTATTGCTAATTCCGAGTTGCCCTTGGAGGGTAATTGAGAGTCAACCACATTGCTGTGGCTCAGGAGTCACATGTTCTGCACCCTCTCCTTCCCTTCTCCCCTATGTACTCTATGAACAGTATGTTTTGCCTGTATAGCGCACAAGAAACAATACTTTTCACTGTATCCCAATACATGTGACAATAATAAATCAAATCAAAGAATCTGGAGTAAGTATGGCTAACTGTGACAGCTCCCTCTGAGACCAGGAGCACTGGTGCCCAACTCAATGCCCCAAATGGCCTGCTTTGTTGCCATAGCATTTTGTGAGGAAGTAATTATTACTTTTGTAATTCATGAGGGAACTGAAATAACTCCTCAGAGGCCAGTGTCTCTTCATTAGATTCCCTTTATTTACAAACTGGTCTCCACTCTGAAGCGTGCTCCTGGTACACAGTCAGAAGCCAAAGTGTCAATGGACCTGACACTCCTCATTATATACACGGGTGAGACTCCCTGATTGGACAGGCAATCATTATCTCAATCAGGGAGCTCATACTCCAAGAGGCCCACCCCATGAGCCTCATTGAGGTCATTACAGGAACCTCTTGAGTTAGCGTGTGGTGAATAGAGAGATGCTGAAGTCTGTCAGTGAAGACAAAACCCTGGGGTTCAGATTTCGTGAGACAGTGTTTGCATATCATTGGTCCCAGGTATAGGACCTTGGTGAGACCGCATTTGGAATATTGCGTGCCGTTCTGGTCACCTCACTATAAGAAGGATGTGGAGACACTGGAAAGAGTGCAAAGGAGATTTACCAGGATGCTGCCTGGTTTGGACGGTAGGTCTTATGAGGAAAGGTTAAGGGAACTTGGGCTTTTCTCTTTGGAGCGGAGGAGGTTGAGAGGGGACTTGATAGAGATTTATAAGATGATGAGGGGGATAGATAGAGTGAACGTTCAAAGACTATTTCCTTGGGTGAATGGAGTGGTAACTAGGGGGAATAACTATAGGGTTCATGGTGGGAGATATAGGAAGGATGTCCGAGGTAGGTTTTTTACTCAGAGAGTGGTTGGGGTATGGAATGGACTGCCTGCAGGGATAGTGGAGTCAGAAACTTTAGGAACATTTAAGAAGCTATTGGATAGGCTCATGGAGCACTTTGGGATGATAGGGAGGAAATAGCTTGATCTGGGTTTCAGACAAAGCTCGGCACAACATCGTAGGCTGAAGGGCCTGTTCTGTGCTGTACTGTTCTATGTTCTATGTTCTATTTACAAATAATATCAATGGCACTTCGGGTTTGCTAAACAGCAACATGAACTACATGAGATTTACTATCTCTGGCAGCTTGTTCCAGACACTCACCACCCTCTGTGTGAATAAATTGCCCCTCTGGACACTTTTGTATCTCTCCCCTCTCACCTTAAACCTATGCCCTCTAGTTTTAGACTCCCCTACCTTTGAGAAAAGATGTTGACTATCTAGCTGATCTATGCCCCTCATTATTTTATAGCCGCTATAAGATCACCCCTAATGGATGTTTCCACATTCTCAAGGCACTTCACCTCCAAGTGGGCTTCTTCTGGGGCACGGTTGCTGACATTACCTCAATACCTCTGAAAACACATCACTCCTGGATCTTGTGCTCAAGTCTCTGCTGCAGGTCTGGAACCTCCACCCCCTCCCCCCCCCCCCCCCTCCCCTTCTCCCCCGACTCTCTGACTTCAGATTAGAGAGTCTGACGTTCCCTCGAACAGCAACACAATGATGGATGAAATCATCTGGTTTTTATTCTGATGCTCTCGCATAAGAGGAGCCGACCACACTCTCAGCAAAGTCTTGCATCAACACTTTTGCCTCACCTTAGCCCAGTCGATACCTCCTGGCTGTGTCAAGGCACAAGTCAAGAAATATCAGCAGAAGATGTTGGAAACGCTCAGCAGTTCGGGCAGAATACGCGGAGAGAGAAACAGAATCAACATTTCAGGTCTGTGATCTTTTGGCAGCACTGGAGAAACTTAGAGATGTAACTGACTCTAAATGAGTACAGAGGCAGGGAAAGGGGGAAAAATAACAAAGGGTCGGTCATCGATAGGAATGCAGGACAGATTAAATCAAAAGTAAAATCATTACCGCAAATGCTGTCTACAACTCTCGCCAACTTTTACAGATGCACCATAGAAAGCATTCTTTCTGGTTGTGGAGGCATTGGACCGGGGTGGGCACAGTAATAAATCTCACAACACCAGCTTAAAGTCCAACAGGTTTATTTGATAGCACGAGCTTTCAGAGCACAGCTCATTCGTCAGGTGAGAGGACCATGTGTTCCGAGAGATCGTTTCTGGTTGCATCACAGCTTGGTATGGCTCCTGCTCTGCCCAAGACTGCAAGAAACTACACAAAGTCGTGAATGTAGCCCAATCCATCACACAAACCAGCCTCACATCCATTGACTCTGTCCACATTTCCTGCTGCCTTGGCAAAGCAGCCAGCATAATTAAGGACCCCATGCACCTCGGACATTCTCTCTTCCACCTTCTTCCGTCTGGAAAAAGATACAAAAGTCTGAGGTCACGCACCAACCGACTCAAGAACAGCTTCTTCCCTGCTGCTGTCAGACTTTTGAATGGACCTTCCTCGCATTAAGTTGATCTTTCTCTACACCTTAGCTATGACTGTAACACTACATTCTGCACTCTCTCCTTTCCTTCTCTATGAACGGTATGCTTTGCCTGTATAGCGCGCAAGAAACAATACTTTTCACTGTATACATGTGACAATAATAAACAAAATCAAATTTTAAGAAAAGCAGCTGTCCTGGGTGAAATGGTGGTGAGTGCAGTCGACTGCAATGTATCTTTCTGATTTGTTCATGGGATCATTGACTGGGCCAGCATTTCTTGCGCATCCCTAATTGCCCCTGAGAAGGTGGTGGTGAGCTGCCTTCTTGAATCGCTGCAGTCCACGTATTATTGAAACACTCACAGTGCTGCTTACAGAGGATGGAGTTCCAGATTCTGACTCAGTGAAGGAATGGCAATATTGTTCCAAGCAGGATGGTGTGTGTGCTGAAGGGGAACTTGCAAGTGGCGGTGTTCCCAGGCAGCTGTTCCGCTTGTCCTTTTAGGTAGTAGAGGTCAGGAGTTTGGAAGGTGTTGTCATATGAGCCTTGGTGCGTTGCTGCAATGCATCTTGTAGATGATACACACTGCTGCCACTGTGCGTCGGTGGTGGAGGGAGTGAGTGTTGAAACTGGTTGATGTGGTGCCAATCGAGCGGGCTACTTTGCCCTGAATGGTGTTGAGTTTCTCGAGTGTTGTTGGAGCTGCACCCATCCAGCAAAGTGGAAAGTATTCCATCACCTTCCTGACTTGTGCCTTAAAATTCAAGTTTATTTATGACTGTCACAAGTAGGCTTACATTAGCACTGCAATGAGGTTACTGTGAAAGCCCCCTAGTGGCCACACTCCGGCGCCTGTTCAGGTACACTGAGGGAGAATTTAGCATGGCCAATGCACCCTAACCAGCACGCCTTTCAGACTGTGCGAGGAAATCAGAGCACCCGATGGAAACCCATGCAGACACGGGGAGAAGGTGCAGACTCTGCACAGACAGTGGCCCAAACCGGGAATTAACCCCGGATCCCTGACACTATGAGGCAGCAGTGCTAACCACTGTGCCACCGTGCCATCTTTGTCGATGGCAGACTGGTTTTGGGAAGTCAGGAGGTGATTTGCTCACCGTAGATGTACTCTGATGTACTCTGGTAGCCACAGTATTTATCTGGCTGGTCCAGTTGGGTTTCCGGCGAATGGAACCCCCTCCCACCAGGATGTTGATCGTATCTAATCGAAAGACAAGGTGCCTTTCCTCGACCGTCCATTGAGATTCATTAGAACTGAGCAACAAGCCAACTACAGTGGGATCAGAGTGAGAGTCAGACGGAGAACATAAAGCCCAGGGTGAGGCTTGCAGGCTGTAGGGAGTGTTACCAAAGTCCTGGCAGTATATTACAGAGTCCGTTTGTGCCTCTGTCACACCAGCTTGGAAAGGAAATGGCAACACATCAATGAATGAAAACAAGTTGTGAGAATTAATTACACAGCTGCCTCTGCTGCTCTCTCTCTGTCGCTCTCTCGCACTTTAATTATATTGGTATATACAAGCGTGACAGATTGGAGAAATGGGGGAAAGACTACAGTCTACACATTTATCCATATGGTGTTAATGTAAGATTGCTCAACCTACTCCGAGGAAATTATTTTTCCTAAGCTTAACAAACGGATTATGTCGAGTTATTTTTAATTGAGTTTATACCTCTGTAAAGCCAACACTGATATGAGGGGATTCATCCTTTGAACAATGATATCACAGATGTTCATTGCCTTTCACTGAGGGAGCTTTGCAGTTGCACGCCCAACTTCCTACTGCAGTCATTGGTACACTAATTAAAACATCAATTAACAGCCACAGAGGTTTGCATCAAGCAATCAGAGCCAACATCGAAAAGGAATTGCCACCACTCAGGCGTGCCACTTTGCTGTGACATTGGCAGATGGTGCCATTCGCTGGGTGGGCGAGAATGAGCAGGCCCGTCGTATTTCACTACGACTCTCACCAACTTTTTCAGATGCACCATAGAAAGCATTCTTTCTGGTTGTATCACAGTTTGGTATGATTCCTGCTGTGTCCAAAGTTTATAAGTTTGTTTGCTTATTAGTCACAAGTAAGGCTTACATTAACAATGCAATGAAGTTACTGTGAAATTCCCCTAGTCGCCACAGTCCGGCGCCTGTTCGGATCAATGCACCTAATCAGCACATCTTTCAGACAGTGGAAGGAAACCGGAGCACCCGGAGGAAACCCACACAGACACTCCTGCTCTGTCCAAGACCGCAAGAAACTACAAAGGGTCATGAACGAAGCCCAGTCCATCACGCAAACTAACTTCCCATCCATTGACTCTGTCTACGCTTCCCGCTGCCTCGGAAAAGCCGAAAGCATAATCAAGGACCCCATGCACCCCGGACATTCTCTCTTCCCCCCTCTGCTGTCGGGAAAAAGTTACAAAAGTCTGAGGTCACTTACCAACCAACTCAAGAGCAGCTTCTTCCCTGCTACCATCAGACGTTCGAATGGACTTACATTATATTAAGTTGATCTTTCTCTACACCCGAGCTATGACCGTAACGCTACATTCTACACTCTCTCCTCTATGAATGGTATGCTTTGTTTGTATAGCACGCAAGAAGCAATACATTGACCCTGACTGTGGCAACTAGGGGAATTTCACAGTAACTTCATTGCAGTGTTAATGTAAGCTTTACTTGTGACTAATAAATAAATAAACTTTATAAACTTTTCAATGTATCCCAATACATGTGACAACAATAAATCAAATCAAATCAAGGAGTCAACCTGTTCTTTCCTCTGTTGCTGTTGCACACACCCTGTGAATGAATAACTAAATTTGAAACCAAGGACGAAAACCTGAACACAATAGCAATGGAAGTGTACCCTGCGAACCAATATCCCGAAAATTCTTTGACTTGGACAGAGATTGCAACATATAAATGGTAGATATCACGAGAGCAAATGCAAGTTGCATGTGATTGCTTGGATTGGTTTTAATCATGATATGGAGATGCCAGTGTTGGACTGGGGTAAACACAGTTAGAAGTCTGACAACACCAGTTTAAGTCCAACAGGTTTATTTGGTAGCAGAAGCCACTAGCTTTCGGAGCGCTGCTCTTTCATCAGGTGAGTGGGAGTTCTGTTCACAAACAGGGCATAGAAAGATACAAACTCAATTTACAAAATAATGGTTGGAGTGCGAGTCTTTACAAGTCATCAAGTCTTAAAGGTACAGACAATGTGAGTGGAGAGAGCGTTAAGCACAGGTTAAAGAGATGTGTATTGTCTCCAGACAGGACAGTTAGTGAGATTTTGCAAGCCCAGGCAAGTCGTGGGGGTTACAGATAGTGTGACATGAACCCAAGATCCCAGTTGAGGCCGTCCTCATGTGTGCGGAACTTGGGTATCAGTCTCTGCTCAGCGACTCTGCATTGTTATGTGTCGTGAAGGCTGCCTTGGAGAACGCTTACCCGAAGATCAGAGGCCGAATGCCCGTGACCGCTGAAGTGTTCCCCAACAGGAAGAGAACACTCTTGCTTGGTGATTGTCGAGCGGTGTTTATTCATCCATTGTCGTAGCATCTGCATGATCTCCCCAATGTAGCATGCCTCGGGACATCCTTTCCTGCAGCGTATCAGGTAGACAACGTTGGCCAAGTTGCAAGAGTATGTATCATGTACCTGGTGGATGGTGTTCTCATGTGAGATGATGGCATCCGTGTCGATGATCCAGCACGTCTTGCAGAGGTTGCTGTGGCAGGGTTGTGTAGTGTCGTGGTCATTGTTCTCCTGAAGGCTGGGTAGTTTGCTGCGGACAATGGTCTGTTTGAGGTTGTGCGGTTGTTTGAAGGCAAGAAGTGGGGGTGGGGGGTGGCATTGGCGAGATGTTCGTCTTCATCAATGACATGTTGAAGGCTCCGGAGAAGATGTCGTAGCTTCTCCGCTCCGGGGAAGTACTGGACGACGAAGGGTACTCTGTCCGCCGTGTCCCATGTTTGTCTTCTGAGGAGGTCAGTGCGGTTTTTCGCTGTGGGGCGTCGGAACTGTCGATCGATGAGTTGAGCGCCATATCCTGTTCTTATGAGGGCATCTTTCAGCGTTTGGAGGTGTCTGTCGCGATCCTCCACATCTGAGCAGATTCTGTGTATACGGAGGGCTTATCCATAGGGGATGGCTTCTTTAACGTGTTTAGGGTGGAAGCTGGAGAAGTGGAGCATCGTGAGGTTATCCGTGGGCTTGCGGTACAGTGAGGTGCTGAGGTGACCGTCCTTGATGGAGACGCATGTGTCCAAGAATGCAACCGATTCCGGAGAGTAGTCCATGGTGAGTCTGATGGTGGGATGGAACTTGTTGATGTCATAATATAGTTGTTTCAGTGATTGTTCACCATGAGCTCAAAGGAAGACAATGTCATCGATGTATCTAGTGTCTAGCATCGGTTGAAGGTCCTGTGCAGTGAAGAGGTCTTGTTCGAACCTGTGCATGAAGATGTTGGCATATTGAGATGCGAATTTGGCCCCCATGGCTGTTCCGTGTGTCTGGATGAAGAACTGGTTGTTGAAGGTGACGACATTGTGGTCCAGGATGAAGTGGATGAGTTGTAAAATTGCATCTGGAGACTGGCAGTTGTCGGTGTTGAGCACTGAGGCAGTTGCAGCAATGCATTCGTCGCGAAAAATGCTGGTGTAGAATGCCGAGACATCCATTGTGAAATCTCTACAGCGCAGAATCATCGTGTGAAGAATCTCCACAGTGCAAATTCAGAGTCATAGAATCCATACAGCGCAGAATCATGGCGTCTTAGAATCTCTACAGTGCAGTATCAATGAGTCATAGAATATCTACAGTGCAGAATCATAGAGTCATAGAATCTCGACAGTACAGAATCATAGAGTCAGAGAATCTCTACAGTGCAGAATAATAGAGTCATAGAATCTCCAAAGTGCAGAATAATAGTCATAGAATCTCCACAGGGCAGAATCATAGCATCATAGAATCTCTACAGCGCAGAATGATAGAGTCATAGAATCCCTACAGTGCAAAATCATCGAGTGAAGAATCTCCAAAGTGCAAATTCATAGTCATAGATTCTCAACAGTGCAAAATCATAATCATAGAATCTCTACAGTGCAAAATGATAGAGTTATAACATCTCTGCGGTGCAGAATCATAGAGTCATAGAATCTCTGCAGTGCAGAATCATAGTCATAGAATCTCAACTGTGCAGAATCATAGAGTCATAGGATCTCTACAGCTCAGAATGATAGAGTCATAGAATCGCTACAACGCAGAATGATAGAGTCATAGAATATCTACAGTGCAGAATCATCGAGTGAAGAATCTCCACAGTGCAAATTCAGTCATAGATTCTCAACAGTGCAAAATCATAATCATAGAATCTCTACAGTGCAAAATGATAGAGTTATAACATCGCTACAGGATGGAATCATAGAGACAGAGAATCTCCAAAGTGCAGAATCATAGAGTCATAGAATCTCTACAGTGCAATATCATGATCAAAGAATCACTCCAGTGCAGAATGATAGAATGATAGAATCTCTACAGCACAGAATCAAAGAGTTCTAGAATCTCTACAGGGCAGAATGATAGAGTCATAGAATCTCTACAGTGATGAATCATAGTCATAGAATCACTATAGTGCAGAATCATAGAATCATAGAATCTTGACAGCACAAAATCATAGAGTCATAGAATCTCTACAGTGCGGAATCATAGAGTCATAAAATCACTACAGTACAGAATCCTAGAGTGGTAGAATCTCTACAGTGCAAAATCATAGAATCATAGAATCTCTACAGTGCAAAATCATAGTCATAGAATCTCTATAGTGAAAAATCATAGTTTCATAGCATCTCTACAGTGCAGAATCATAGAGTCATAGAATCCCGACAGTGCAGAATCATAGAGTCATAGAATCCCGACAGTGCAGAATCATAGAGTCATAGAATCTCTACAGTGCAGAATCATAGAGTTATAGAATCTCTACAGTGCAGAATCATAGAGTCATAGAATCTCTACAGTGCAGGATCATAGAGTCAAACAATCCCTACAGTGCAGAATCTTAGAGTCATAGAATCTCTACAGTGCAAGATCATAGAGTCATAGAATTTCTAGAGTGCAGAATCATAAAGTCATAGGATCTCTACATCACAGAACCACAGAGTCATAGAACCTCTACAGTGCAGAATCATAGTCAAAGAATCTCTGCAGACTAGAATCATGGAGTCATAAAATCTCCACAGTGCAGAATCACAGAGTCATAGAATCTCTACAGCATTGAATAATAGCATCATAGAATCTCTACAGAGCAGAATCATGGAGTCATAGAATCTCTACAGCGCAGAATCATCGAGTGAAGAATCTCCACCGTGCAAATTCATAGTCATAGATTCTCAACAGTGCAAAATTATAATCATAGAATCTGTACAGTGCAAAATGATAGAGTTATAACATCTCTACAGTGCAGAATCACAGAGTCATAGAATCTCTACAGTGCAATATCATAATCAAAGAATCACTCCAGTGCAGAATGATAGAATGATAGGATCTCTACAGCGCAGAATCAAAGAGTTCTAGAATCTCTACAGGGCAGAATGATAGAGTCATAGAATCGCCACAGTGCAGAATCATAGAATCATAGAATCTCTACATCGCAGAATCATTGAGTCATATAATCTCTACAACATAGAATGATAGAGTCATAGAATCTCAACAGCGCAGAATCATAGAGTCATAGAATCTTTACAGTGCAGAATAATAGTTATAAAATCTCTACACTGCACAATCATAGAATCATAGAATTCCTACAGTGCAGAATCATAGAGTCATAGAATCTCTCCAGTGTAGAAGGATGCCATTCGGCCCATCGCATCTACACTGACCACAATCCCACACAGCCCCCATCCCCATAACCCTGTCTATTAACCCAACTAACCTCCTGACACTAAGAATCAATTTAGCACAACCAATCCACCTAACCCGCGTGTCTTTGGAACCTATGGTTCCATGAAACCTTCAAGTTCAACGGCCAACTTTGGGATTGACATCCAATGCCGGACTGGGTGAAGCGCAGCAAGAGGGGAAAAGAAAGCAAGGATTTTTTTAAATTAAAAAAACAATTTGTTTGCTGAAGGATTGTCATCCGGTTCCTGAGAACACAGCAGTCTTGTTTCTGAAATAACTAATTGACCATTCCATTCTCACTCCCAGAGACTAGATTAATGGCACACTCAGGAATAGTATCGCCATTAGGTCATTAATGAATGACTAATGATGCCGGCTGCATGGCAAATAGTTGCAAGGTCATTGACGATGAGAAAAATAATTATAAGCCAAAACGTTTTGCTGTTAATCAGAATAATTAGTGCTGCAGAAGAGGATATTTGGGGTGAGGCGGGGGGGGTGGCGAGGAATGTCAGCGAAATCATCAAGAAGGAAGTTCCTTTAAATATCCCAACGCAATCCACTTGTGGGTGCCACCTGATAAGAAGCATTTCAATAACGCCTTTCACAATCATAGAATCCCTACAATGCAGAAAGATGTTATTCGGCCCATAGAGTCTGCACCGACTACAATCCCATCCAGGCCCTATCCCCATAACCCCACGCATTTACCCTCACGAGACTCCCTGACACTAAAGGGCAATTTAACCTGGCCAATCCACCTAACTAGCACATCTTTGGACTGTGGGAGGAAACCAGAGCACCCGGAGGAAACCCACGCAGACACGGGGAGAACGTGCAAACTCCACACAGACAGTGACCCAAGCCAGGAATCGAGCCCGGGTCCCTGGCGCTGTGAGGCAGAAGTGCTAACCACTGTGCCACCGTGCCGCCTCAGGGTACCCCATAGTGTTTGTCAATCAATGAAGTACTTTTGAAATGTAATGTTGGAATTGAAGGAGCCAGTTTGCACACAGCAAGCTCCCACGAACAGCCATGTTGTATTGACCAGGTAATCTGCAATATTGATTGAGGGAGAACTGCCTCGCTCTCACTCAAAAGAGAGTCATGGGATCTTATACTTGATTTGATTTGATTTATTATTGTCACATGTATTAGGACACATTGCATTGTGTGGGGTGGAGCAGGGTTTGAAATGTGTATACTTCAATGCCAGGAGTATTCGCAATAAAGTGGGTGAACTTGCAGCGTGGATCAGTACCTGGGACTTCGATGTTGTGGCTATTTCAGAGACATGGATAGAGCAGGGGCAGGAATGGATGCTGCAGGTCCCGGGGTTCAAATGTTTTAGTCGAAGTAGGGAAGGAGGTAGAAGAGGGGGAGGGGTAGCATTATTGGTCAGAGATTGTATCACAGTGTCAGAGAGGAGGTTTGATGAGGACTTATCTGTTGAGGTAGTATGGGCGGAGATTAGAAATAGGAGAGGAGAGGTCACCCTGTTGGGAGTCTTTTATAGACCTCCTAAAAGTTCTAGAGAGGTTGAGGAAAGGATTGCGGAGTCAATCCTGCTTAGGAGTGAAAGTAATAGGGCAATTGTTATGGGGGATTTTAACTTGACTAATATTGACTGGAATTGTTATAGCTCTAGCTCGTTAGAGGGGTCAGTTTTTGTTCAAAGCGTGCAGGAAGGTTTTTTGACTCAGTATGTAGACAGGCCAACTAGAGGTGAGGCTATATTGGATCTGGTGCTGGGAAATGAGCCAGACCAGGTGCTAGACTTGGAAGTTGGTGTGCATTTTGGTGATAGTGACCACAATTCGGTTACGTTCACCTTAGTGATGGAAAGGGATAGGCATGAACCTCGGGCCAGTGGTTTTAGCTGGGGGAAGGGTAATTATGAGGCTATTAGGAGAGAATTAGGAAACATAGGTTGGACTAGGAGATTACAGGGACTGGGAACGTCCGACATGTGGAGTTTTTTCAAGGAGCAGCTACTGCGAGTCTGTGATAGGTATGTCCCTGTCAGGCAAGGAGGAATTGGTAGGGCTAGGGAACCGTGGTGCACCAAAAAAGTTTCTTTGTTGGTTAAAAAGAAAAAGGAGGCTTATGTTCGGATGAGACGTGAGCACTCGGGTAGTGCACTAGAAAGCTTTAGATTGGCTAAGAGGGAGTTGAAGAGCGAGCTTAGAAGGGCTAAAAGGGGACATGAGAAGACTTTGGCGGATAGGGTTAAAGAGAATCCTAAGGCGTTCTATAGGTATGTCAAGAACAGAAGGTTGGTTAGGGCAAGTTTAGGGCCAGTTATAGATGGCAGAGGGAAGTTATGTGTGGAACCGGAGGAGATTGGTGAAGCATTGAACCAATATTTCTCTTCGGTGTTCACGCAAGGGGACATGAATATAGCTGAGGAGGACACTGGGTTGCAAGGGAGTAGAATAGACAGTATTACAGTTGATAAGGAGGATGTGCAGGATATTCTGGAGGGTCTGAAAATAGATAAATCCCCTGGTCCGGATGGGATTTATCCAAGGATTCTCTGGGAGGCAAGAGAAGTGATTGCAGAGCCTCTGGCTCTGATCTTCAGGTCGTCGTTGGCCTCTGGTATAGTACCAGAAGATTGGAGGTTAGCGAATGTTGTCCCATTGTTTAAGAAGGGGAACAGAGACTTCCCCGGGAATTATAGACCGGTGAGTCTCACTTCTGTTGTCGGCAAGATGTTGGAAAAAATTATAAGGGATAGGATTTATAGTTATTTGGAGAGTAATGAATTGATAGGTGATAGTCAGCATGGTTTTGTGGCAGGTAGGTCGTGCCTTACTAACCTTATTGAGTTTTTTGAGAAAGTGACCAAGGAGGTGGATGGGGGCAAGGCAGTGGACGTGGTATATATGGATTTTAGTAAGGCGTTTGATAAGGTTCACCATGGTAGGCTTCTGCAGAAAATGCAGATGTATGGGATTGGGGGTGATCTAGGAAATTGGATCAGGAATTGGCTAGCGGATAGGAAACAGAGGGTGGTGGTTGATAGTAAATATTCATCATGGAGTGCGGTTACAAGTGGTGTACCTCAGGGATCTGTTTTGGGGCCACTGCTGTTTGTAATATTTATTAATGATCTGGATGAGGGTATAGTTGGGTGGATTAGCAAATTTGCTGATGACACCAAAGTCGGTGGTGTGGTAGACAGTGAGGAAGGGTGTCGTAGTTTGCAGGAAGACTTAGACAGGTTGCAAAGTTGGGCCGAGAGGTGGCGGATGGAGTTTAATGCGGAGAAGTGTGAGGTAATTCACTTTGGTAGGAATAACAGATGTGTTGAGTATAGGGCTAACGGGAGGACTTTGAATAGTGTGGAGGAGCAGAGGGATCTAGGTGTATGTGTGCATAGATCCCTGAAAGTTGGGAATCAAGTAGATAAGGTTGTTAAGAAGGCATATGGTGTCTTGGCGTTTATTGGTAGGGGGATTGAATTTAGGAGTCGTAGCGTTATGTTGCAACTGTACACAACTCTGGTGCGGCCGCACTTGGAGTACTGTGTGCAGTTCTGGTCCCCACATTACAGGAAGGATGTGGAGGCTTTGGAGAGGGTGCAGAGGAGGTTTACCAGGATGTTGCCTGGTATGGAGGGGAGATCCTATGAGGAGAGGCTGAGGGATTTGGGATTGTTTTCGCTGGAAAGGCGGCGGCTAAGAGGGGATCTTATTGAAACATATAAGATGATTAGAGGTTTAGATAGGGTGGATAGTGATAGCCTTTTTCCTCTGATGGAGAAATCCAGCACGAGGGGGCATGGCTTTAAATTGAGGGGGGGTAGTTATAGAACCGATGTCAGGGGTAGGTTCTTTACCCAGAGGGTGGTGAGGGATTGGAATGCCCTGCCAGCATCAGTAGTAAATGCGCCTAGTTTGGGGGCGTTTAAGAGATCCGTAGATAGGTTCATGGACGAAAAGAAATTGGTTTAGGTTGGAGGGTCACAGTTTTTTTTTTAAACTGGTCGGTGCAACATCGTGGGCCGAAGGGCCTGTTCTGCGCTGTAATGTTCTATGTTCTATGTTCTATGTTCTACAGTGAAACGTATTGTTTCTTGCCCACTATACAGACAAAACATACCATTTATAGAGTACATTGGGGAGAAGGAAAGGAGAGGGTGCAGAATATAGTGTTACAGTCTTTGCTAGGATGTAGAGAAAGATCAACTTAATATATGGTAGGTGCATTCAAAAGTCTGATGGCAGCAGGGAAGAATCATTGAATCCCTACAGTGCAGAAAGAGGCCATTCGGTCCATTGAGTCTGCACCGATCACAATCCCACCCAGGTCCTATCCCCGTAATCCCTCATATTTACCCTGTTAATTCTCCTGACACTCGGGCTAATTTTAGCATGGCCAATCAACCTAACCCACACATCTTTGGACTGTGAAAACTGGAGCACCTGGAGGAAACCCATACAGACACGGGGAGAACGTGCAAACTCCACACAGATAATGACCCGAGGCCAGAATTGAACCTAGGTTGCTGGCGCTGTGAGGCAGCAGTGCTAACCACTGTGCCACCGTGCCACCTGGTTGATGTGTGATCTCAGACATTTGTGTCTTTTTCCTGACAGAAGAAGGTGGAAGAGAGAATGTCCAGGGTGTGTGGGGTCCTTAATTATTGGCTGCTTTGCCAAGGCAGCAGGAAGTGTAGACTGAGTCAATGGATGGGAAGCTGGTTTGCGCAATGGACTGGGCTACGCCCAACACGTCATCCAAAAGATGACAGTGCAGAACTTCCTCAGCACCGCACTGGAATATCGCTCCAGAATGTTTCTATTTTAGTGCAGACAGGGCATGTTATGCATTGTTAATGTCACAAGTTGTGCCATATCAGATCTTTCTCAACTTATTGAAAGAGTTTCCTCAGTGATCTGTGCACTTAAGAATCAAGGTAACACAAACTGGTGAGTGAGGAGGAAAAATAAGAACTTCATTTGATCTAATCTTCTAGCATTAATTAAATGTTTTAATTAAACTAGCTGTAATAGATTCTTTAAACTCAAGCTTGTTGTAAGTACTTAATTACACCAATTGTCACAGACTGGTCTCAAGAGCGTAAAGGCTATTAAAATGTGAAGCCAAGGGACAATTAAGTTTTAACAGGTATGTTTTATTTCACATAATATATTTATGGCCTGCATAAATGAGGAGAAGAAGATTGAGTGTTTTAATTCAGCGAGAGCATGCTTGGGTTCTGATTTCATTTCTCTCTTTTTCCTCTCAAGGGGGTAGTGCCAAGGGCACACTGAGCCTCAATAACGCAATGCCATTCTGACCTTGTATCGAGCTTTGCCCCTGGTTCCCGTGTCCACTATGCCACACACAATATGTTAGCCAGGTTGTTTCCACACTTGCAACCGGAGGTGGCATCCAATCTATTGATGTGCCAACACCCAATTAGAAATCTTTCCAATTAGTAACTTTCCAGCAAATTTGGAAATTTGGCGTGTCAGCTACAACTCTCACCGACTTTTACAGATGCACCATAAAAAGCATTATTTCTGGTTGTATCACAGCTCCTGCTCTGCCATTTCTGCTCTCGACCATTTCTGCTTCGTCCGCATTGATGTAGAGAGGGGCATGCCCTCCACTATGCTTCCTGAAGTCGATGACTATCTCCTTCATTTTGTTGACATTGCAGGAGAGATTATGGTCATCGCACCAGTTCACCAGATTCTCTATCTCATTCCGGTACTCTGTCTCATCATTGTTTGAGATCCTGCCCACTACGGTGGTGTCATCAGCAAACCTGAAAATCGCGTTGAAGGGGAATTTGGCCACACAGTCATAGGTGTATAAGGAGTATAGTAAGGGGCTAAGGACACAGCCTTGTGGAGCACAGGTGTTGAGGATGATGGCGGAGGAGGTGTTGTTGACTATTCTTACTAACTGCGATCTGTGGGTAAGGAAGTCTGGGATCCAGTTAGAGGTCATAGAGTCATCGAGGTTTACAGCATGGAAACAGGCCCTTCAGCCCAACTTGTCCATGCCGCCCTTTTTTTTTAAACCCCGAAGCTAATCCCAATTGCCCACATTTGGCCCATATCCCTCTATACCCATTGTACCCATGTAACTATCTAAATGCTTTTTAAAAGACAAAATTGTACCAGGCTCTACTACTACCTCTGGCAGCTTGTTCCAGACACTCACCACCCTCTGTGTGAAAAAATTGCCCCTCTGGACACTTTTGTATCTCTCCCCTCTCACCTTAAACCTATGCCCTCTAGTTTTAGACTCCCCTACCTTTGGGAAAAGATATTGACTATCTAGCTATAATGCCCCTCATTATTTTATAGACCTCTATAAGATCACCTCCCAGCCTTCTACACTCCAGAGAAAAAAGTCCCAGTCTATCCAGCCTCTCCTTATAACTCAAACCATCAAGTCTGGTAGGATCCTAGTAAATCTTTTCTGCACTCTTTCTAGTTTAATAATATCCTTTCTATAATAGGCTGACCAGAACTGTACACAGTATTCCAAGTGTGGCCTTACCAATGTCTTGTACAACTTCAACAAGACGTTCCAACTCCTGTATTCAATGTTCTGGCCAATGAAACCAAGCATGCCGAATGCCTTCTTCACCACTCTGTCCACCTGTGACTCCAGTTTCAAAGGAGCTATGAACATTTAACCCTAGATCTCTTTGTTCTGTAACTCTCCCCAACACCCTACCATTAACTGAGTAAGTCCTGCCCTGGTTCAATCTACCAAAATGCATCACCTCGCATTTATCTAAATTAAACTCCATCTGCCATTCGTCAGTCCACTGGCCCAATTGATCAAGATCCTGTTGCAATCGGAGAGAACTTTCTTCACTGTCCACCATGCCACCAATCTTGGTATCATCTGCAAACTTACTAACCATGTCTCCGATATTCTCATCCAAAGCATTGATATCAATGACAAATAACAGTGGACCCAGCACTGATCCCTGAGGCACACCACTGGTCACAGGCCTTCAGTTTGAAAAACAATCTTCGACAACCACCCTCTGGCTTCTGGCAAGAAGCCAATTTTGTATCCATTTAGATACCTCACCCTGGATCCCGTGAGATTTAACCTCATGCAACAACCTACCATGCGGTACCTTGTCAAAGGCCTTGCTAAAGTCCACGTAGACAACATCAACTGCACTGCCCTCATCTACCTTCTTGGTTATCCCTTCAAAAAACTCAATCAAATTTGAGAGACATGATTTTCCACTCACAAAGCCATGCTGACTGTTCCTAATCAGTCCTTGCTTCCCTAAATGCCTGTAGATCCTGTCTCTCAAAATACTTTCCAACAACTTACCCACCACAGATGTGAGGCTCACTGGCCTGTAGTTCCCAAGCTTTTCCCTGCAGCCCTTTTTAAACAAAGGCACAATATTTGCCACACTCCAATCTTCAGGCACCTCACCTGTGACTATCGATGATTCAATTATCTCGGTTAGGGGACCTGCAATTTCCTCCCTAGCCTCTCACAGTGTCCTGGGATACACTTCATCAGGTCCCGGGGATTTATCTACCTTGATACGCTTTAAGACATCCAGCACCTCTTTCTCTGTAATATGTACACTCCTCAAGACATCACTATTTATTTCCCCAAGTTCCCTAACATCCATGCTTTTCTCAACAGTAAATACTGATGAGAAATATTCATTTTAGATCTCACCCATCCCTTGTGGATCTGCACATAGATGACCTTGTTGACCTTTAAGAGGCCCTACTCTCTCCCTTGTTACTCTTTTGCCCTTTATGTATTTGTAGAAGCTCTTTGGATTCTCCTTTGCCTTATCTGCCAAAACAATCTCGTGTCCCCTTTTTGCCCTCCTGATTTTTCTCTTAACTCTACTCCTACACCCCCTATACTCTTCAAGAGATTCACTTGATCCCAGCTGCCTATGCATGTCATGTGCCTCCTTCTTCTTCTTGACCAGAGCTCTAACGAAGGGTCATGTAGACGTGAAATGTTGGCTCTATTCTCTCCCCACAGACGCTGTCAGACCTGCTGAGGTTTTCCAGCATTTTCTGTTTTTGTTTCAGATTCCAGCATCCGCGGTATTTTGCTTTTATCTTTATATCTAACGTTGTTTATCCCTGGCACCATTCTTGTGAATCTTTTTTTGCACTCTCCAATGCCTTCGCATCCTCCCTGGAGTACAACACTCAGAACTGGATGTAAAGTCCCATCTCTGGCTAAAGTAGTGTCTCATACAAGTTCTACAAAACTCTGTTGTTTTTGTACTCTAAGCTCCTATTAATAAGAACATAAGAACTAGGAGCAGGAGTAGGCCATCTGGCCCCTCGAGCCTGCTCTGCCATTCAATAAGATCATGGCTGATCTTTTCATGGACTCAGCTCCACTTCCCCGCCCACTCACCATAACCCTTAATTCCTTTACTGTTCAAAAATGTATCTATCCTTGCCTTAAAAACATTCAATGAGGTAGCGTCAACTGCTTCACTGGGCAGGGAATTCACAGATACACAACCCTTTGGTTGAAGAAGTTCCTCCTCAACTCAGTCCTAAATCTGCTCCTCTTTATTTTGAGGCTATGCCCCCTAGTTCTAGTTTCAACTGCCAGTGGAAACAACTTCCCTGCTTCTATCTTATCTATTCCCTTCATAATCTTATATGTTTCTATAAGATCTCCCCTCATTCTTCTGAATTCCAATGAGTATAGCCCCAGTCTACTCAGTCTCTTCTCATAAGCCAACCCTCTCAACTCCGGAATCAACATAGTGAATCTCCTCTGCACCCCCTCCAGTGCCAGTGTATCCTTTCTCAAGTAAGGAGACCAAAACTGTACACAGTACTCCAGGTGTGGCCTCACTAGCACCTTATACAGCTGCAACATAACCTCGCTGTTTTTAAACTCCATCCCTCTCGCAATGAAGGACAAAATTCCATTTGCCTTCTTAATTACCTGCTGCACCCGCAAACCAACTCCTTGTGATTCTTGCACAAGGACACCCTGGTCCCTCTGCACAGCAGCATGCTGCAATTTTTTACCATTTAAATAATAGTCCATTTTGCTGTTATTCCTACCAAAATGGATGACCTTACATTTACCAACATTGTACTCCATCTGCCAGATCCTTGCCCACTCACTTAGATTATCTATATCCCTTTGCAGTCTTTCAGCATCCTCTGCACATTTTGCTCTGCCGCTCATCTTAATGTCATCTGCGAATTTTGACACACTACACTTGGTCCCCAACTCCAAATCATCTATGTAAATCATAAACAATTGCGGTCCCAACACTGATCCCTGAGGCACACCACTAGCCACTGATCGCCCACCAGAAAAACACCCATTTACCCCCACTCTTTGCTTTCTGTTAGTTAAGTTTAGTTAAGAATTTAAAATACAGATGGAGCGTGAGAAGATAAAATCCAATACCAGTGTCTTGTGCTTAAACAAAGGAGACTACAAAGGGATGAGAGAGGAGTTGGCTAAGGTAGACTGGGAGCAAACACTTTATGGTGGGACAATTGAGGAACAGTGGAGGACTTTCAAAGCGATCTTTCACAGTGCTCAGCAAAAGTATATACCAGTGATAAGGAAGGACTGTAGAAAAAGAGATAATCAGCCATGGGTATCTAAGGAAATAAAGGAGGGTATCAAATTGAAAGAAAATGCATACAAAGTAGCAAAGATTAGTGGGAACCCAGAGGATTGGGAAATCTTTAAAGGTCACAGAAAGCCACGAAAAAAGCTATAAAGAAAAGTAAGATGGATTATGAGAGTAAACTAGCTCAGAATATAAAAACAGATAGCAAAAGTTTCTACGAATATATAAAATGGAAAAGAGTGGCGAAAGTAAACATTAATCCTTTAGAGGATGAGAAGGAGGCTGTAATAACTGGAAATGAGAAAATGGCTGAGGCATTGAACAGGTATTTTGTGTCGGTCTTCACAGTGGAAGACACAAATAACATGCCAAAAATTGATGACAGGAAGGCTATGGCAGATGAGGACCTAGAAACTATCATTATCACGAAAGAGGTAGTGTTGGGCAAGTTAATGGGGCTAAAGGTAGACAAGTCTCCTGGTCCTGATGGAATGCATCCCAGGGTACTAAAAGAGATGGCAGGGGAAATAGCAAAGTGGTAATTTACCAAAATTCGCTGGACTCTGGTGGTTCCTGCAGATTGGAAAATAGCAAATGTGACGGCACTGGTTACAAAAGGCGGGTAACAATAGGCCGGTTAGCTTAACTTCTGTAGTGGGGAAAATGCTTGAATCTATCATCAAGGGAGAAATAGCTGTTGGTAAGATGCAGCATGGGTTCATGAAGGGCAGGTCATGTTTGACTAATTTGGTGGAATTCTTTGAGAACATTACATGTGCAGTGGACAATGGGGAACCTGTGGATGTGGTATATCTGGATTTCCAGAAGGCATTTGACAAAGTGCCGCACCAAAGACTGCTACATAAGATAAAGGCGCAGTATTACGGGTAATGTATTAGCATGGATAGAGGATTGGTTAACTATTAATAAAGCTTGGAATGCTATGTGTTTTATTAATCGCTCCTTCAATTTGTCCTGACACCTTTAATGAGTTATGCACAGGCTCCTCTACTTCTGTGCCCACTTTAGAATCACGCCCTTTCATTTAGATTGTCTCTCCATGTTCTTCCTACCAAAATGAATCACTTTACATTTCTCTGCATCAAAGTTCAGTTCAGAGTAGATGCTGATAGGCTGTTTTTTTAAATTAAGAACCTGGAATGAGGGGTGAACATTTCAGGGCAATGGATTCGGCCATTCAGGAGTGAGATGAAAAATATCTTCACTCAGAGGGTTATGTATCTTTGGAATTCTCTAACTTGGGAAGATCAGTCATTGAGTGTATTCGAGATTACGATGATAGATTTTTGGACACTAGACTACTACTCAGCCTTTAACACCATCAGGTGATGAAGGGGCAATGCTCCGAAAGCTCGTGGTTCCAAATAAACCTGTTGGACTTTAACCTGGTGTTGTGAGACTTCTTACTGCGCCCACCCCAGTCCAACACCGGCATCTCCACGTCATGTCCTTTTAATGTTTAACACTGCCCTCCTCACAGTTCACAATAACTTCCAACTTTTGTGTCACCCACAGATTTTGAAGTTATGCCTTTTACACCAAGGTCAAGCTCATTAATAAAATAACAGGAAGAGCGGGGGATCCTGACACCAATCCTTCGGGAACTCCACCGTAAACCTTGCTCCAGTCCAAGAAGCAACCGTTCACCGCCATTCTCTGTTTCATGTCAGTCAGCCAATTTTGCGATTGACCCTTTGATCCCATGAGTTCTAACTTTACTCACAAGTCTATCAAATGCCTTTTGGAAGCCCAGGTACACAATATCAGCAACATCACTCTCATCTTTTTTCACTTGTTTCAAAAGGATTGAAGTATAACAGCAAAGAAGCTTGCTACAATTATACAGGGTGAGGCTACACCTGGTCGGTCTACTGTGTGCAGCTTTGGTCTCCTTAATTGAGGGAGAACATAGCTTACCCTAGAGCAGTGGTTCCCAAACTTTTTTCACTGGGCCGCACTTTCGGAATAAAAATTTGCTTGCGCTACACCGAATTTTTTATTGATAAGACATATATTCAAAAACAAAAAAAAACAACTCCTAGCAGTGCTTGATTCATAACATAGAACACAACTACTTTATAATATGATCATGGGACATCCAGAAAGTATAAAACAATGCTTGTTTAAACCATGTTTAAATGTTTCTTTGATTGTCCTTAAATCTTCCCGCCACACTTGCCATCCTCTCTCGCCGCACCAGTGTGGCGCGCCGCACCCTTTGGGAACCGCTGCCCTAGAGGGAGTACAATGACGTTCACTGGTCTGATTCGTGGATGAGGGGACTGTCCCATGAGGACAGATTGAGTAAACTAGCCTTTATTCATAGGAATAGGAGGGAAAGAGATAGAGTGGACAGGATAAAATCGTTTCCCTTGGTGAAGAATTCTAGAACCAAGGGACATAGATTCAAGGCAAGTGGCAGTAGATGTCGAGGGGACATGAGGAAGGACTTTTTTACGCAGAGGGTGGTGGATGTCTGGAATTCGCTGTCTGATTTGGTGGTGGAGGAAGAGACCCTAAACTCTTTTAAAAAGTACCTGGATCTGCACCTTAAGTACTGTAAGCTACAGGGCTTTTGGGCAGGAAGCTGGGATTAGAAAGGGCACCTGGTGTCCTCAGGATAGCATGGACAAAATGGGCCAAATGGCCTCCTTCTGTGCTGTAACATTTCTATGGTTCTATGGTTCTAGGTGTAGGTCATTCAGCCCCTCGAGCCTGTTCCACCATTCAATGAGATCATGGCTGATCTGTGGCCTAACTTCATACACCTGCCCGAGGCCCATATCCCTCACTACCTTTGCTCAACAAAAATTTATCGATCTCAGATTTAAAGAAAACAACTGATCTAGCATCAACTGCCATTTGTGGAAGAGAGTTCCAAACCTCTCCCACCCTTTTTGTGTAGAAGTGTGTCTCTTCTGAACGGTCCGGCCCTAATATTTAGACTATGCACCCTAGTTCTAGAATCTCCAACCAATGCAAATAGTTTATCTTCACCTGTTAGTATCTTGAAGACTTTTCCTGTTAGTATCTTGAAGACTTCAATCAGATCACTCCTTAACTTTCTAAATTCTAGAAAAAACAGGCCTGATTTGTATAATCTCTCCTCATAGGTGGTCCAGATCTGATGGAGTTCAGAAGAATGAGAGATGATCTAATTGAAACATACAAAACTCTTAAATATCTACAGGTGCTAAATGCCTCACTGCAAGGATGTTCAGCTTACCTAGAAAATGTCTCCACCTGCCATTCTCTACCTGCTTATAAACTTTGTTCAACTGTGTGGCCAAATTCCCCTCCAACCCAATTTTCAAGTTTGCTGATGACACCACCGTAGTGAGTCAGATCTCAAACAATGACGAGACAGAGTACAGGAATGAGATTGAGAATCTGGTGAATTGGTGCGGCAACAATAATCTCTCCCTCAATGTCAACAAAACGAGGAAGATTGTCATCGACTTCAGGAAGTGCAGTGAAGAACATGCTTCTGTATACATCTGTATACATGAAGTAGAAAGGTTTGAGAACTTCATGTTTTTAGGTGTCCAGATCACCAACAATCTGTCCTGGTTCCCCCATGCCGACACTATAGTTAAGAAAGCCCACCAATGCCTCTACTTTCTCAGACGACTAAGGAAATTTGGTATGTCTGCCATGACCCTCACCAGCTTTTACAGATGCACCATAGAAAACATTCTTTCTGGTTGTATCATAGCTTGATATGGCTCTTGCTCTGCCCAAGACCGCAAGGAACAACAAAGGGTCGTGAACGAAGCCCAGTCCATCAAGGAAACCAGTCTCCCATCCATTGACACTGTCTACACTTCCTGCTGCCTCGGAAAAGCAGGCAGCATAATTAAGGACCCCAAGCACCCCGGACATTCTCTCTTCCAGCTTCTTCCTTTGGGAAAAAGATACAAAAGTCTGAGGACACGTACCAACCGAATCAAGAACAGCTTCTTCCCTGCTGCGGTCAGACTTTAACATTAATTTGATCTTTCTCGACACCCGAGCTATGACTGTAACATTACATTCTCCACTCTCTCCTTTCCTTCTCTATGAATGGTATGTTTTGTCTGTGTAGAGCGCAAGCAACAATACTTTTTACTGTATACAAATAGATGTGACTATAATAAATCAAATCAAATCAAATCAAGCTTTCTCTGATTCACAAACAAGGACACCCAGCTCCCCCTGAATCCACATCTTACTGGAAAAACTATGGAGCAGTTCTTCAGTATTGCACTGAAAGCAGGTTATGTGTTCCAGCCCTATTATGTGGAGGTGCCGGCGTTGGACTGGGGTAAATACAGTAAGAAGTCTCACAACACCAGGTTAAAGTCCAACAGGTTTATTTGGTAGCACGAGCTTTTGGAGCGCTGCTCCTTCATCAGATGAGTGGGAGTTGGGTTCACAAACAGGGCATATACAGACACAAACTCAATTACAAGATAATGGTTGGAATGCGAGTCTTAACAGGTAATCAAGTCTTTACAGATGAAAAGTTTTTCCAGTACAGTTAGTGAGATTTTGCTATCAGCCAAGTTCCGCACACATGAAGACGGCCTCAACCGGGATCCTGGGTTCATGTCACACTATCTGTAACCCCCACGACTTGCCTGGGCTTGCAAAATCTCACTCACTGTCCTGGCTGGAGACGATTCTCACTTCTTTAACCTGTGCTTAACCCTCTCTCCACTCACATTGTCTGCACCTGTAAAGACTTGATTCCCTGTTAAGACTCGCATTCCAACCATTATCTTGTAATTGAGTTTGTGTCTATATATGCCTTGTTTGTGAACACAACTCCCACTCATCTGATGAAGGAGCAGCGCTCTGAAAGCTCATGCTACCAAATAAACCTGTTGGACTTTAACCTGGTGTTGTGAGACTACTTACTGTGCCAGTCCTTTTAGGGAGACTTATATGGCCCAGAAAATTGAATTCTGGATTAAGTGGGAGTCTCCACCTGCTGCAGAGTGGAAGGATTTGAATGAGGGAGACATGGCAAGCCCAATTGATGAAAGGCTTCATTGTATTTATGTCCAACTCAATATCCTAGAGAATGCTGAGTATTGTAATCCATTCCTCAGATTACAAAAGCAATTGGCGTGGCTGATAATTGAGGATTGATCAATGGATGACCATGCCTAAAGAAAGAGCTAATGATAATGATATTGAAACATCATCCATCTGTAACATGCAACATGAAAATTAATTGCTGATTACTGGTCAAATTAACACAAAGACATTTATTGCAACTGTCAACAGAAAGTCAGCTGGTTTTCCCAAAACCTTGGATCTAATCGTCTGGTCTGATCATCAGGGACTGGACGTACAATGCAGGTGGATGTCAGGATCCTGTGGAAGTCCTGGTGTGCAGATATACATGGGAATTCCTTGGGAAGTTTCAACTTCTGATAGGCAATTCCCCTGTTCCCTGAGACCCTTTGGGAATGTCTCTGATTCAGTTAGTGTTCGAAACTTCAGACAGTTCCAATATACTTACCTGGATAGTTACCGAGTGTAAGTGTCCTTTAAGTGTCCTTTAAGAAAGGAAATCTGCTATCCTTACCTGGTCTGGCCTACATGTGAATCCAGAGCCACAGCAATGTGGTTGACTCTCAACTGCCTTTGGGCAACTAGGGATGGGCAATAAATGCTGGACAGCCAGCAACACCCATGTCCCATAAATGAATTAAAAATAAATGTTAGTCAGATTAAAACCTGATCTAATACCTGAGTAATTCCAGAACTGACCCCCCAACCTGACCCAATTAAGTCCCTCACCACCCAATGACCCCCCTCCTGACCACTGACTAACACCAACCACAAGACTACCTCCCAACTCCACAACTACCCAACTGCCCCCTCCTGACCGTGCTACCTACCAACTACCCTCAGATCCAAACTGACACCCCCCCCCCTCGCACCACCCCCGCCCCACACCATTCTCCAGATCCGACTATCCATTCTGATCATACTGACCCAACCCAACAACCAGTTGACCTGACCCAACTACCCATTTTCTCCTGACCCGCTCCGCTTACCCTCCTGACCATCCAACTCTCCACCTCACCTGCCTGCCCACCTCAGCCACTTCCCCACCCTACCCACTTGCCCACTCACCCAGCTACCTATCCTATCTACTTATCCACTTAGCTCATTCACCCCACCCACCCTACCCACTACTCACCCATCCACCTCACCCAGCTACCCACCTTCCCACCTACCCAGCCTACTAACTTACCCAACTATTCACATCACCACCTTGCCTACCTATCCACACAGGCATCTGCAGTATTTTACTTTGTACATTAACCTGGCATCTTCCAATTCTCACATCATTTGAAAAGCCGATATAGGTGACAATTTCCACACAGAACCTTTCCAATAACACTGCATGAGACAATATCATCGATAGGTTGAGTGATAATTCTTTTACTTTGCTGAAGTCATACAGCAGAATCTTTCATATCCATACAAACAAGAAGCCAGAAACTCAGTTAAACAGCACCTCCAACAATGCAGCATTCCTGTGTACCACACGGAAGCATCAGCCTGGATTATCTGGTCAATGGGCTGAGGAAGTGGAGGTAATTTCCCCGATATTGATATTTTACAAACTTATTTCTTTTTGCTTTATTTTTTTTTAGTGTCACAAGGCAGCTTACATGAGCAGTACAATGAAGTTACTGTGAAAATCCCCGAGTCGCCACACTCTGGCGCCTGTTCGGGTACACTGAGGGAGAATTTAGCACGGCCAATGCACCCAACCAGCACGTCTTTCAGACTGTGGGAGGAAATTGGAGCACCCGGAGGAAACCCACGCAGACACGGGGAGAATGTGCAGACTCCGCACAGTCACCCAAGCCGGGAATCGAACCCGGCGCTGTGAGGTAGCAGTGCTAACCATTGTGCCACCGTGCCGCCCCATTATTTAACCTCTTAATTGCTGTTCCACTGATTGAAGCAATTCATTCTATGTCTTTAACATAGATTATTCCTCTCTCCACTGGCAACCTGTAAAGACTTGGTTACCTGTAAAGACTCGTATTCCAACCATTATCTTGCAATTGTGTCTTTGTCTATATATGTCGTGTTTGTGAACCTAGCTCTCCACTCACCTGATGAAGGAGCAGCGCTCCGAAAGCTTGTGATTCCAAACAAACCTGTTGGACTTTAATCTGGTGTTGTGAGACTTCTTACTGTGTCTTTAACGTAAGCAGATTCTGGAAGATCTTCAGCAGGTCACACAGCATCTGCAGAGACAAAAAAAAGGCCAGAATTCTCCAACCTCGCCCGTGGCTGGGATTCTCCAGTCCCACTGCAGTGAATGGAGATTTGGCAGAGCACGACATTTTCCATTCTCGCTGGTGACGGTAGTGAGGCGTGCCAGGCCAGAGAATTCCGGCCAAGGTTAGTGTTCCGTGACCTTTCATCAGAACTGGAATGTGTTCGAGAGGTAAAAGATTTGAAGCGAATATGGAGGCTGGGACAGGAGGAAAGGAGAAAGTGGAAGTTGTGCGAAAGAAGGAAAGGGAGATTGAAAGGGAACTTTAGAAACATTACCTACAACTGTTGTCTGCTAAAATGGGGACAGAGATCAGGACCTTAAATTGTCGAACTGGTTGTTGAATCCAGAAGATTGTAAAGTGCCCAACTGAAAGATGAGGGGGGGCTTCCTGGTCACGCTCGCCCCAAGACCAGAAAATCCCACCCGAGTCAACGGATCTTTGCATGGTCCATGTCCTGCCCACTACGATTCTTGTGGCAGGCGGGACGGGAACATTCCACCCGGGGCCTTCTCTCCCGAACTTCCATTGATTTTCACTGGAATATTCTCAGAGGTTGAGGACAGAGCGAGAGTGAGTGAGCCAATGAGAGAGCCAGCCAATGGAAATTCAGGGTTATCTCACAGATTGAATAGGGGTGCTCAGGAAGTCCTGTGTTTGACAAGATGGCAGCTCCCCACCAACTTCTCAAGGGCAACTAGGGATGGGCAATAAAAGCTGGCCTTGACAAGGTTGCTCACATGCCATGAATGATAAAAATACTTCTTAAAAAAGCACACAGGCATTTTCTCATTGCTGTGTGGAAGTTGACTGCCCCAATTCCAAGTTACAACGGTGAACAATGCCTCTACTTTCTCAGAGGACTAAGGAAATTTGGCATGTCAGCTACGACTCTCACCAACTTTCACAGATGCACCATAGAAAGCATTCTTTCTGGTTGTATCACAGCTTGGTTTGGCTCCTGCTCTGCCCAAGACCGCAAGAAACTGCAAAAGGTTGTGAATGTAGCCCAATCCATCACGCAAACCAGCCTCCCATCCATTGACTCTGTCTATACTTCCCGCTGCCTCAGAAAAGCAACCAGCGTAATTAAGCACCCTGGACATTCTCTCTTCCACCTTCTTCCGTCAGGAAAAAGGTACAAAAGTGTGAGAACGTGTACCAACCAACTCAAGAACAGCTCCTTCCCTGCTGCCATCAGACTTTTGAATGGTTCTACCGCACACTAAATTGATCTTTCCCTGCACCTTCGCTTTGACTGTAGCACTACATTCTGAACTCTCTCCTTTCCTTCTCTACGAATGGCATGCTTTGTCTGTATAGCACGGAAGAAACAATGCTTTTCACTGTATACTAATACATGTGGCAATAATAGATCAAATCAAATCAAATCAAATGACGCACATTTCAAAACATAATTCATTTTTGAAAAGTGCTTTGAGATGTCCGACGGTCAGACAATACGAGCGTGTTTCCTTACTTTGGAAAAGTTCATTTTGTAAGCACGATTACAATGAGAAGAAGGTGAGTAAGGTTCAGCCAGATTCCTTGGGGATAGGACTTGTCTTCAGGCTGTTCAACGTGCGACGTGAATGCAAGTCTTTTCTCTTCCTCCTTTCCATTTGTGCAGGTCTCGGAGTTTGCGGAGTTGCCAATGTTCTTTCCATGAAAAATAAACATGACACAAGTGATGGAAACGATTATATTTAAAACTGCGTATTTTCCCTGACGGATTGTGAATCGAGGATCAATTCAGTCCTTGGAAGTTTCAGATCAATGAAAACAGCCTCCAGGAATGTTCCTAATGAGCTGCCCAATGGCTGAGGACTCGGAAAACTCAATTCCGGCGACTGACTGATTGATTGTTGTTACAGGGAAGCTTAAATCTTTAAGTCAAGACTGCAAATGTACAATTTCAGTCCTGGAGCCCTTTTTCCAGCTACTGCTCTTCAGAGACGCAGGTAAGCCACAGATTATTTTTCAGATGTTTTTATTAAACAACTGAGGGTGTTGCAGTCTCAATCGTTCATTATGAACTCAAGGGCCTTCCTCACTATTAAAGCAAGAAGTCTCATAACACCAGGTTAAAGTCTCTTTCGGGGACACAAGTTGAAAGTGAGGAGTGGGAGGTTCAGGGGGGATTTGAGGAAAAACGTTTTTACCCAGAGGGTGGTGATGGTCTGGAATGTGCCGCCTGGGAGGGTGGTGGAGGCGAAATGTCTCACATCCTTTAAAAAGTACCTGGATGAGTACTTGGCACGTCATAACATTCAAGGCTATGGGCCAAGTGCTGGCAGGTGGGATTAGGTGAGCAGGTCAAGGCATTTCATGCATTGGTGCAAACTCTTCTGCACTGTAGTATTCTGTGATTCTGTGATTCTGTGTAAGTCCAACAGGTTTATTTGGAACAAGCTTTCGGAGCGCTGCTCCTTCATCCTCACCTGATGATTTTGATTTGATTTGATTTATTATTGTCACATGTATTAGGGTTGTATTAGGGTTGTGGAACATTTTGGAACATTTAAGCGGTTATTGGATAGGCACATAGAGCACACCAGGTTCATAGGGAGTGGGATAGCTTGATCTTGGTTTCAGATAAAGCTCGGCACAACATCGTGGGCCGAAGGGCCTGTTCTGTGCTGTACTGTTCTGTGTTCTGTATTAACACACAGTGAAAAGTTCTTATTTCTTGTGCGCTATACAGAGAAAACATGCTGTTCATAGAGAAGGAAACAAGAAAGTGCAAAATGTAGTGTTACAGTCATAGCTAGGGTGTAGAGAAAGATCAACTTAATGCAAGGTCGGTCCACTCAAAAGCCTGACAGCAGCAGGGAAGAAACTGTTCTTGAGTCAGTTGGTACGTAATCTCAGACTTTCATATCTTTTTCCTGACAGAAGAAGGCGGAAGAGAGAATGTCCAGGTTGCATGGGGTCCTTAATTATGCTGGCTGCTTTGCCGAGGCAGCGGCAAGTGTAGACGGAGTCAATGGATGGGAGGCTGGTTTGCGTAATGGATTGGGCAATGGATGGAAGGAGCAGCGCTCCGAAAGCTCGTGATTCCAAATAAACCTGTTGGACATTAACCTGGTTTTGTGAGACTTCTTACTGTGCCCGCCCCAGTCCAACACCGGCATCTCCACATCATCACTATTAAAGGATAGGTTTGCTCTAAAAGACACCATTTTTTAAAAATAGGGAAGCTTAGCTGTGATGTCTCCTCATGGTACACAGAGAATGTCAATACTCTGTCACAGAATGCTGGAAGACATTTTAACAGTTCCCCAGACAGTAAAGAAAGAAGTTGCATTTATATAGCACCTTTCACACCTTCAGGAATTCCCAAAGTGCTTTACAACCAAAATTGTAGTCACAGCTGTAATGCTGAAACACCAAGTGCAATGCAGGAAGATCCCACAGATATAATGTAGTAATTGCTCAATCATTTTATATATATAAATATATATGTGCTGAATAATATGTATTATATCTGGGGAAACATAGAAGATAGGAGCAGGAGGAGGCCATTCAGCCCTTCGAACCTGCTCCCCCATTCATTAAGATCATGGCTGATCGTCCAACTCAATAGCTTTCCTGCTTTCTCTCCATAACCTTTGATCCCATTCGCCCCAAGTGCTATATCCAGCCACCTCTTGAATACATGCAATATTTTGGCATCAACTACTTCCTGTGGTAATGAATTCCACAGGCTCACCGCTCTTTGGGTGAAGAACTGTCTCCTCACCTCCATCCTAAATGGTCTACCCCGAATCCTCAGATTGTGACCCCTGATTCTGGACTTCCCCACCATCGGGAATATCCTCCCTGCATCTACCCTGTCGCGTCCTATTAGAATTTTATAAGTCTCTATGAGATCCTCCCTTATTTGCCTGAACTCCAGCGAAAACAATCCTAACCTAGTCAATCTCTCCTCATACATCAGTCACACCATCCCCAGAATCAGCCTGGTAAACCTTCGCTGCACTCCCTCGAGAGCAAGAACTGCACACAATACTCCAGGTATGGCCTCACCAAGGCCCTGTATAATTGCAACAACAAGGGGAGAAATGGCCGCGTGGTATTATCGCAACACTATTAATCCAGGAACTCAGCTAATGTTCTGGGGACCCGGGTTCAAATCCTGCCACGACAGATGGTGGAATTTGAATTCAATAAAAAATATCTGGGATTAAGAATCTACTGATGACCATGAAACCATTGCCGATTGTCGGAAAAACCCATCTCGTTCACTAGTGTCGGCAGAACCATAAAGGGTACGCAGAGGGACCTGGGTGTGCAAGTCCACAGATCCTTGAAGGTGACGTCACAGGTGGAGAAGGTGGTGAAGAAGGCATATGGCATGCTTGCCTTTATAGGACGGGGCATAGAGTATAAAAGTTGGGGTCTGATGTTGCAGTTGTATAGAACGTTGGTTCGGCCGCATTTGGAATACTACATCCTGTTCTGGTCGCCACACTACCAGAAGGACGTGGAGGCTTTGGAGAGAGTACAGAGGAGGTTTACCAGGATGTTGCCTGGTATGGAGGGGCTTAGTTATGAGGAGAGATTGGGTAAACTGGGGTTGTTCTCCCTGGAAAGGCGGAGGATGAGGGGAGACTTAATAGAAAAATTATGAAAGGCATAGATAGGGTGAACGGTGGGAAGTTTTTCCCCAGGTCGGTGGTGACGTTCACGAGGGGTCATCGGTTCAAGGTGAAGGGGAGGAGGTTTAACACAGATATCAGAAGGACATATTTTACACAGAGGGTGGTGGGGGCCTGGAATGCGCTGCCAGGCAAGGTGGTGGAGGCGGACACACTGGGAACGTTTAAGACTTATCTAGATAGCCACATGAACGGAGTGGGAATAGAGGGATACAAAAGAATGGTCTAGTTTGGACCAGGAAGCGGCACGGGCTTGGAGGGCCGAAGGGCCTGTTCCTGTGCTGTATTGTTCTTTGTTCTTTGTTCTTTGTCCTTTAGGGAAGGAATTCTGCCGTCCTTACCTGGTCTAGCCTACATGTGACTCCAGACCCACAGCAATGTGGTTGACTCTCAACTGCCCCTCTGAAATGACCCAGCAGGCCACTCAGTTCAAAGGGCAATTAGAGATGGGCAATAAATGCTGGTCTTGCCAGAGATGCCCACAACACATGAAAGAATAAATTAAAATTAACTGAAGTTCCTCATCCCTAGAATCATTTTCATGAGTATTTTGAGCACCCTCTCTCATGCTTTCACATCCTTCCTATTGCAACCAACACTGGGCATAGTATTCCAGCTGAGGCCAAACTAGTAACTTGTACAAATTCACATAACCTCCTTGCTCTTCGACTCTAAGCTCCGATTAATAAAGTTTCGGGTACTGTCTGCTTTATTAACCATGCTCTCAACCTGTCCTATCACCCTCAGTGACTTATGCGCATACACACCTAGGTCCCTTTACACCTGCGCTCCTTTTTGCACTGTACACCCTATTTTAGATTGTCGCTCCATGCTCTTCCGACAAAAATGAAGGAGTTTACATTTCTCTGCAGTGTTTAAGTTTATTTATTAGTATCACAAGTAGGCTTACATTAACACTGCAATGAAGTTACTGTGAAAATCCCCCAGTCGCCACACTCTGACACCTATTTGGGTACATTGAAGGAGAATTTAGCATGGCCCAATGCATCTAACCAGCACGCCTTTCAGACTGTGGAAGGAAACCGGCACACCCAGAGGAGACCCACACAGACACGGGGAGAACATGACAGTGACCCAAGCCAGGAATTGAACCCGGGTCCCTGGCGCTGTGGGGTAGCTGTGCTAACCACTGTGCCACCGTGCTGCCCCTTTTTTAAACTTAAGTTTTTTTTAATTTGAATTTCATCCACCGCTTGTCTGCCCAATCCATCAATTTATCGATGTCCTGTGAAATTCAACATTATTCCCTTCACAGTTCACGGTGTTTCAAAAGTTTATGTCATTTGCAATTTTTGGAATGGTGCACCAGGGTCTAATGAGAAAGCAACCTCCCCCCACCCTCCACATCCCTGCCCCACCCCCCAATTTACACCCAGCTTAGAAGGCAGTCAGGGCCCGATTTGAACATCTAACTTAAAAGATGGCCCATCCCAGAGCATGCAGCACTCGCTCAGTGCTGTACTGTAGTCCGGGTCCTGATTTTACACCCCATTGTATGGAGCAGAGTTTGAACCCATGGCTTTTAGACTGACCCACCGAGCGCCAATTGGCATTTATGTCATTGGTTAGTCCGCCATCCAGCATCCACCCACCTGATGAAGGAGCAACATCGTGATACGAATAAACTCATTGGACTTTCACCTGGTGTTGTGAGACTTCTTACAGCATCCAGATACAAACTCCTCCCCGTTCCGTACCAATAACATTGTGGTGGACCTCAATTATGCCTTTCTCCTATATGGACCACCGTTGTGTGTGTTGGTCATACCTGGACACACCCCCTTCCAGTTTGGTTCCTCCCCTCGGCACCTAGTATAAAGGTGGCTGTCTCCTCCCCCTTGTTCAGTCCAGGTTGCTTATTTGTTGGGATCTGCTCCTGATTCTGTTGTGAATAAAAGCCTACACTTGTATTGGCGCACCGGTAGTCTTTCGCCTTATTGATAGCGCATCAAACATTCAATTTGTGGTTTTACTCAGAGAAGCGACAGGTTTGCTGTTACCAAAGAAGTGTGACTCTATCCGTGTGATGGGATTCTCTGCTCCCCCCCCGCCCCCCTCCACCACCACCACCACTCACCGACCTCCCCAACAATGGGGGCAAACATGGTGGCAGAATCTTCTGGTCCTTCCACTGTCAATGGTTATCCCATTGAATCCATCCCGCCCACACCCCACCTCCCTGCCCCCCCACCCCCGCCATCAGAAAACAGCATATCATAGAATCCTACAGTGCAGAAGGAGGCCATTCGACCCATCGAGGCTGCACCAGCCACAATACCACCCAGGCCCTCTCCCCATAACCCCATACATTTACCTTAGCTAGTCCCCTGACACTAAGGGGCAATTTAGCATGGGCAATCCACCTAACCCGCACATCTTTGGACTGTGGGAGGAAACCGGAGCACTCGGAGGAAACCCATGCAGACACGAGGAGAATGTGCAAACTCCACACAGACAGTGACCCAAGCGGGGAATCGAACCTGGGTTTCAAGGCTCTATGGGGCAGCAGTGCTAACCACTGTGCCACCATGCTGCCCATACACGGCATCCTTGCCTTCCTCGGCCGGGGCATCGAATATAAAAGTTGGCAAATTATGTTACAGTTGTATAAAACATTGGTTAGGCCACATTTGGAACACTGTGTCCAATTCTGGTCTCCACACTACCAGAAGGACGTGGTGGCTTTGGAGGGAGTACAGAAAAGGTTTACCAGGATGGTGCTTGGTATGGAGGGTATTAGCTATGAGGAGAGATTGAATAAACTGGGATTGTTCTCTCTGGAAAGACAGAGGCTGAGGGGCGACCTGATAGAAGTTTATAAAACTATGCAAGGTATAGATAGGGTGAACAATTGGAAGCTTTTTCCCAGGGCAGAAATGACAATTACAAGGGGGCACAAGTTCAAGGTAATGGGGGAAAGGTTCAGTGGAGATGTGCGGGGGAAGTTTTTTACACAGAGTGGTGGGGGCCTGGAATGCGCTGCCAAGTGAGGTGGTTGAGGCAGACACATTAGTGACATTAAGACTTATCTGGACAGACACATGGACATGTGGGGCATCGAGGGATACAGGCAGTTGGTCTAGATAGGACAACATGATCGGTGCAGGCTTGGTGAGCTGAAAGGCCCGTTCCTCTGCTGTATTGATTTACTAGAATGTTACCTGGTATGGAGGACATTAGCCATGAGGAGAGGTTAGAGAAGCTTGGTTTGTTCTCACCGGAACGACGGAGGTTGAGGGGCGACCTGATAGAAATCTACAAGATTATGAGGGGCATGGACAGAGTGGATAGCCAGAAGCTTTTTCCCCAGGGTGGAAGAGTCAATTACTAGGGGGCACGGGTTTAAGGTGCGGGGGACAAGGTTTAAAGGAGATGCACGAGGCAAGTTTTTTACACAGAGGGTGGTGAGTGCCTGGAACTCGTTGCCAGGGGAGGTAGTGGAGGCAGATACGGTAGTGACTTTTAAGGGGCGTCTTGACAAATACATGAATAGGATGGGAATAGAGGGATAGGGGCGGCACGGTAGCACAGTGGTTAGCACTGCTGCTTCACAGCTCCAGGGTCCCGGGTTCGATTCCCGGCTCGGGTCACTGTCTGTGTGGAGTTTGCACATTCTCCTCGTGTCTGCGTGGGTTTACTCCGGGTGCTCCGGTTTCCTCCCACAGTCCAAAGATGTGCGGGTTAGGTTGATTGGCCAGGTTAAAAAAATTGCCCCTTAGAGTCCTGGGATGCGTAGGTTAGAGGGATTAGCGGGTAAATATGTGGGGGTAGGGCCTGGGTGGGATTGTGGTCGGTGCAGACTCGATGGGCCGAATGGCCTCCTTCTGCACTGTAGGGTTTCTATGATATGGTCCCTGGAAGGGTAGGGGGTTTTAGTTCAGTCGGGCAGCATGGTCGGTGCAGGCTTGGAGGGCCGAAGGGCCTGTTCCTGTGCTGTAATTGTCTTTGTTCTTTCTTCCTTCTTTTTTGTTTGTTCTTTGAAACCTGCGGACCAGAAAATCCCACCCTTAATTTCTGACTGAAGAATATTTGATGCTGTCTCTCACATTGCTTAACATTCCTTGGATGTCAAACTGCAATGACTTTCTACTTGAAAATTACTCCTTAATTTTCAGAATATCCTTTAACTTGTGAGAATCTTTCTAAACTCTTCTACAATCAGTGCTTATAAGTAGATCTAACATTTATTCCATGACCCAATGGGTCAATGGCTTCTGTCTCTCCTCGTGTTTGCCGTGAGTAGGCCGACATATTTATGGTGGCTGAATGAGGCAAACTCTGTTTCAATTTGGCACTTATGGCTGACCTCTCGCCTCGCCAAGTAGGCAACAATGGGGCTTCACCACAAATTGCCGCACTCGTCTACGAGGGGTCACTGTTGGGGCGTGATCTTACCGACTGCTCACGCCACTCTCCCGCTGCAGCGAGGTCGGAGAAATTGGCGCCCAACCAAATCTCCATTCGCTGCAGCAAGTTGGGAAAATCCCGCCGGCATGAATAGTGGGAAAATATCCACCCAAGTGATTGCTCTATCAAAGAACAAAGAACAAAGAACAAAGAACAATACAGCACAGGAACAGGCCCTTCGGCCCTCCAAGCCCGCGCCGCTCCCCGGTCCAGGATTGAATCCTGAATCCAGGATCCCCGCCCAATTTTCCAGCCTATCTACATACCAATATCCTATCCACCGAGCTGTCTCCTCACATCAAGAAAGAGGTGAGGAGAATATTTTTCACTCAGAGTTTAAAGTTTATTTATTAGTGTCACAAGTAGGCTTACATTAACGCTGCAATGCAGTTACTATGAAATTCCCCTAGTCACCACACTCCAGCACCTGTTCGGGTACACTGAGGGAGAACTTAGCACAGTCAGTGCACCTAATCAGCATGTCTTTCAGACTGTGGAGGAAACCAGAGCACCTGGAGGAAACCCACACAGACACAGGGAGAACATGCAGACTCTGCACAGACTGTCACCCAAGCCAGGAATCGAAACTAGGTGCCTGGCGCTGTGAGGCCACAGTGCTAATCACTGCGCCACTCTGCCACCCCACCGAGAGTCATGATTCTCTGGAAGCCTGTTCCTGAAAAGGCAGTGGAAGCAGAGTCTTTCAATATTTTTAAGGTTGAGCTGGGTGGACTGTTGATAAACAAGGGGGTGAAAGGTTATCAGGGGTAGGCAGGGATGTGGGGTTGAAGTACAGCGTATGTTGACATGGGGCAAGAATAAACAGGCTCTGTACATGGTGAACTGGCGCCAATTTTCTTTCCCTTTCCAGTAACCCAATAGTAGTCATGGATCGCAAGAGAGGGCCAGAAACAAGCGGTAAGTGAGCCTGGCAAGGGTCACGAGGAGCGCCCTTTTGGTGAAAGTGGATTGCCGGAAAATGAGTTTGAAAAACACTGGCCTAGTCAATATTTATCCCTCAACAAGCACCACTGATGACAGCTGATTATCACTTTGCTGTTTGGGGCATCTTTAATAGGCCTGCGGAGCAGGCCTTGATTTAACATCTTATCTGAACAAGGTCAGTATAATGGAAAATGTGGAGTATGGAGAGGAAACATAGCAAGGTCGAAATTTTACCGCCCCGTCCGTCATGGAATCGGAGCGGGCGTGGGGCGGACAATAGAACTGTCCGTTGACCTCGGGCGGGATTTTACGGTTTCGGAACGAGAGAGGCCATAAAATCCCGTCCAGGGTGTCAGTATTGATGGTCACAGTGTATCGATGCCCCACCTGTCTCAGTCAACAGACAAGCAAACACCAGCAATATGTGCATGATTTTCACCCAAGCACCAGCGACACTCTCTCAGACAACTGAAGTTATTACTGTCACAAATAGGCTTACATTAACACTGCAATGAAGTTACTGTGAAAATACCCTCGTTGCGACACTCCAGCGCCTGTTCAGGTACACTGAGGGAGAATTTAGCACGGCCAATTCATCTAACCAGCACGTCTTTCGGACTGTGGGAGGAAACCGGAGCACCTGGAGGAAACCCACGCAGACACTGGGAGAACGTGCAGACTCCACACAGACAGTGACCTAAGGCAGGAATCGAACCCAGTTCCTGGCACTGTGAGGCAGCAGTACTAATCAATGTGCCAGCGTGCCAAGGAGCCATGGAAATTCTCTGAGGGTAGAGAAGATTTGATGGAGGTCCTTACAATCAGGAAGGGTTTGGATGGAAATGTGTATGGAGAAACGGTTTTCAATGGTTGAAGGATTGATGACCAACTGCGAAATTCCCCCAGTCGCCACACTCCGGCGCCTGTTTGGGTACACTGAGGGAGAATTTTGCATAGCCAATGCACCTAACCAGCATGTCTTTCGGACTGTGGGAGGAAACCGGAGCATCCGGAGGAAACCCACGCAGACACGGGGAGAACGTGCAGACTCCGCACAGACAGTGACCCAAGCCGGGAATTGAACTCAGTTCCTGGCACTGTGAGGCAGCAGTACTAATCAATGTGCCAGCGTGCCAAGGAGCCATGGAAATTCTCTGAGGGTAGAGAAGATTTGATGGAGGTTCTTACAATCAGGAAGGGTTTGGATGGAAATGTGTATGGAGAAACGGTTTTCAATGGTTGAAGGATTGATGACCAACTGTGAAATTCCCCCAGTCGCCACACTCCGGCGCCTGTTTGGGTACACTGAGGGAGAATTTAGCATGGCCAATGCACCTAACCAGCATGTCTTTCGGACTGTGGGAGGAAACCGGAGCATCCGGAGGAAACCCACGCAGACACGGGGAGAACGTGCAGACTCCGCACAGACAGTGACCCAAGCCGGGAATCGAACCCAAGTCCCTGGCGCTGTGAAGCAGCAGTGCTAACCATTGTGCCACCGTGCTGCCCACTGTTGGAACTGTTCATTTCTGCTGTATTACCAAATTCATGTGCAGTATAGCTTACAGGCATCTTTCTGAGAAACTGGATTTTTTATATCATTATGGCTGAGCGCCAAATTCTCCGTATTCTCTGGCAGTGGCAGCAGGGAGTGAACAGCTGGAGAATTCCAGCCCAGACCCCTCTCCTGGTTTGGGAGCCACTGTGACTATTCATGGATCCAGTTCAGTTTGTAGTTAATGGTAGCCCCTGGGACATTGAGGGTAAGGGGATTAAGTAATAGCAATGCTGCTACTCTATGTCGAGGGTGATGGTTAGACTTTCTCTTGTTGATTATTGCCTGGCATTTGATTTGATTTGATATTCATTTGATCTGATTTATTATTGTCACATGTATTGGGATACAGTGAAAAGTATTGTTTCTTGCGTGCTATACAGACAAAGCATGCCATTCATAGAGTATATAGGGGAGAAGGAAAGGAGAGGGGGCAGAATATAGTGTTACAGTCACCGCTAGGGTGTCAAGAAAGGTCAACTTAATGCAAGGTAGGTCCATTCAAAAGTCTGATGGCAGCAGGGAAGAAGCTGTTCTTGAATCGATTGGTACGTGTCCTCAGACTTTTGTATCTTTTTCCCGATGGAAGAAGGTGGAAGAGAGAATGTCCGGGGTGCGTGGGGTCCTTAATTATGCTGGCTGCTTTTCCGAGCCAGCCGGAAGTGTAGACAGAGTCAATGGATGGGAGACTGGTTTGCGTGATGAACTGGGCTTCATTCACGACCTTCTGCAGTTTTATGCAGACTTGGATAGGGCAGGAGCCATACCAAGCTGTGAGACAACCAGAAAGAATGCTTTCTATGATCATCTATAAAGGTTGGTGAGAGTCGTAGTGGACATACCAAATTCCCTTAGTCTTCTGAGAAAGTAGAGGCATTGGTAGGCTTTCTTAACTATAGTGTCAGCATGGGGGGACCAGGACAGGTTGTTGGTGATCTGGACACCTAAAAGCTTGAAGCTCTCGACCATTTCTACTTCATCCCCGTTGATGTAGACAGGGGCATGTTCTCCTCTACGCTTCCGGAAGTCGATGACTATCTCCTTCGTTTTGTTGACATTGAGGGAGAGATTATTGTCTTCGCACCAGTTCACCAGATTCTCTATCTTATTCCTGTACTCTGTCTCGTCATTGTTTGAGACCGACCCACTATGGTGGTGTCATCAGCAAACTTGAAAATTGAGTTGGAGGCACTGACCACTTCCTGAACACAACAGCTCAGTATGAATGCCATTTCTATTTGAGATGACCAAAATGATCATGTACTATGTCCAGTGACTGAAGTATTGCAATGTTCCTGTAAGTAGACATGGTAGCACAGTGGTTAGCACTGCTGCTTCACAGCACAAGGGACCTGGGTTTGATTCCGGGCTTGAGTCACTGTCTGTTCAGAGTCTGCACATTCTCTCCATGGCTTTGTGGGTTTCTTCCCACAATCCGAAAGACTGTGCTGGGTTAGGGTGCATTGGCCATGCTAAATTCTCCCTCAGTATACCCAAACAGGCGCCGGAGTACGGAACTAGAGGATTATCACAGTAACTTCATTGCAGTGTTAATGTAGATATAGAAAGATAGGAGCAGGAGGAGGCCAGTTGGCCCTTCGAGCCTGCTCCGCCATTCATTAAGATCATGGCTGATCATCCAACTCAATAGCCTAATCCTGCTTTTTCCCCATAACCTTTGATCCCATTCGCCCCAAGTGCTATATCCAGCCCCCTCTTGAATTCATTCAATGTTTTGGCATCAGTTACTTCCTGTGGTAATGAATTCCACAGGCTCACCATTCTTTGGGTGAAGAAATTTAGGTTCCTGATTAGTAAGGGGATCAGGGGTTCTGGGGAAAAGGCAGGAGACTGGAGATGAAAAAATATCAGCCATGATTGAATGGCGGAGCAGACTCGATGGGCCGAGTGGCCTAATTCTGCTCCTATGTCTTATGGTCTTATGGAAATGTCTCCTCACCTCCGTCCTAAATACCCTGTCTCCTCAGACTGTAACCTCTGGTTCTGGACTCCCCCACCATCGGGAACATCCTCCCTGCATCTACCCTGTCTAGTCCTGGTACGTAAGCCGACTTGTGACACTGGTAAATAAGCTTTAGCTTCAGTTGGACCTCTCACCTGAAAATCGACACGCCTCCAAACAATTGCAGCCCTCCGCTTGGGGTTTCGTTCCGGAATCAGGTGCTCAGTTCTCTGAAGTAGCACTCGAAACCACAAACCTCCTGACTCTGGTCACCCTCAAGCTGCAGCTTGAAAACAAACCTGATAATTGCCTGCGAATGTGGACAAGAAACAATGAAAGTGTACAAGTGAGTTGAAAGCCCTTGTGGTAATCAACTCATTCCTATGATGTTCCTCTGAAACTAAATGGTGCATTCATTATCAATTTCTAGGCAGTGAAAGCCCGGCAACAAAAGAACTTTGGGTTTCTTAAGCGCTGAGAATCAAATAACAGGCCTCGAAAATATTAATTTGGATTGCTATCATATCTGACTGGCTATAAATAACATCCCTTTTTAAGCCAGAATGGGAAGTGGCTTGACCTGCGAGGTAGAGAGATCTGTGCTATCTGGGGAATAAGGCTTTCAGGAGTCTTTGTTTCCCAGCAGCTGTATCGAACAGTCAAAGAATTCTAACAGTCGAGCGTCTTTTAATGTAACAATGTCTCTCGGTCGCACTCAATAAGCTGCACTTGTTGATAGCTCTCTGTTATATTTCCACACCGATTGTACGTGGAAAATTGGAAAAGTGATCTCTTGACATGCTGAGTGGGCCAAAAAAATATAAAGAACTCATGCATAATGCCAATGATAGCGATAATCGTGGCACCACATGGGCAGGCTTAATAAAGTGTTTAGACTATGGATGCCCGTGTTAAATCAGTCCAGGATAAATTGATATTTTTGCTTTCTGCGCTGTCACAGAAAATCCAAGTGTAGCTGGAAGTGCTGATCAGAGACAAGGGAGAGCCCCAGGCAGAAGCAAAGACACATTGATAGATGTGAAGGAGCTGAATGTCAATCAACTCCTCTGCCTGGCGTTGATAACTGAACCTTGAAGGTGGCACCAAAGCGGGGAGAGGGTGAGTAACGCAGACGTAAAATAATGAGGTAGTTTACTCGTGCAGAAAGAAAGGGAGGGAGAAAGATTTGATTTGATTTGATTTTTTATTGTCACATGTATTAATATACAGTGAAAAGTATTGTTTATTGCGCGCTATGCAGACAAAGCATGCTCATAGAGAAGGAAAGGAGAGGGTGCAGAATGTAATGTTACAGTCATAGCTAGGGTGTAAAGAAAGTTCCACTTGATGCAAGGTAAGTCCATTCAAAAGTCTGATGGCAGCAGGGAAGAAGCTGTTCTTGAGTCCGTTGGTACGTGACCTCAGGCTTTTGCATCTTTTTCCCAACGGAAGAAGGTGGAGGAGAGAATGTGCAGGGTGCATGGGGTCCTTAATTATGCTGGCTGCTTTGCCGAGGCAGCGGGAAGTGTAGACAGAGTCAATGGATGGGAGGTTGGTTTGCGTGATGGATTGGGCTACATTCACGACCTTTTGTAGTTCCTTGCCGTCTTGGTCAGAGCAGGGGCCGTACCAAGTTGCGATACAACCAGAAAGAATGCTTTCTGTGGTGCATCTGTAAAAGTTGATGAGAGTTGTAGCTGACATGCCAAATTTCCTTCGTCTTCTGAGAAAGTAGAGGCGTTGGTGGGCTTTCTTAACTATAGTGTCAGCATGGGGGCACCAGGACAGGTTGTTGGTGATCTGGACACCTAAAAACTTGAAGCTCTCGATCCTTTCTACTTCATCCTCATTGATGTTGACAGGTGTATGTTCTCCTTTACGCTTCCTGAAGTCGATGACAATCTCCTTCATTTTGTTGACATTGGGGGAGAGATTATTGTTGCTGCACCAGTTCACCAGATTCCCTATCTCATTCCTGTACTCTGTCTCGTTATTGTTTGAGATCCGACCCATTACGGTGGTGTCATCAGCAAACTTGAAAGTCGCATTGGAGGGGAATTTGGCCACACACTCATAGGTGTATAAGGAGTATGGTTGGGGGCTGAGAACACAGCCTTGTGGGGCACTGAAGTTGAGGATGATCGTGGAGGAGGTATTGTTGCCTATCCTATGTGAGTTAGGAAGGTAGAGAGGGAGAGAGACTGAAAGAGCAAGAAAGCTGGACTTAGAAGGCATCCCACATCGAGTGAGATGAATAAGGCAGACAAAACACGCGCTTACATCTGTTTTCGCAACTATGCAGGTCACGAGCCTGGAGCAGGAGCTATAGCTCTTTTTTAATTCATTCGTGGGACATGGGCGTCGCTGGCTGGCCAGCATTTATTGCCCATCCCTAATTGCCCTTGTTCAGAGGACAATTGGGAGTCAATCCCATTGCTGTGGCTCTGAAGTTACATGTAGGCCAGACCAGGTAAGGACGGCAGATTTCCTTCTCTAAAGGACATTAGTGAACAGATGGGTCTTCCGATAATCGACAATGATTTTGATGGTCATCAGTAGATTCTTAATTCCAGATTTTTCTTTTACTGGATTCAAATTCCACCATCCGCCGCGGCGGGATTTGAACCCGGGTCCCCAGAACACTAGCTGAGTTTCTGGATTAATAGTCTGGCGATAATACCACTGGGCCATCACCTCTCCATGGCGGGCATTACTCCATATCAAGCATAGCTGACCAGGAACCTCTCCCCTCTCTTATAATCTGCCATCTATGACTGTAGCATTATATTCTGCACCCTCTCCTTCCTTCTCCCCTATGTACTCTATGAACGGTATGCTTTGTCTGTATAGTGCATAAGAAACAATACTTGTCATTGTATCCCAATACACGTGACAATAATAAATCAAATCAAATCAAATGTGTGTTGGGAATGTAGTGACCTTAACGAGGCCCATCAGTTTGGCCTCTTGGAGTACGAGCTCCCTGATTGAGATAATGCCTGCCTGCCCAATCAGGGAGCTCACCTATCTATAAATATGGGGGTGTTAGGTCTACTGACACCCTGGATTCGGACTTTGTATCTGAAGCACTCTTAGGAGTGGTGAGCAGAGAGAATCCGGTGAGGGGACGCTGGCCTCTGAGGAGTTGTTTCAGGGAGCATATGCAGGTCGATAAATACATCTTCCATAATTATCAGGTCCTGTTGTGGGACTCGAACGCAGAGCTACTGGCTCAGAGGTGAGGATGCTACCCACTGTGCCACAAGACCTGCTATCAGATAGAGACAGGATGCAAGGAAAAAAGTAAGTTGTATTTATATAATTCCTTTCGTGAGCTTAGTATTTCCAATCACATTACGAATAAGGAAATACCTCTGATAGAATCATCGAAACTCTACAATGCAGAAGAGGCCATTCAGCCCTTTGAGTCTGCACTGACTCTCTGACGGAGCATCCCACCCAAGCCCCCTACCCCACCCTATCCCTGTAACCCCAACATTTACCATGGCCAATCCACCTAATGTACACATCTTTGGACACTAAGGAGCAATTTAGCATGGCCTATCCACCTAACCTGCACTTCTTCGGACACTAAGGGGCAATTTAACATGACCAATCCACCTAACCGGCATACTTTTGGACACTAAGGGGCAATTTAGCATGGCCAATCCACCTAACCAGCACGTCTTCCAGACTGTGGGAGGAAACTGGATGTTCAGTCAATGTTGTAATGTAAGGGACAGATCAGCCATGATCTTATTGACGTTTAAGAGTGCTGAGCAGGCTCGATGGGGCTGAATGGCCTACTTTTGCTCCTATTTTGTAAGTTGGCATGTATATTCATAACACAATGGACAATTGGCCCAGTGACCAGATATTTAGTGATGTTGTTTGAAGGCTAAATATTAGACACTGGGGTGTAATCTTGCAATCCTTCACCTCCACCTGGGAGGGTAGACAGGGCCCCAGTTTAACATCTCTGCCAAAAGACACTCCATTAACAGCACAGTGCTTCCTTTTGCACTTGAGTGCAACCAAGGTTTTCTGCGCGGCCCACATCAGCCCCACAATTCCTGCACCAACTTCCACTGCCCTCCCACTTCCTTCAGAGTGTGGAGGGAGAAAGGACGGCTGCAACAATAATTTAACAACAATAATGGCTTTTCTGGCTGAGAGCTAAGCATGCTGGGAATTTTTGGTCAACTTATAATTAAAACCAGATTCAGGTCATAAAGTTGCTCTGGTCTGGGAGCTGTGATCTGAAGGTTCTGTGTTGGCCAAATAAGAGAAGTTGTTTACATTTAATCCAGACATTGTGGCTCGAATTTATTACTGTTATGTGTGGAGCATGCGGTTTGAACTAAGCATAATTCAGAAGTAATTTCACTGGTTGTTCGAGCCATGTGATTGGTTTCTGGTTACACAGTTGGCTGGATGACAGAGAATCTTCCAGAAGCGAGTGGAGGATTGTGGATAAAAAGATATGTGGAGACTTTGTTTGGCAGAAATAACTCGGAAGAGACTAATCATCGCAAGAAGACCTGTACCCTAAAGGATGCTTCAGGGAAGAAGAAGATAGATTCTACATCGAGGATATTTCTTGGTGAGAGTTTTTCCTAAGCTTGGTAGTATCTATTTTCAGTTAAATAATTAAAGTTGATGTTCAGTTAAAGTTAATATGCAGTTGGAGTTAAAGTTCAGTAAAGAGTTAATGAGTTGCAACTTTATGTTTGAGTTGGTACTAGAAGTGTTAAATAAAGAAATAATTGAATTACTGTCCTTGTTTGTCTCATTAAACTGGAATGCTTGGAAGGTGTTTAAATTAAAAGCTGGATAAGAGAGAGCTGGATAGACAGCAGGAGCTGTAGCTATTGTTGCTAATAGTGGGGAAAAGGAAATGGAGGGTACACAATGAAGAGTACACAATGGAGGGTGCACAATGGAGGGTGCACGATGGAGGGTTCAGAATGGAGGGTTCACAATAGAGGGTGCACAAGGGGTTAGAACTGGAGAAACACAGTGCTCTGAAAGTTTGCAGGAATGGAGAGGATTCCAGCAATGAGGGAGGGCAAGGCCAGGGAGGGACTTGAAAGCTAATATGAGAATTTTGAAGTCAATGTTCTGACGGGTAGGGAACTGGCACAGGTGATGTGAATGGGACTTGGTCCACATTGCGAGATGGGTGGACTTAAGTCTAGAGAGCTGCAAAGTAGGACGCCGGTGGACAGAGCTTCAGAACCTGGATATGTAACAAAGGCATGGGGGGGGGTCAAGGATTTCTGCAGCAGCTGAGCCGAGATAGAGATGGAGGTGGGTGAGATTATTGAAATGGAGATTACAGAGGTGGAGATGGGTGATGTTACAGAGGTGGAGGTGGGTAATTACAGAGGTGGAAGTCGGTTGTCATAGTGACAGAGAAGACAGGCTCAACTCCAGTGCAAACAGTTAGGTTCAGTCTCTGTGGCCACAGAGGGAGTGGAGCCTGTGATTGATAATTGTCATACTGAACATTCCTTCAAACTGTCCCTCTCATCACGAGAGATTGCAATAAGAACATAAGAACATAAGAAATAGGAGCAGGAGTAGGCCATCTGGCCCTTCGAGCCTGCCCCGCCATTCAACAAGATCATGGCTGATCTGAAGCGAATCAGTTCCACTTACCCGCCTGCTCCCCATAACCCCTAATTCCCTTATCGATCAGAAAACTATCTACCCGTGATTTAAACATATTCAACGAGGAAGCCTCCACCGCTTCAATGGGCAGAGAATTCCAGAGATTCACTACCCTCTGAGAGAAGAAGTTCCCCCTCAACTCTGTTCTGAACCAGCCCCCCCTTATTTTGAGGCTGTGCCCTCTAGTTCTGGTTTCCCTTCTAAGTGGAAAGAATCTCTCCACCTCTACCCTATCCAGCCCCTTCATTATCTTATATGTCTCTATAAGATCACCCCTCATCCTTCTAAACTCCAACGAGTACAATGAGGTTACTGTGAAAGTCCCCTGGTCGCCACACTCCGGCGCCTGTTCGGGTACACTAAGGGAGAATTTAGCATGGCCAATGCACCTAACCAGCACGTCTTTCGAACTGTCCCTCAATCCCTTTAGCCCCAAGAACTATATCTAATTTCTTCTTGAAATCAGACAATGTTTTGGCCTCAACTACTTTCTGTGGTAGTGAATTCCACACATTCACCACTCTCTGGGTGAAGAGATTTCTCCTGACCTCAGTCCTAAAAGATTTATCCCCTTAATCTCAAACTATGACCCCTAGTTCTGGACTCCCCCAACATTGTGAATGTTCTTCCCGAATCCACCCTGTCTATAGAAACCTTCAAACGTTTAAACCTTCAATGGCCTAAACAATGGGTTTTTATTTAACACACGCTGACTCCGGGAGGGGAATGTGCTCCAGTGACAAGATGTCGACAACGTTACAAACATGACAAGACCATTTCCCAACCAGCAACCGTAGCTGACTTGTCAATGGACTCACTGTTCCTCCCTAATGAGGATGAGTGGCCTCGGGAAGCAAGGTCGCAGCAGCATTCTAATCCCTGTCAGTGCAGCTGGGAGGGAGAAATTAAAGATTCCTGTTGGCTCTAAGTGACTAGAAATCTGACATCTTAACCTGGCGTCAAACTGCCCTTGCTTTTGATGTGAGAGATCTCTCGGTTCTGTCAATCCATGTCTCCATTATAGCACATTAGCAGCAATAATAGTAGAGGCCCACTGTCAATTTAGCTGCACGCCACTAGAGAAGTGTATAATTCAGCAGAAATTATTCTAAAGGGTTTTAACCGCATTACATAAGGAATTGGTAAAAGCAGTTGCAAGAAAATCTTTCTCACTTTCTCACCAAATTAACAATGTCAGAATCGAGGTTACAGTCACTGCTGGTAACCACGGCAATGTGCTCACCATCAACCTAAGGAACAAACCCCATCCTGCCCTGAACCGATACACCATCGAAACCTGGGAGTTTTGATTTGATTTATTAGTGTCGCATGGATTAACATACAGTGAAAAGTATTGTTTCTTGCGCGCTATACAGACAAAGCATACCGTTCATAGAGAAGGAAACGAGAGAGTGGAGAATATAGTGTTACAGTCATAGCTAGGGTGCAGAGAAAGATCAACTCAATGCAAGATAAGTCCATTCAAACATCTGACAGCAGCAGGGAAGAAGCTGTTCTTGAGTCAGTTGGTACGTGACCTCAGATTTTTATATCTTTTTCCTGACAGAAGAAGGTGGAAGAGAGAATGTCTGGGGTGTGTGGGGTCCTTAATTATGCTGGCTGCTTTGTCACATGTATTGGTATAAAGTGAAAAGTATTGTTTCTTGCACGCTTCACAGACAAAGCACACCCGTACATAGAGAAGGAAAGGAGAGAGTGCGGAATGTAATGTTACAGTCATAGCTAGGGTGTAGAGAAAGATCAAGTTAATGCAGGGTAAGTCCATTCAAAAGTCTGACAGCAACAGGGAAGCAGGGAAGAAGCTGTTCTTGAGTCGGTTGCTACATGACCTCAGACTTTTGTATCTTTTCTCCGAAGGAAGAAAGTGGAAGAGAGAATGTCCAGGGTGCGTGGGGTCCTTAATTAGGTTGGCTGCTTTGCCGAGGCAGCGGGAAGTGTAGGCAGAGTCAATGGATGGGAGTCTGGTTTGCGTGATGTATTGGGCTACATTCACGACCTTTTGTAATTCCTTACGGTCTTGGGCAGAGCAGGAGACATACCAAGCTGTGATACAACCAGAAAGAATGCTTTCTATTGTGCATGTGTAAAGGTTGGTGAGAGTCGTAGCTGACATGCCAAATTTCCTTAGTCTTCTGAGAAAGTAGAGGCATTGGTGGGCTTTCTTAACTATAGTGCCTGCATGGGGGGACCAGGACAGGTTATTGGCGATCTGGACACCTAAAAACTTGAAGCTCTCAACCCTCCCTAACAACACCTTCATCCGATGGACCATAGCACGTTGGGTGGCGCAGTGGCATAGCGGTTAGCACTGCTGCCTCAGAGCGCCAAGGACCCAGGTTCAATTCCCGGCTTGGGTCACTGTCTGTGTGGAGTTTGCACATTCTCGCCGTGTCTGCGTGGGTTTCCTCCGGGTGCTCTGGTTTCCTCCCATAGTCCAAAGATGTGCGGGTTAGGTTGATTGGCCATGCTAAATTGACACTGAATGTCAGAGGAACTCAGTAAGGAGTCTAACAACACCAGGTTAAAGTCCAACAGGTTTATTTGGTAGCAAAATCCACTAGCTTTCAGAGCGCTGCTCCTTCGTCAGGTGGCAAATCAGCCACTCACCTGACGAAGGAGCAGCGCTCCGAAAGCTAGTGGCGTTTGCTGCCAAATAAACCTGTTGGACTTTAACCTGGTGTTGTTAGACTCCTTACTGTGTTTACTCCAGTCCAACGCCGGCATCTCCACGTCAGAGGAACTAGCAGGGTAAATACATGGGGCTAAGGGGATAGGGACTGGGTGGGATTGTAGGCGTGTAAACATGATGGGCCGAAATGCCTCCTTGTGCACTCTAGGGATTCTAACAAAGAGGGGGCTCACCACTGCCATCCTCAGGGGCAGCCCTGGAGAGAGGCAACAAACGCTGCCCTTGCCAGCAATGTGTTTTGAGAGAATTGTTATTCAGAACAAAGCTGGCAATGACCTGTCGCTAGTCATTGAGTAAAGGTACATAAACCCCATATAAATCGGAAAGCCCCAGATTTGACTCCTGGTTTGGGTCCAGTTAGCAGATCTTATGGAAAGCCGCATATTGAGTCAGAGTGCACCATGGTTAGAAGGGGAGAGAAAAAAGCCACAGTCTCCAATTCTCATCATTACTCATTGAGTCCTGATGGGAAGTTCAGGGTTTACCATCAGGGAGGAAGGGATTGGTGTATTTTGGATTTGAACCCTGTGGTGAACCATCGTTGGTTCCCACTAGGTAGTACTGAGCCAGGGTCTGGCCAGTACTACGAGTCTGTATATATGTTGCCTTTGGGGTTAGGGTTGGGTTGTTCTACTTGTTACTGTTGGGGTTAGGGTTGGGCTGTTCTACCTGTATTATAGTTATTATGGTACATCCCAGTCGGGCTCCGCCTCCTGGGAGAGGTATAAAGGTCACTGCTCTGTCTGGGACCCCTCAGTCTGGGATCGTGTACTATATATGGTAGCTTCATTGTAATAGTAAATAAAAGCCTTTATTTCCTTGAGCATCTCCAGCCTCGTGAGTAATATCGCGCATCAAACCCTTGCATTGTATTATTTGGAATCTTGCTCCTTAGATCATTCTCAGCGTTGACCTTGGCCTCCCCTCAGGCCCAGGGGTTCACAGCTCAGATCCATTGCCTGCTGGGGATCCACACAGAACATTCCGGAGGTCTGTGCCCAAGGTGAGCTTCACAGGGGGCGACTGTCGAGAATGTTGTGGTGGAAAATCAGCAGCAAGTTGAGGCGTGATCTGCTCCCCCGCCCCAGGCTCCTCTCATGCATTCCCTTGATTTCCTTTCCCTGTGCTCTGCTCTCTCTGTGCTCTAGCAATTATTGCCCATCCCTAATTGCCCTTGGAGGGCAGTTGAGAGTCAACCACATTGCTGAGGCTCTGGAGTCACATGTAGGCCAGACCAGGTAAGGATGGCAGATTTCCTTCCGTAAAAGATCCAGATGGATTTTTTCCGACGATCGGCAATCGTTTTCTGGTCATCAGTAGATTCTTAATTCCAGATTATTTTTATTGAATTCGAATTCCACCATCTGCTGTGGCGGGATTCGAACCCAGGTCCCCAGAACATTAGCTGAGTTTCTGGATTAATAGTCTAGCGATAATACCACTAGGCCATCGCCTCCCCACAGTAATGATAATAGTGGTGATATCTGTCATTAAAATATTAATCTTAAAATTATCACTGAAACAATCATTACATGCAGCTCCCTCAGATTATGAGCATTACAGCTGCTCCTGCTTTTAATTTGATTATTATTGTCACATGTATTAACATACAGTGAAAAGTATTGTTTCCTGCATGCGATACAGACAAAGCATACCGTTCATAGAGAAGGAAAGGCGAGAGTGCAGAATGTAGTGTTACAGTCATAGCTAGGGTGTAGAGAAAGATCAACTTAATGTGAGGTAGGTCCATTCAAAAGTCTGATGGCAGCAGGAAAGAACCTGTTCTTGAGTCAATTGGTACGTGTCCTCAGACTTTCATATCTTTTCCTGATGGAAGAAGGTGGAAGAGAGAATGTCCGGGGTGTGTGGGCTGCTTTTCAGAGGCAGTGGGAAGTGTACACAGTGTCAATGGATGGGAGGCTGGTTTGCGTGATGAACTGGGCTACATTCACGACCTTTTGTAGTTTCTTGCAGGTCTTGGGCAGAGCAGGAGCCCCATACCAAGCTGTGATACAACCAGAAAAGATGCTTTCTATGATGCATCTGTAAAGGTTGGTGAGAGCCGTAGCTGACATGCCAAATTTCCTTAGCCTCCTGAGAAAGTAGAGGCGTTGGTGGGCTTTCTTAACTATAACATTGGCGTGGAGGGACCAGGACAGGTTGCTGGTGATCTGGACACTGAGGAACTTGAAACTCTCGACCATTTCCACTTTGTCCCCATTGATGTAGACAGGGGCATGTTCTCCACCGCGTTTCCTGAAGTCGATGACCATCTCCTTCGTTTTGTTGACATTGAGGCAGAGATTATTGTTGCCGCACTGAAGTACTCTTTCCTGTACTCTGTCGCGTTATTGTTTGAGATCCGACCCACTACGGTGGTGTCATCAGAAAACTTGAAAATCAAGTTGGAGGGGAATTTGGCCGCACAGCATTGGTGTATAAGGAGTACAATAGGGGCTGAGGACACAGCCTTGTGGGCACCGGTGTTGAGGATGATTGTGGGGGAGGTGTTGTTGTCTATCCTTACTGATTGCGGTCTGTGGGTTAGGAAGTCTAGGATCCAGCCGCAGAGGGAGTCGCTTGTAGCTACCCCTAGCGGAAGAACTGGTGTCATGGTTTGTGAAGCTTGTCTGTGTTATGCCAACCTCACACATCCACTGTAACTGATCTGCAATCACTCTGTGATGCCCTCTTGTCTATGCTATTGTAAGGGACAATACATAATTTAAAGTTGAATATATATCTATTTGTGTGCTAGGTAAGGCAAGGTAATAAAGGCTGCAGTTTCATTTATGTTTTGCTTCTGAACCTTGGTGCCAGGAAGTCTGGATGGACTCCGAACAGAGGGTCATTTTTTTTTGCGTTTGAACAACGAGATCTTACAACCCCTGAAGGTAAAGAGATGGGTTAAAAGTTCAGTGATTTTGAGAAAATACTTTACTGTTGCCTAGTGACAGTGGTCAGGGCGGCACAGTGGCACAGTGGTTAGCACTGCTGCCTCACAGTGCCATGGACCCGGGTTCGATTCCTGGCTTGGGTGACTGTCTGTGTGGAGTCTGCATGTTCTCCCCGTGTCTGTGTGGGTTTCCTCCGGATGCTCCGGTTTCCTCCCACAGTCTGAAAGACGTGCTGGTTAGGTACATTGACCCGAACAGGCGTCAGACTGTGGCGACTGGGGGAATTTCACAGTAACTTCATTGCAGTGTTAATATAAGCCTTACTTGTGACTAATAAACTTTTACTTTTCAAGTGACGCAGACTGAGTTCAGTGCGTGCTTCAGAGGGAGAAAACAGGGATTTTAATTTCTCTGAGAAGTACAACTATAAGCTTATTGGGACGGTAGGTAACTGAAGGATAATCTATAGAACTCAGTAAAGTGGTCCGTTTAGTGCTGCAGTTGAGTTGGGAGACTGAGTTGAGGGAATTCACATGTTTGCTCTGCAGTTAAAGCAATAGTGGGCAGAATTTTCCAGCCACATTCACCCCAAAACCAGAAAATCACGCCCGAGGTTAACGGACCATTGCACAGTCCGCCCCTCGCCCGCTACCATTCCCATGGTGGGCAGGACGGTAAAATCCACCCCCTCCTCCCGGTGAGTTCAGAGTGTGGTTTTGGGTGTCTCAGGGAGATAAGGATTGGGTGAAAAGCATCAAGTGATATTGCTCACGAATTGACTGGAAGAAAATCATTTGCAACTGCGCCAGTCTCAAGTGAAAAACCATTATGTTGAGATAGTGGTAACTTTTCCAACCCCGTGACAGAAAACGCTGGAAAATCTCAGCAGGTCTGGCAGTATCCGTAAGGAGAGAAAAGAGCTGAGGTTTCGAATGCAGGTAACCCTTTGTCAGAGCTAAAAGGCATAGAAAGTGGAAGTGGTAACTCTTCACTGGTTTATGTGTCTGTAAAGATATTGCTGGGGTAAAGGAATAGTTGCAATTTGAATCATTGGCATTGAGATCTTTCCAACCTTTTTGTCTGGTGTAGTATGGTTCATTTTACTCATTTTAACAGATATTTTATTCTTTATATTAAAGGTTCATCAGCAGACTCCTGTGAATTTATTCAGTAACTTAGCTCCACTGTTTCTAAAAAAAAAGGCTCGGATCTATCAAGCCAGGTTTCACTCTGGGATCTGACTTGTCCAGTGTTAACATCAGCTAGGAGCAAAACACCATACACGGTATGTGAACTGTATATTGTCACAGTATCCACCACCTGGAATGTTTTCTACAAGTCAGTTGCCATCCTGTTTTGGAACTGTTTTGCCATTCCTTCACTGTCGCTGGGTCAAAATCCTGGAACTCCCTCCCTAACAGCAATAAGGGTCTACCTACACCACATGGACTATAGCGGTTCAAGAAGACAGCTCAGCATCAGGTTTTTAAGGGCAAGTAGGGATGGGCAATAAATGCTGGCATAGCCAGCGATGCCCAGATCCTGTAAATGATTTTTTAAAACCCTTTTTGATTTGATTTGATTCAATTTATTATTGTCACATGTATTAAAATACACTGAAAAGTATTGTTTCTTGCGCGCTATACAGACAGAGCATACCATCCACAGAGAAGGAAAGGAGAGAGTGCAGAATGTAGTGTTACAGTCATAGCTAGGCTATAGAGAAAGATCAATTTAATGCAAGGTAGGTCCATTCAAAAGTCTGACGGCAGCAGGGAAGAAGTTGTTCTTGATTCGGTTGGTACGTGACCTCAGACTTTTTCCCGACGGAAGAAGGTGGAAGAGAGAATGTCTGGGGTGCGTGGGGTCCTTAATTATGCTGGCTGCTTTGCCGAGGCAGCGGGAAGTGTAAACAGAGTCAATGGATGGGTGGCTGGTTTGCGTGATGGAATGGGCTACATTCACGACCTTTTGTAGTTTCTTGCGGTCTTGGGCAGAGCAGGAGCCATACCAAGCTGCGATACAACCAGAAAGAATGCTTCCTATGGTGCATCTGTAAAAGTTGATGAGAGTCATAGCTGACATGGCAAATTTCCTTCGTCTCCTGAGAAAGTAGAGGCATTGGTGGGCTTTCATAACTATCTTGTCAGCATGAGGGACCAGGACAGGTTGTTGGTGATCTGGACACCTAAAAACCTGAAGCTCTCGACCCTTTCTACTTCGTCCCCATTGATGTAGACAGGGGCATGTTTTCCTCTACGTTTCCTGAAGTCGATGACAATCTCCTTCGTTTTGTTGACATTGAGGGAGAGATTATTGTTGCCGCACCAGTTCACCAGATTCTCCATCTCATTCCTGTACTCTGTCTCGTCATTGTTTGAGATCCCGACCCACTACGGTGGTGTCAACTTGAAAATCGAATTGGAGGGGAATTTGGCCACACAGTCATAGGTGTACAAGGAGTATAGTTGTGGGCTGAGAACACATCCTTGTGGGGCACTAATCTTTCCACATTGAGAAAGGTTCATCTGGACTCGAAACGTCAGCTCTTTTCTCTCCTTACAGATGCTGCCAGACCTGCTGAGATTTTCCAGCATTTTCTCTTTTGGCTTCTTTTCACATTAGAACCTTTTTCACATTTGGGTGGCACAGTGGTTAGCACTGCTGCCTCACAGCGCCAGGGACCCCGGTTCGCTTCCCGGCTTGGGTCACTGTCTGTGCGGAGTCTGCACATTCTCCCTGTGTCTGTGTGGGTTTCCTCCGGATTCTCAGGTTTCCTCCCACAGTCTGAAAGACATGCTGGTTAGGTGCATTGGCCATTCTAAATTCTCCCTCAGTGTACCCGAACAGGCGCCGGAGTGTGGGCGACTAGGGGATTTTCACAGTAACTCCATTGCAGTGTTAATGTAAGCCTGCTTGTGACACTAATAAATCAAAAAAAAAGAACAGCGATATTAGTGTGAAGCAAGTTCAAAGCACACTTTTAGAAGATGCTAGCATTTCAAATAATGAACAATATTTGCAATAATCAGAATTCAAAAGGAACAAACAAGAGAAATTGTCAAAATGTGGCTAACATAAAAGAGGTTAACAATATGACAGAGAGCGTCAGCAGTCCAAATAGATTCCTGATTATCTTTGATGTCTTTTATGTTTCTGTCAACTGACCCTATGATTGAGCATACTTCCTTCCTGTCACATGATGGATCAAAAGCCCCTCGAGGGACCATGGCAACGGTAGTTTTGAAGACTCCCAATAGCAGGTCAGAGAAAAGAATCAGGTAGAATAAAACGTGCTTTAATTTGAACTGGATGTTGAACTTCCCTTGTATCTGACAGCAAGTTCCTTCCAATAAATCTCCAATAATAATAATGTCACAATCATTAATCTTCCCTTACAAATGTCAAGGATGTGAAGCTCACTGCCAGCCATTGCTGAGGGGAAAGGAAAATCACTGAGGACTGATTAAACCAGCCTTCCCCCAACACACACACAACATACAATTGAATCAAGGTGTATTAGACACAGATAGCAGGGAGAGATTGCCAGCCTGTAATCTAATATGGGGGCTCAAATTATAGGTAAAAACCACTTTGCCCTCATGGATAATGAAACTTATTTGAACAAACTGATTAGATTACTACCTTGTAATCGCACCCAGTTATCCATCACTGCACAAAACAAACACAAGAGTCCTTTCATCTGCTGCACTGACATCTCTCGTGATTCTGTTAACGGTTTAATTACTTTACGCTGTTGTTTTAAAGCGCTTGCTCTGCCTTCTGGACCATCAGGAGTCAAGACAGGAGGAAATATCAGAATCTCCTTCAACGACAACATATACAAGATGTATATGTGTGTGTGTGTGTATATATTTATATATATAAGTTGTACATCCCACTTGCCTGGATGGGTGCATCTCCAACAACACACAAGAAGCTTGACACCATCCAGGACAAAGCAGCCCGCTTGATTGGCACCACGTCCATAAACATCCACTCCCTCTACCACCGCGCTCAGTAGCAGCAGTGTGTACTATCCACAAGATGCACTGCAGCAATTCACCAAATATCCTTAGACAGCACCTTCCAAACCCACGACCACTTCCATCTAGAAAAGGGCTCGCCAAACTTTTCAGTACGAGGGCCACATCGTATATTTTACACATTTTCAGGGGCCAAAGAAAAAAATTAGTTTTATAAGTTAACTGGCGATGATGAAGCCCGTGAGATCGAATGAAATTCACTGTTGAAACAACAGGTTTCAGAACGCAAGACATATCCACATATTTTCCGCACAATGCTTGTTGATGGATAATGCAATGCAGAAACATGGGCTTTGAGAATCCACCAACCTCACAAGCTTTTGTGATTTGTCCAACCAAACCTTTCTTCACCTCAGACATGTTCTTTCCTCCATCAATTGTCACGCATTGCAGTTTATTCCACTCCAGGTTATATTCTAACACAGTTTTTTGCAATTCTTTGAAAATGTCTTCTCCAGTTACTGTGCTGTGCATGCTATGCACTGATGCTAATTCTTGTGTCACATTAAATTCACTGTCGATGACACGGATTCGGTTGGACAAATCACAAAAGCTTGTGAGGTTGGTGGATTCTCAAAGCCTATGTTTCTGCATTGCATTATCCATCAACAAGCATTGTGCGGAAAGTATGTGGATATGTCTTGCATTCTGAAACCTGTTGTTTCAACAGTGAACTTCATTCGATCTCACGGGCTTCATCATCGCCAGTTCATTTATAAAACTAATTTTTTTCTTTGGCCCCTGAAAATGTGTAAAATATACCATGTGGCCCTCGTACTGAAAAGTTTGGCGAGCCCTTTTAGGAGTTGTGATGTGTCACACACATCAGTCGATTCATCAAGTGCGAGAGAATACAACTGAAAATTTCTTGCTTTGTCTGCAATTTGATGAAATATATTGCTTCCTATATCCTCAATTCTACGAGCAACAGTATTTGGCGCAAGACTGATGATTTTGAACAAATTTGCTTTTTCTGGGCATAACTCTTCCACTGCTTCCATTATACACTCTTTGAAAAGGTCTCCATTGGTGAATGGCTTTCCTCTTTTAGCCAACACATAAGCTAGTTTGTAACTGGCCCTGGTTAAAGCTTCATTTTCAGTTATCTTCTGCGTAAAAAAAACTTGTTGGGAAAGCAGCCTGCGTTGCATTGATTCAAATTTTTCCGAACGCTGTGTTCCTGTGAATTGGGAATAACTTGGTTCATGTTTGGTCTCATAGTGCCGACGTACATTGTACTCCTTCAAAACTGCAACAGTTTTGTTGCATATGACACACGAGGCTTTATCACCTGCTGGTACAAAGAAGTACTTTACACCCCATTCTTCGTTAAACAGGCGGCACTCACTGTCCACTTTTCTTTTCTTTTTTCCTTCCATAACCGAATTGGTCTGAATTGCCGCCATCATTGTCATTGTTCTCACTCATTCCAGACAGATGGAGCTTACGGATTGGATAAAGCAGCTGTCACTCAGTCAATGCAGAGCGGCAATTGGATAACAGATGTCTCAATTGCTGATTTGTTTAATGAACTGTCAGTCACAGGACGGCAGCTCTGATTGGACAATAGGCCGGTAAAGAGGGCTGGGATTTCCATGGGTCCATCAGACACCGCGCGGAGCGGCAGCAAATGTCCGGCCTGTGGCTTCCGTCCCCGTGTCCGGACCCTGAGTTAACGGCGGGGTTCCGGACGCGGGAGTGTTTTTGGCAGCGGGAATCCCGTCCCGCCCCACTGGCTGCGGGCCAGATGTGGCCCGTGGGCCGTAGTTTGGGGACCCCTGATCTAGAAGGACAAGGGCAGCAGATACATGGGAACACCACCACCTGCAAGTTCCCCTCCAAGCCACTCACCAGCCTGGCTTGGAAATATGTTGTCGTTCCTTCGCAGTCGCTGGGTCAAAATCCTGGAATTCCCTCCCTAACGGCATTGTGGGTCAACCCACAGCACATGGACTACAGCGATTCAAGAAGGCAGCTCACCACCACCTTCTCAAGGGGCAACTAGGGATGGGCAATAAATGCTGGCCTAGCCAGCGACGCCCACGTCCCACAAATGAATAAAAAAGTATATCTATGTTCACCGCTCCATCAGTGTCACTGGGTCAAATTCCTCCCAAACAGCACTGTGGCCGTCCCTACACCACACAGACTGCAATGGCTCAAGAAGGCAGCTCACCACCACTTTCTCAAAGGACAATTAGGGATGGGCAATAAATGCCAGCCAGCCAGCGATGCCCACATCCCATGAATGAAGATCTTGTACCCAGGAATAGTGACCGCCCAGCACTGCGCTTCTATCAGGGGTCTCTGTTACATCCACAACATCATGGCTGGAATTTTCCAGCCAGTCACGCTCTGCCGCCATGGCAAGTGAGGATGGAGAGGTTGGCACTCAGCCAAATATCCGTCGACTGCAGCAGGGCCAGGGAATCCTGCTGGTGTGAACGCCCAAAAAATTCCGGCCCATATTTCCACACAGCAATCTGCACCTGTAACGCACAAATCTTATTTTCCGCACTCTGCATTCACATACATGCACAATCACCTTGTTACATTCTCTGTGCCTATTAACTTACTATCTATCTTGCTATCGATCTTTCCCGATACTCAGTGCACAATGGTACTCCTCTCTGATATTATCTCCTGACAGACACTTTGTTCTGGGACAGGCACAGCTCTGACAGGTATATCTACTCACATGTGCACATTGGTACCGTAGTTAGCACTGCTGCCTTACAGTGCCAGGGAACTGGATTCGATTCCTGGCTTGGGTCACTTTCTGTGTGAATTCCACACATTCTCCCCCATGTCTGCGTGGGTTTCCTCCGGGTGTTCCGGTTTCCTCCCACAGACTGAAAGACATGCTGGTTAGGTGGGTTGGTCATGCTAAATTCTCTCTCAGTGTACCCGAACAGGCACCGGAGTGTGGCGATTAGGGGATTTTCACAGCAACTTCATTGCAGTGTTAATGCAAGCCTATTTGATTTGGTTTGATTTTGATTTGATTTATTATTGTCCTATTATTATACATGTATTGGTATATAGTGAAAAGTATTGTTTCTTGCGCACTATACAGACAAAGCATACTGTTCATAGAGAAGGAAAGGAGAGAGTGCAGAATGTAGTGTTACAGTCATAGCTAGGGTATAGAGAAAATTGTGTAGAATATTGTAACACTAATAAATAAACATTAAATAAAATAAATGAACCTACGGCAAGTTTGCACAATCCCTTATGGATGATTGGGACTTTTGTCATGAAAATACATACCATGATGTGCCGTGGTGATAAATCGAAACCACATAGAGCTCAACCAGGCATTAGAATTAAACACCGAGACAACATGATGAATCGCAGATCATGCTACATGGCATAAAATATCCCACAACAGTCCAAAGATGTGCAGGTTAGGTTGATTGGCCATGCTAAATTGCCCCTTGTGTCCGGGGATTTGCCAGGTAAGTATGTGGGGTTACAGGAATTGGGGTGGGATTGTGCTTGGTGCAGACTCGATGGGCCAAATGGCCTCCTTCTGCACTGCAGGGATTCTATGATTTTGGCCAGAATGCAACAAAGCCACAGCATTGGAGAGCTGAATCGTAGCATGGTGATTGCACAGAGAAGCTTTGAAGGCGCTGTGCCTCAAGTTTTTTTCATTCATTCGTGGGACATGGGCATTGTTGACTGGCTGGCATTCATTGCCCATCCCTAGTTGCCCTTCAGAAGGTGGTGGTGAGCTGTTTTTGCAACAACCGAGTGGCTCACTTGGCCATTTCAGACAGCAGTTGAGAGTCAACCACATTTCTGTGGGTCTGGAGTCACATGTAGGCCAGACCGGATAAGGACGGCAGATTCCCTTCAGCGGATTTTCACAGTATCTTCATTACAGTGTGAATGTAAGTCTACTTGTGACTAATAAATAAACTTTACTTATAAAGGACATTAGTGAACCAGATGGGTTTTTCTGACAATCAACAGTGGTTTCATGGTCATCAGTAGATTCTTCATTCCAGATATTTTTCATTGAATTCAAATTCCACCACGACAAGATTCAAACCCAGGTCCCCAGAACATTGGCTGAGTTTCTGTATAAATAGTCTAGTGATAATACCACTAGGCCGTCACCTCCCCATAGTGCTGTAGTAAACAGTTGCTGAGCAGACTGATACTTCAAGGTGAGAGTGCAGAACATAGCCTGTCAGTTCCACGAGTGGGAGCGTGCATCGGGAGAACCAGCACCGGATTGCCAGGTGAGTGAGAGTCAAACAAAAAAAAACATGATGGGGGATGCCGGCGTTGGACTGGGGTGGGCACAGTAAGAAGTCTCACAACACCAGGTTAAGGTCCAACAGATTTATTTGGAATCACGAGCTTTCGGAGCGCTGCTCCTTCATCAGATGAAACATAGAAACCCTACAGTGCAGAAGGAGGCCATTCGGCCCATCGAGTCTGCACCGACCACAATCCCACCCAGGCCCTACCCCCACATATTTTACCCACTAATCCCTCTAACCTACGCATCCCAGGACTCTAAGGGACAATTTTTAACCTGGCTAATCAACCTAACCCGCACATCTTTGGACTGTGGGAGGAAACCGGAGCACCCGGAGGAAACCCACGCAGACACGAGGAGAATGTGCAAACTCCACACAGACAGTGACCCGAGCCGGGAATCGAACCCGGGATCCTGGAGCTGTGAAGCAGCAGTGCTAACCACTGTGCTACCGTGCCGCCCACAATGGAGAGGTAGGTTTCACAAACACGGCATATAGAGATAGAGACACAATTGCAAGTTAATGCTGGGAATGCGAGTCTTTTAGCTAATCAAGTCTTTACAGGTACAGACAGTGCGAGTAGAGAGAGAGATAATCACAGAATAAAGGGGTGTGAATTATCACAAGCAGGACAGTTAGTCGGATTAGTAGTTAGTAGGGAAAAAGAACAAGCGATGAAAAACATCCTAAAAACCTGGCCAGAGAGGCTTACGATTATAATGGATGGCTTTGGGATTTGCTGAGCAATAAATTGAATAGAAGAAGGAAGAAGGTCAAAGGGGACATTGCCAAAATGTCCACATAAAGCCCCAGTTTGAATGAGGTTGCAGCTGTCCATGTCAGTCCAAATTCAAAGGGGGGGGATATTTCCAGCCCTTCTGCCATCCAAAGATTCATTCATGGTAAACATAGAAACGGAGAAGATAGGAGCAGGAGGAAGCCATTTGGCCCTTCGAGTTTGCTCCGCATTCATCACAATCATAGCTGATCGTCCAACTCAATAGCCTAATCCTGCTTTCTTCCGGGCGGCACGGTAGCACAGTGGTTAGCACTGCTGCTTCACAGCTCCAGGGACCTGGGTTTGATTCCCGGCTCGGGTCACTGTCTGTGTGGAGTTTGTACATTCTCCTCGTGTCTGCGTGAGTTTCCTCCGGGTGCTCCGGTTTCATTCCACAGTCCAAAGATGTGTGGGTTAGGTTGATTGGCCATGCGAAAATTGCCGCTTAGTGTCCTGAGATGCGTAGGTTAGAGGGATTAGTGGATAAATATGTAGGGACATGGGGGTAGGGCCTGAGTGGGATTGTGGCCAGTGCAGACTCGATGGGCCGAAGGGCCTCTTTCTGCACTGTAGGGGTCTATGATTCTTCCCATAACCTTTGATCCCATTCGCCCCAAGTGCAATATCCAGCCACCTCTTGAATATATTTAAATGGTAGCTAAACATGAGCATATATTGTAAAAGTTATACTTCATTGGAGGGGGAGGAAGTATCTATAAAAAAGGGGGATGTTGCAAGAGATAGCAACACAACATCATACAGGGACAAAACCAGAGAGTGCTGGAAAGACTCAGCAGGTCTGGCAGCTTCTGTGGAGAGAGAAACAGAGTCAATATTCTGATGACTCTTCTTCAGAGTTAAAGAGAGGGGGAAATGTGATGGATTTTGGACCGTTTCAGAAGGGGTGGGGTAAGGGGAGCAGAGCAGAAGGTCAGTGATTGGTGGGAGCTAGGAGAGGTTGCAACAAAGATGTGTAGGTCACAAGGTAGAGAAAGCATGACTGGCAATGTGAAGATGCTGATATGTCGCATCAAGGTAGGATATCAGAATGTGTTAATGGGAGAATAAAGGTCAGTGCTCAGTGAAAGCAAAACTTAAGAACAAGTGACAGATGGCCCAGATGGGAAGGGGTCAGGCAGGAAACCAGAGAGAACTCCCAGTTCTCCTTTGACATAGTTTATTTATTTATTATTAGTGTCACAAGTCGGCTAACATTAACACTGCAATGAAGTACTGTGAAAATCCCCTAGTCGCCACACTCTGGCGCCTGTTCGGGTACACTGAGGGAGAATTTAGCATGGCCAATGCGCCTAACCAGCACGTTTTTCGGACTGTGGGAGGAAACCAGAGTACCCGGAGGAAACCCACGGGGAGACATGGAGAGAACATGCAGACTCCACACAGATTGTGACCCAAGCCGTGATTCGAACACGACTCCCTGGCGCTGTGAAGCACAGTAAGAAGTCTTGCAACACCAGGTTAAAGTCCAACAGGTTTATTTGGAATCACAAGCTTTCAGAGCACAGCTCCTTCATCAGGTGAGTGACTCACCTGATGAAGGAGCAGCGCTAGGAAAGCTCGTGATTCCAAATAAACCTGTTGGACTTTAACCTGATGTTGTGAGACTTCTCACTGTGCCCTCCCTAGTCCAATGCCAGCATCTCCATTATTAGTGTCACCAGTAGGCTTACATTAACACTGCAATGAAGTTATTGTGAAAATCCCCTTGTTGCCACACTCCGGCGCCAGTTCAGGTGCACTGATGTGCAGACTGTGTGACAGCAGTGCTAGCATTGTGCCACTGTGTCATGAGGTGTCTTACATCCACTGAGAGGGACTTTAACATCTCAGCAATAAGCTGCCACATCTTCCAACACCTTCACAAGGGCAATACTAAAGTATCAGCAGGATTACATACCCAAAGCTCTCAAGTGGGTCTTGAGTCTGCAAACATTCTGAGTCAGAGGTGAATCTGCTGCTAGTTGAGTTGCTCTGACATTTCGAATGACTTATGTAATCGCACTGACGAGTACCCTCTCATTACAAACACTTTTATGCTCCTCACTTTTCTGTGCTCTCTCGGTTATGACTGCCTGAATCATTCTGCTTCACATCCACATATCTGACAGAGAGGTTACAGAGAGCAGGGGGTGTGGGAGTAACAGGATAGCTCTCGCAAAGTGCCGCTGCAGTCATAATCGACCAGCTGGCTTCTTTCTAAGATTCCTTCAAAGAAAAACTGGCAAAAGTGCCAGACTGGGAGATGGCGGGTGTTTTTCTAATGCCTGCACGGTGAGTTGATCAGGAACTCACTGCCTCGCCCAGCGGAGGAGGAAGCAGATTTAACGGCAACGGTAACTTTCAAAAAGGAAATGGACAAAAATTTGAAAAGGTTAAATTAATGGAGAAACGGGGAAAGGGCAGGTCCAATAATGCTTTGCACACCCACAGAATGTCCCCACTTTATCGATAATGAAGTACTTCTTGAACTTTTGTCAGTGTTGTATTGTAGGCAATGCAGTAAGTCGATTTAAAAATTATTCTTTCACGGATGTGGGTGTCGCTGTACAGGCCAGCATTTATTGTCCATCTCTAATTGCCCTTGTGAAGGTGGTGGTGAGCCGCCTTCTTGTCCTGCCAGATGCATTCACATTGGGAAGGGAGAACCAGGATATTGGCCCAGTGAGACAATGGCGATATAGTTACAAATCTACAGAATGTACTCCCAACAACTCATCAAGGCTCCTTCGACAGCACCTTCCAAACCTGCAACCAGTACAACCAAGAAGGACAAAGGCAACAGATACATGGGAACACCACCACCTGCAAGTTCCCCTCCAAGCTACTCACCATCCTAACTGCCCAAGACCGCAAGAAACTACAAAGGGTTGTGAATGAAGCCCAGTCCATCACGCAAACCTGCCTCCCATCCATTGGTTACGTCTACACTTCCCGCTGCTTCAGAAAAGCAGCCAGCATAATCAAGGACTCCGTGCACCCCGCACGTATGATCTTCCACCTTCTTCTATTGGGAAAAAAGATACAAAAGTCTGAGGACACGTACCAACCAACTCAAGAGCAACTTAATCCCTGATGCCAACAGACTTTTGAATGGACCTACCTCGCATTAAGTTAATCTTTCTCTGCACCCTAGTTACGACTGTAACACTACACACTGCACCCTCTCCTTTCCTTCTCCTCTATGTACTCTATGAACGGTCTGTATAGCGCTCAAGAAACAATACTTTTCACTTTATTCTAATACACGTGACAATAATAAATCAAATCAAATCAAAATCCTTTTGTGAAAGTTATCGCTCAGTCTGCGATTATTTCCTTTTCAGACAGTTCTTCCATGATCCACTCACTGTGGTAATCAAAACGCTCTTCAGCTCACATTATGTTTCTTTTGCCAATTATCTCAAGAAGGTCTTATCTACGACACCATCCGCAGCTCAATTCTCTCATGCTATTTGACTTTCGTAGCTCTTGAATTAGGTGTTATTTCACAGTAACAAGTGCGTACATCATCGTGAGTCCAGATTCATGCCCTAATTTCTTTTTCCCCCCACACCTCTCGATATTAACGCTTGGCTCCCCCTCAGGAACGCTATGAGGGGATTTGTGCGCATGTACACAATAACCTTTGAATAAAACATCGTGGCATATTGAAGACTGACTCAGAAGTCACACATTGTGCTCGAGACGTGATGAACCTGACTCACAGGTTCTAACTCCTACCCGTGGAGCGAAGGGAAGGTGAAAAACCACAGTTCAAGGAGGCTAAACTTAGCCCTACATAACTGAACTTGGTTTCAGACAGAGAGTCAGGCGTTACTCAGGTTTCCTTAACATAGCGGCTCTTGTCACCTTTTTAAAATGTGGATCATGGTGTTGCTGCAAAGTAGTTTCAGCCCAGCCTAGCCTCTGAACTCGTACTGTGTGAACTGTGTCTGAAATGACTCCAACATTAGACTGCGTGCAGTTTTTAAAAATTTATTCGTGGGATGTGGGTGTCGCTGGCAGGGCCAGCATTTATTGGGCAGCACGGTGGCACAGTGGTTAGCACTGCTGCCTCACAGAGCCAGGGACCCAGGTTCAATTACTGGCTTGGGTCACTGTCTGTGTGGAGTCTGCACATTCTCCCCGTGTCTGCGTGGGTTTCCTCCAGGTGCTCCAGTTTCCTCCCACAGTCCGAAAGACATGCTGGTTGGGTGCATTGGCCATGCTAAATTCTCCCTCAGTGTACCCGAACAGGTGCCGGAGTGTGGCAACTAGGGGATTTTCACAGTAACTTCATTGCAGTGTTAATGTAAGCCTACTTGTGACTAATAAATAAACTCTAACTTATTGCCCATCCCTGAAGACGTTTAAGAGTCAACCACATTGCTATGGCTCCGGAGTCACATGGAGGCCAGACCAGGTAAAGACGGCAGATTTAAATATAGAAATATAGAAACCCTACAGTGCAGAAGGAGGCCATTCGGCCCATCAAGTCTGCACCGACCACAATCCCACCCAGGCCCTACCCCCACATATTTACCCGCTAATCCCTGTAACCTACGCATCAGGACTCTAAGGGACAATTTTTAACCTGGCCAATCAACCTAACCCGCACATCTTTGGACTGTGGGAGGAAACCAGAGCACCCGGAGGAAACCCACGCAGACACGAGGAGAATGTGCAAACTCCACACAGACAGTGACCCAAGCCGGGAATCGAACCCAGGACCCTGGAGCTGTGAAGCAGCAGTGCTAACCACTGTGCTACCGTGCCGCCCTTTCTTTCCCTAAAGGACATGAGTGAACCAGATGGTTTTTTTATGATAAGCGACAATGGTTGCATGGTCATCATTGGACTTTTAATTCCAGATTTCTTTTATTGAATTTGAATTTCACCATCTGCCATGGTGGGATTCGAACCTGGGTCTCCTGAGAATTCCCTGGGTCTCTGAATTACTGGTCCAGTGACAATATCACTATGCTACCATTATGGGAGGCAGTGGTGTAGTGGGAGGAGGTGCCATAGTCATATTGTCACGAGACTAGCAATCCAGGGTTCTGGTCTCTGCACTACAAGAAATGCTATTGAAAAACAGTGTGCAGTTCGGGGTACCACACTATAGGAAGGATGTGAATGCATTGGAGAGAGTGCAGAAGAAGTTTACAAGAATGGTTCCAAGGATGAGAAACTTCAGTTATGAGGATAGATTAGAGATGTTGGGACTGTTCTCCTTGGAGAGAAGAAGACTAAGAGGAGATTTGATAGAGATGTTCAAAATCATGAGGGGGCTGGACGGAGTAGATAGAGAGAAACTGTTCCTACTCCTAAAAGGATCAAGAACGAGGGTCCAGATTTAAGATGAAAGCAAAATATTGTGGATGCTGGAATCTGAAAGAAAAACAGAAAATGCTGGAAAATTTCAGCAGATTTAAGGCAATTTACAAAAGAAGCAAGTGCAATATGAGAAAACACTTTTTCACACAGCGAGTGGTTGGGGTCTGGAATTCATTGCCTGGAAGTGTGGTGGAGGCAGGTTCAATCGAGGCATTCAAGAGGACATTGGATGTTTATTGGATTGGAAACAATGTGCAGGGGTACAGGGGAAAAGGCAGGGGAATGGTAATTCTGTGATGGCCTGATAAATCACAGCATTGGTGCAAAGTGAGTGTATTTTAAACCAGCACTACATTTGTAGCTTAAGTAAGAACATAAGAACATAAGAAATAGGAGCAGGAGTAGGCCATCTAGCCCCTCGAGCCTGCCCCGCCATTCAATAAGATCATGGCTGATCTGACGTGGATCAGTTCCACTTACCCGCCTGATCCCCATAACCCTTAATTCCCTTACCGCTCAGGAATCCATCCATCCGCGCTTTAAACATATTCAGCGAGGTAGCCTCCACCACCTCAGTGGGCAGAGAATTCCAGAGATTCACCACCCTCTGGGAGAAGAAGTTCCTCCTCAACTCTGTCTTAAACCGACCCCCCTTTATTTTGAGGCTGTGTCCTCTAGTTTTAACTTCCTTACTAAGTGGAAAGAATCTCTCCGCCTCCACCCTATCCAGCCCCCGCATTATCTTATAAGTCTCCATAAGATCCCCCCTCATCCTTCTAAACTCCAACGAGTACAAACCCAATCTCCTCAGCCTCTCCTCATAATCCAAACCCCTCATCTCCGGTATCAACCTGGTGAACCTTCTCTGCACTCCCTCCAATGCCAATATATCCTTCCTCATATAAGGGGACCAATACTGCACACAGTATTCCAGCTGCGGCCTCACCAATGCCCTGTACAGGTGCATCAAGACATCCCTGCTTTTATATTCTATCCCCCTCGCAATATAGGCCAACATCCCATTTGCCTTCTTGATCACCTGTTGTACCTGCAGACTGGGCTTTTGCGTCTCATGCACAAGGACCCCCAGGTCCCTTTGCACGGTAGCATGTTTTAATTTGTTTCCATTGAGATAGTAATCCCATTTGTTATTATTTCCTCCAAAGTGTATAACCTCGCATTTCTCAACGTTATACTCCATTTGCCATATCCTCGCCCACTCACTCAGCCTGTCCAAATCTCTCTGCAGATCTTCTCCGTCCTCCACACGATTCACTTTTCCACTTATCTTTGTGTCGTCTGCAAACTTCGTTACCCTACACTCCGTCCCCTCCTCCAGATCATCTATATAAATGGTAAATAGTTGCGGCCCGAGTACCGATCCCTGCGGCACGCCACTAGTTACCTTCCTCCAACCGGAAAAACACCCATTTATTCCGACTCTTTGCTTCCTGTCGGATAGCCAGTCCCCAATCCACTTTAACACACTACCCCCAACTCCGTGTGCCCTAATCTTCTTCAGTAGCCTTTTATGGGGCACCTTATCAAACGCCTTTTGGAAATCCAAAAACACCGCATCCACCGGTTCTCCTCCATCAACCGCCCTAGTCACATCTTCATAAAAATCCAACATGTTCGTCAAGCACGACTTTCCCCTCATGAATCCATGCTGCGTCTGATTGATCGAACCATTTCTATCCAGATGCCCTGCTATCTCCTCTTTAATAATGGATTCCAGCATTTTCCCTACTACAGACGTTAAGCTGACCGGCCTATAGTTACCCGCCTTTTGTCTCCTTCCTTTTTTAAACAGCGGCGTAACATTAGCCGTTTTCCAATCAACCGGCACTACCCCAGAATGCAACGAGTTTTGATAAATAATCACTAACGCATCCAATATTACCTCTGACATTTCTTTCAATACCCTGGGATGCATTCCATCCGGACCCGGGGACTTATCCACCTTCAGTCCCATTAGTCTACCCAGCACTGCCTCTCTGGTAACATTAATTGTATTAAGTATTTCTCCTGCTGCCAACCCTCTATCGTTAATATTTGGCAAACTATTTGTGTCCTCCACCGTGAAGACCGACACAAAAAACTTATTTAAAGACTCAGCCATATCCTCATTTCCCACTATTAACTCCCCCCTCTCGTCCTCCAAGGGTCCAACATTCACTCTAGCCACTCTATTCCTTTTTATATATTTATAAAAACTTTTACTATCATTTTTTATATTAATTGCTAGCCTAGCTTCATAGTCTATCCTTCCTTTCTTTATCGCTTTCTTAGTCTCTCTTTGTTGTTTCTTAAATTTTTCCCAATCACTTGTTTCTCCACTATTTTTGGCCACTCTGTACGCAGCTGTTTTTATTTTAATACTTTCCTTTATTTCCTTCGTTATCCACGGCTGATTCTCCCTTTTCTTACAATCCTTGTTTTTTGCTGGAATATATTTTTGCTGAGAACTGAAAAGGATCTCCTTAAAAATCCTCCACTGTTCCTCAGCTATCCTACCTGCCAGCCTGCTCTCCCAGTCTACCTTAGCCAATTCATCCCTCATCCTATCATATTTCCCTCTGTTCAAACAGAGGACACTGGTTTGGGACCAAACTTTCTCCTCTTCCATCTGAATCAGAAATTCGACCATATTGTGGTCACTAGACCCAAGAGGGTCCTTCACAATAAGATCCTTAATTCTACCTACCTCGTTACACAATACCAGATCCAAAATAGCTCGTTCCCTCGTCGGTTCCGTAACATGCTGTTCAAGGAAACTATCCCGACAGCATTCTAAGAACTCTTCCTCCATTCCACCCTTACCGACTTGAGTCTGCCAGTCAATGTGCATGTTGAAGTCCCCCATGATTATTGCTGTTCCGTTTTTACACGCATCCCTTATCTGCTTGTTTATAGCCCTCCCTACCTCAACATTATTATTTGGGGGCCTATATACCACACCTACTAGTGTCTTTCTCCCTCTACTATTCCTCATCTCTACCCATAATGATTCCACGTTTTGTTCCTCAGAGCCTATGTCATCCCTCAGTACTACCCTGATATTATCTCTTATTAATAGCGCGACCCCACCACCTTTTCCTTCCTGTCTATTCTTCCTAAACGCCTGATACCCCTGGATATTCATCTCCCAGTCCTGGTCACCTTTCAGCCACGTTTCTGTAATGGCCACTAGATCGTACCCACTCGTGCTGATTTGCACCATCAACTCATTTACCTTGTTCCGAATGCTTCGTGCATTCAGGCAAAGTGTCCTTATTCCAGCTTTTATCTGGACCCGCTTTGATGAGTCGCGAACACCCTCTCCCTCTACTCCCTTATCTAAATTACCGCCTTCATTCACTTGCACCCTCTCCTCTACCATTAATTTTGTAATTCCCCTTACCCCTGCATCCTCCACCCCATCAATTAGTTCCTTGATCCTAGTCAACTCTTCTAGCTCCCCTCCCCCCAACCTATCTAGTTTAAATTCTCCCCAGTAACCTTAGCCAACCTACCGGCCAGGATATTGGTCCCCGTGTGATTCAAGTTCCACCCGTTTTTTGTATACAGATCACCCCTGCCCCTAAAGAGGTCCCAATGGTCCAGGAACCTGAATCCCTGCCCCCTGCACCAGTCCCTCAGCCACACATTCATCTTCCACCTCACTCCATTCCTGCCCTCACCTTCCCGTGGCACAGGCAGTAATCCTGAGATTACTACCTTTGCTTTCCTCTTTCTCAGCTGTCTCCCTAATTCCCTGTACTCCCTTTTCATGACCCCTTCTCCCTTCCTACCCACATCAGCGGTACCAATATGTACCGCTACCTCAGGCTCCTCTCCCTCCCACCTCAGGATTTCCGGGACGCGACTAGCGACATCCTGGATCCCGGCCCCAGGGAGGCAGACCACCATGCGAGAATCCCGCCTACCTCCGCAGAAACGCCTGTCTGTCCCCTTCACCATCGAGTCCCCGATTAATACCGCCTTCCTCCTCTTTTCCTTAGCCCTCTGAGTTACAGGGCTGGACTCCACTGCGGAGACACGGCCACTGCTGCTTCCCCCAGGCGGGCTGTCCCCCCCAGCAGTACTCAAGCAGGAGTACTTGTTGTGCAGGGGCAAATCCACTGGGGTGCTCTCAACCACCCTAGCCTTACCCTTCCTGGCCATCACCCACTTGGCCTCCTCCCGTTGCCCTGGTGTGACCACCTGATGATAGCTCTTGTCTATCACCTCCTCATTCTCCCTCATCAGCCTAAGATCCTCGAGCTGCAGTTCCAGCTCCCTAACATGGTCCCTCAGGAACCGCAGCTCGACACACCCCTCACAGATGTGGATGTCCGGGAGGCCAGATGCCTGTAAGTGTTAAGTGCGTTGTAAAACTGAAGCCTAGCCATTTTATCCACTGAATATTGTTGTATAGCTATTTAACCTAGATGTATTTGTCTGCTATATTAATGGAGACATTAGTACTGCTGGAATAAACTGTACAATACCTTCAGGAACACATCAAGTAGAGGAATATAATGAATGCAAACAAGGCCACAGGACTGTTTCCCCCATGGTAATCTCCCCCAACCCCACATTGCATCAGTCCCCCCCAACCCCACTGCGCCGCTCCTCTCCCCCTACCACCACCACAGGTATCCTGGCCAATATTAATCTTTGGCCTTCAGTCATCCTCACTGAAAATAAACCAGAAGATAGAGTCATAGAATCCCGACACTGCAGAAGGAGGCCATTCGGCCCATCGAACCTGCACTGACCACAATCCCACCCAGGCCCTACACCCTGTATTTACCCTGCTAATCCCCCGACACTTAGGGACAATTTATCATGGTCAATCTGCCTAACCTGCACGGCTTTGGACTGTGGGAGGAAACTGGAACACCCGGAGGAAACACACGCAGACACGGGGCGAGTGTGCAGACTCCGCGCAGACAGTGACCTCAGGCTGGAATTGACCCCAAGACCCTGGCGCTGTGAGGCAACAGTGCTAACTACTGTGCCACCATGCCACCCATGATTTATTTCATTGCTGTTTATGGGATCTTGCTGTGCACATATGGTGTGCCGCACTTTCTACATGGCAACGCTGACCATCCTCCAAGACTGCCCCATTGGCTGGCAAGTGCTTTTGGAGATTGCGGAAGGTGCAAGTCCGTTAGTTCAAAAAAAGAGCATTGACAAAAACAATGTTTTAATGAAAGTTATTCAGCCATCAAGCCCCTCCCAATTGTGGATATGTCACTGCTACCTCACAGCGCCAGGGACCTGGGTTCAATTCTCGGCTTGGGTCACTGTCTGTGTGGGTTTCCGCCGGGCTCCAGTTTTTTTGATTGTTTTGATTTGATTTATTATTGTCACATGTATTAACATACAGTGAAAAGTATTGTTTCTTGCGCACTATACAGACAAAGCATACCATTCATAGAGAAGGAAAGGAGAGAGTGCAGAATGTAGTGTTACAGTCATAGCTAGGGTGTAGAGAAAGATCAACTTAATATGAGGTAGGTCCTTTCAGAAGTCTGATGGCAGCAGGGAAGAAACTGTTCTTGAGTCGGTTGGTACGTGACCTCAGACCTTTGTATCTTTTTCCCGACGGAAGAAGGTGGAAGAGAGAATGTCCGGGGTGCATGGGGCCCATAATTATGCTGGCTGCTTTGCAAGGCAGTGGGAAGTGTAGACAGAGTCAATGGATGGGAGGCTAGTTTATGTGATGGATTGGGCTACATTCACAACATTTTGTAGTTCCCTGCGGTCTTGGGCAGAGCAGGAGCCATACCAAGCTGTGATACAACCAGAAAGAATGCTTTCTATGGTGCATCTGTAAAAGTTGGTGAGAGTCATAGCGGACATGCCAAATTTCCTTAGTCTTCTGAGAAAGTAGAGGCGTTGGTGGGCTTTCTTAACTATAGTGTCAGCATGAGGGGACCCGGACAGGTTGTTGGTGATCTGGACACCTAAAAACTTGAAGCTCCCCCAATCTGAAAGACGTGCTGGTTAGGTGCGTTGGCCATTCTAAATTCTCCCTCAGTGTACCCGCATTGGAGAGAATGCAGGAGAGGCTTACAAGAATGGTCCCAAGGATGAGAAACTTCAGTTATGCGGATAGATTGGAGAGGTTGGGACTGTTCTCCTTGGAGAGAAGAAGGCTAAGAGGAGGTTTGATAGACATGTTCAAAATCATGAGGGGGATGGACAGAGTAGACAGGGAGAACCCTTCCCGCTGGTAAAAGGATCAAGAACGAGGGTACAGATTTAAGGTGAAAACAAAATATTGTGGATGCTGGAATCTGAAAGAAACACAGAAAATGCTGGAAATTTTCAGCAGATTTAAGGCAATTTACAAAAGAAGCAAATGCAATATGAGAAAAAACTTTTTCACACAGCGAGCGGGAGTGTGGTGAATAGGGGAATTTCACAATAACTTCATTGCAGTGTTAAGGTAAGCCTGACTTGTGACTAATAAATAAACTTTACTTTGCTTTGATATTGTACATGAGCTCAATCACATGGGCTTGAAACCTCCCGAGTAAATGTTCTGCAACAGCACCCTGGGCCCTCGCAAAGCTAAATCAAACTAGCTCCATTTATTAACCTCACACTCTGCCTCATATCTATCCTCATCCAGTTGTGCTGTTGGACATGTCGTTTCCACGGATCCCGACTGCTCGGTTTGCCCCAAGAGCACTTCGGTAGGACGTGAAAATAGGACAAGTCAGTCCAACCGGTCCACATCGGCGACCTGATCGATCTTCCTTCGTTTCCGCAACTCTGCCCTTAACCGTACAATCCGTCTGGCAGCACGTTCATCTGCAATAACTGATCAGCATTCGCAGCCATTCCCTCGCCTCCCATCGCGGAGGCATCGACTTATTTAATGTTGTGCGTGCACAGCCAGGGCAGGGAGCTGTATCTCAATTAGGAGTTTGGCCTCGGAGGGCACGATGTCGCGACTGATTCCTTTCTCACTCGTTGTCCCGCACACCAGCATCTCTGCAGCACGGATAATTGGATAGCAATCAGGAGCCGGCACCTGGCAGCTAATAACTCTCTCCTCCTTGGCTTTGGGGGCATAAAGGGCAATGCTCACTGCTAACCATCACCTCTGGTGAACTCAGCCAACTGAAAGCAGACAAGGGGATTGAATTGTCGGCTAATTTAATAAAGGAGTAAAAGCAAACAGTATGATTAAAGGAATGAATTTGTCCCTGGGGGTAGTGGCTGGCTGAATTAATGGTGTATAACCGAGGTTACTCGTTCTGCTTGATAAATCAGTGAACCGTTAAGAGTAGGTGGCCTGACTTCAACTACAATTAAGATAGTTGGGAAAGTAACTTGTCAAGAGGATAAAGGGTAGCACGGTGGCACAGTGGTTAGCACTGCTGCCTCACAGCGCCAGGGTCCCAGGTTCAATTCCAGCCTCGGGTCACTGTCTGTGTGGAGTTTGCGCGTTCTCCCCGTGTCTGCGTGGGTTTCCTCCGTGCGCTCCGGGTTTCCTCCCACAGTCCAAAGATGTGCAGGTGGATTGGCCCTGCCAAGTTGCACCTCAGTGTCTCAAGATGTGTAGGTTAGACGGATTAGCCATGGTAAATGTGTGGGGTGATGGAGGTAGGGCAGGTGAGAGAGCCTGGGTACGATGCTCTGTCAAAGAGTTGATGGGCCGAACAGCCTCTAATGCACATTCCATAAAGAATTTACATAGGGATGTAGATAGAAACAATCATTTGGTAAACAGGACTTGAGTATCACTGAAAAAAGATACATGTTGAAGCTTTTCATTTTGCACTCATCAGACCATTCACAAGAGTAACAAGTGTAAAGGGAGCAACAGATCGTCCCTTGTGAGAAGAGAGTGCTTATTGGTTAGCAAACAAACTCTGATTGATAGAGACATTGCCAGGGAGAATGCAACAGTTATTTGATGTATGTCAGTTAACTGCCAAGTTTTGTTTAAATTCAAACCAGGCCAGTTGACTGTGACTGGTCAAGGCATTACCCTGGGGACTGTATCAGGAAATGGCTGTCTCCTATTTTGTTCAGTTAAGGCAGATACAATGTGTGTACATGTTCCTTCTACCTGCAAAGGACAGGGCTCTGTGTACCAGTTAATCTCGAAGTTAACCAATACACAGAGTGTACACACTAAATTTGCAAACAGAAGGTACATGTTCAGACACTGCGCCTGTTTAAACTTAACAAAACAGGCAATACCCATTTGCCATCTTGCATGTGTAACTGAGCCACACTGTGATTCTGATTAATAATCTTAAATTGGTTGTCAGCTTAATGCTTAACACACAGGATTACTTAACAAATATTAACACCATAATAAATATACTGTGGAAAGAAAAATAGTTCTGTTGGGGACCAATTTCTATTTTTCTCTCCTCTCCCTCCTCTATGTCAGCAACGTTGAGTCAGAAGATAGTGGGTTCAACTCACTCAAACTTAAACCCAAATCCGAGGCTGATACTCAGTGCAATACTGTAGGAATGTCACCTTGTCAAAGATATGTCCTTTGGATGAAACATTAAACTGAGGCTCCATCTACCCTCTCAAAAGGATGCAGAAGTTGGATCCAAGAAGTTCTCCTTGGCCGATATTTATTGCTCAACCAACACTAGTGAAACAGCCAATCAGATCATTATTATGTTACCCTTTATGGTAATTCTTATGTTGGACATGGGCATCGTGGCTGGCCAGCATTTATTGCCCATCCCTAGTTGCCCGAGGGCAGTTGAGAGTCAGCCACAGTGCTGTGGCTGTGGAGTCTACCGATAATACTATTGGGTCATCACCCCCACTGGCCCTGCAGGCCAGACCAGGTAATGACGGCAGATTTCCTCCCCTAAAGGACATTAGTGAACCAGATGGGTTTTTGCGACAATCGATCATCATCTCCAAAGATGTGCGGGTTAGGTGGATTGGCCATGCTAAATTGCCGCTTAGTGTGAGGGCGTCTAGCTAGGGTAAATGCATGGGGTTATGGGGATAGGGCCTGGGTGGGATTGTGGTTGGTGCAGATTTGATGGGCTGAATGGCCTCCTTCTGCACTGTAGGATTCTATTGGCTTTTAATTCCAGATTTCTATCAAATTCAACTCTCAATATCTACCATGGTGGGATTTGAAGCTGGGTCCCCAGAGCATTACCCTGGGTCTCTGTATTATTAGTCCAGTGACAATACCATTATACCACTTCCCCCATGATGCTGCCTTCCATACATTACAACAGTGACTACACTACCAAAAGTATTTCATTGGCAGTATAATAAGTCTTTGGAGGCAGAATTCCCTTCACCAAAATCCCTTTATTTACAATTCTAACAGCCGTACACAGAGTGCTATCAATCAGCAGTCTACCTTCAGGAGTGCCAGAGGAACTGACACTCCCGTGTTAAATAAAAGGAAGAGACTCCCTGATTGGCCCATCCATTGACTCCTTAATCTAGGAGTTCATTTTCCAATAGGCCAAACTCAATGTCATGATTGAAGTCATCACAGGCAGCAAACCGCTTTAGGATCTTCTGAGGTCACGAAAAGTACTGTGCATGATTCAATTATCTTATATTATCTGACATGCCTCTTTACAGTGAGGTACAGGTACCTTTCACTCAATTTGATGGGTCTAGATTTGAACCCAGTTCCCAGAGATAAAACACACCTTCACTTTTTAGGAGCAGGAGGAGACCATTTAACCTTTTGAAGCTGCTCTGTGTGACATTAATCACCTTCAAGAGATTATTTTTTAAATCATGATCTCTGCGACTCGCATAGTCAGTGTTTCTCAGCTCACAGCCTTAGCTGATGTCATTATTTTGCTGGGCTGACTATGATGAGTCCGCTACTTAACTGGTTTAAATGGGGTTGATTGTATTTACTCTGGGATTAGTTTTACGATCCTGCATTGTTCGGAGGACGGTCATGTGTTTTTGGACAGGTCTTTTTCCCAGTGAGTTTAAGGTTTCATTTTCAGTCCTGAGCTGCAGTTGGGTTTTAACAGGGATAGCAAGCTGATAAATTCTTGATTTCTCGAGGAATTAAGGGCTATGGGGAGAGCGCGGGTAAATGGAGTTGAAATCAACCATGATTGAATGGTGGAGTGGACTCGATGGGCCGAATGGCCTTACTTCCGCTCCTATGTCTTATGGTCTTGTGGTCTAACAGCAGTCTCTCTCTCTCTGTTTTATTTGGAAATTCTGCTGGTGATCTTAAAGCAAGGTTTTGCCTTCCTGAAGGAAAATAAAACTGCTGTTAGTAGCTTGTCTAAAGTCCCTGATGTTCTGGGAAGCTGTTCTGACTTCAACCTATTCCGAGTGTATCGAGACCGAGAGTTTTCAATTCTCCAACCAAAGGGCTCAGTTTCCAGTATCAGGTGAGCATTAGTCTGTGCTGTGTTAAACCTGTGGAAAGTGTCTTTTGTCTATGGGATTGGTTTGATTGGAATATATATGTAGATATATTTATTAAGGATTATACATTGTCATGTATAACCGGTAGGGGAATTAAGGGTTATGGGGAGCAGGCGGGTAAGTGGAACTGATTCACTTCAGATCAGCCATGCTGGGGGGTAGGTACAGAGGAGATGTCAGGGGTAAGTTTTTCACTCAGAGGGTGGTGGGTGAGTGGAATCGGCTGACGTCGGTGGTGGTGGAGGCAAACTCGTTGGGGTCTTTTAAGAGACTTCTGGATGAGTACATGGGATTTAATGGGATGGAGGGCTATAGATAGGCCTAGAGGTAGGGATATGATCAGCGCAACTTGTGGGCCGAAGGGCCTGTTTGTGCTGTGGCTTTCTATGTTCTATGTTCTATCTTATTGAATGGTGGGGCAAGCTCGAGGGGCTAGATGGCCTACTCCTGCTCCTATTTCTTATGTTTCTTATGTTCTTATGATTGTTTGTTTCTTGTTTGTAATTGATAAAAGTTCTTGCTAATTCTCTTACTATACATGTTGACTTCATTCTTAAATAAACTTTGTTTGATAAAAGCTCCCTCGTGGGTCACATAAATCATACCTGCAGTGAAACATATCATGTCTATCCTCGCCAAATTCAAGATGCAAAACTTATGATCCAGGTGGGCTTCATAAAACACTTTGGAGTTTCTGACCCAAACCGTAACATCTGCCATTTGATAGGATTGTGGCCGATGAGATTGTAGTCTCAACTCCAGCCTTCTGTCTGACCCCATAATCTTTGACTCTGATGTCCATTAAAAGAATCTAACTCAGCCTTGAATAAACTTAATGACCCATCCTCTGCCGCTTTCTAGAGCAGAAAATTCTGCAGAATAATGACCCTAATAATGAGGGAAAAAATTCCCCTCATCTCCACCTTACAGGGAGACCTCTTATTCTTAAACTGTGTCTCCTGGTTCAAATCTCCCCCAAAAATGGAAACATCCTACCAGTATCTGCCCTGTCAAATCTCCTCAGGATCTGATGGGCTGCACGGTGGCACAGTGGTTAGCACTGCTGCCTCACAGCACCAGGGACCCGGGTTCGATTCCAGCCTCGGGTCACTGTGTGGAGTTTGATGTGAAGATGCCGGAGTTGGACTGGGGTGGCCACAGTAAGAAGTCTGGGGTTGTGAGACTTCTTACTGTGTGGAGTTTGCACGTTGTCTGCGTGGGTTTCCTCCGGGTGCTCCGGTTTCTTCCCAAACCCCAATGATGTGTGGGTTAGGTTGATTGGCTATGCTAAATTGCCCCTTAGTGTCAGGGGGATTAGCAGGGTAAATACGGGGGGTTACGGGGATAGGGCCTGCGTGGCATTGTTGTCGGTGCAGGCTTGATGGGCTGAATGGCCTCCTTCTGCACTGTAGGCATTCTACGATCTGATGTATTTCAGGATGGTCACCTTTCATTTTTCTGAAGTCCAATGGGTACAGGCCCAACCTGTTCAACCTTTTTAGACAAGAGAAGCCCTTCGCTACAGGAATGAGTTGAGTGAATCTTTTCTGAACTGCCTCTAAGACAATTATGTCCTCTTTCAAAGAGGTAGACCAAAACTCTACACACTACTCCAGATGTTGTCTCACCAAAGTCCTGTATTAACTTTTATATTCCATTCCCTTTGCAATAAATGTCAAAATTCCATTTGCCTTCCTAATCACTTGCTGTACCTGCATACTGACGTTTTGTGATTCAAGTATCAAGGCACCCAGATCTCTTTGAGTTCTGCAACCTCTCTCCATTTAAATAGCATACTGCTTTTTTATCCTTCCTGACAAAGTGGACGAGTTCACATTTTCCACCGTTATATTCTATCCGCTATTTCTTGTGCCCATTCAGTTAACCTATTTATATTCTGAGCAATGCTGAAAATTGACACATGGGGCAGAATTTCCCCATCCCGCCCGCCACAGGAATCGTAGCAGATGAGACACGGACCATGCAAAGGTCCGTTGACCTCGGGTGGAATTTTCCGGTCTTGGGGCGAGCGCGGCGGGAAAATCTTGCCCATGATTTTCCTTATGCTACCTCGAGTTTTGCTCATCAATTTAAATCTGTGCCCTCCGGTCATTAACCCTTCAACTATTGAAAACGGTTTCTCCGTTTCCATCCAAACCCTTCCCGATTGTGAGAACCTCCATCAAATCTTCTCTACCTTCAGAGAATTTCCTTCGATCCCATGGCTGCTTGGCACGGTGACACAATGGTTAGCACTGCTGCCTCACAGTACCAGGGACCCAGGTTCGATTCCCGACTTGGGTCACTGTCTGTGCGAAGTCTGCACGTTCTCCCCGTGCCTGCGTGGGTTTCCTCCGGGTGCTCCGGTTTCCCCCCACAGTTTGAAAGACGTGCTGGTTAGGTGCATTGGCCATGCTCAAATTCTCCCTCAGTGAACCCGAACAGGCGCCGGACTGTGGCGACTAGGGGATTTTCATAGTAACTTCATTGCAGCGTTAATGCAAGCCTACTTGTGACACTAATAAATAAACTTTGAAAACTTTAAAATGTAACGTGAACAGTTTTGCACAAAGCTTTGTCATTTTCTTTCCTCGTAGAGTTCCATTCTCCACATGACAGCCTCTGTCTTAGCTCGGAGAATCTCTTAAAATCAACCTCACGTTCCATCGCCTCCCCGTAAAATCACACACAGATTAAGCAGAATGAAGCAATTCTCTGAACCCAGCAAGCACCATTAAATGGTTGTGTCAAACTTTCGCTTAAGCACTGGAAATGAATTGTTGAAGTGTTCTAATGTAAAACCAGCTTCTTGGCATGTACCACAGCAGACACAATGAAGAGAAAGATGCACTACGATAATAAAGGGAAAAGAAAATCATATCCTTAGGACAAGCCCAGGGCTATCACGGTCGAGATAGTATCTTTTTTTAATTCATTCATGGCCATAGGTGTTGCTGGCTGAGCCTGCATTTATTGCCCATTCCTAATTGCCCTTGAAGGGAGTGGCTTGCCAGGCCATTTCAGAGGGCAGTTGAGAGTCAACCACATTGCTGTGGCCCTGGAGTCACATCATAGAATCATAGAATCTATGGCAGGGAGACAGGCCCTTCGGCCTGCACTGATCATGTTGTCCTTTCTATACCAACCGCCTGTGTCCCTCTATTCCCCGCCTGTTCATGTGTCTATCCAGATAACTCTTAAATGTCGCTCACGTGCCTGTCTCAACCACCTCACTTGGCCGTGCATTCCAGGTCCCCACCACCCTCTATGTAAAAAAAAGTCCCCCACACATCTCCACTGAACCTTTCCCCCCCTTACTTCGAACTTGTACCCCCTTGAAATTGTCATTTCTGCCCTGGGAAAAAGCTTCCAACTGTTCACCCTATCTATGCCCGTCATGATTTTATAAAGTTCTGTCAGGTCACCCCTCAGCCTCCGTCTTTCCGGGGAGAACAATCCTAGTTTATTCAATCTCTCCTTATAGCTAATACCCTCCATACCAGGCAACATCCTGGTAAAACTTTTCTGCACTCCCTCCAAAGCTTCCACATCCTTCCGGTAGTGTGGCGGCCAGAATTGGACGCAGTATTCCAAATGTGGCCGAACCAACGTTTTATACAACTGTAACATAATTTGCCAACTTTTGTACTCGATGCCCTGTCCGATGAAGGCAAGCACGCCATATGCTTTCTTCACCACCTTTACCACCTGTGCTGCCACTTTTAAGGATCTGTGGATCTGTACTCCCAGATCTCTCTGTGTGTCTCTGCTCCTGATGGTTCTGCCATTTATTCTCTCGCTCCCATCTGAATTGGATCTACCAAAATGCATCACCTTGCATTTGTCCAGACTAAATTCCATCTGCCATTTCTCCGCCCAATTTTCCAGCCTATCTGTATCCTGCTGTATTCTCTGACAATCTTCATCACAATCCGCAACTTCAGCAATCTTAGTATCATTCGCAAACTTGCTAATCAGACCAGTTACGTTTTCTTCCAAATCATTTATATATATTACAAACAGCAGAGGTCCCAGCACTGATCCCTGTGGAACACCACTAGTTATAGACCTCCATTCAGAAAAAACATCTTTCCACCGCTACCCCCTGTCTTCTATGGCCAAGCCAGATCTGAATCCATCCAGCTAGTTCACCCCTGATCCCGTGAGATTTAATCTTTTGCACCAGTCTTCCATAAGGGACCTTGCCAAATGCAAGTTCATGTAGACAACAACATCCACAGCCCTTCCCTCATCAATCATTTTTGTCACCTCTTCAAAAAACCCAATCGAATTAGTGAGACATGACCTCCCTCATACAAAACCATGCTGTCTGTCACTAATAAAACAGACCGGGTAAGGACGGCAGATTTCCTTCCCAAAAGGACATTAGTGAACCAGATGGGTTTTTCCGACAATTGGCAATGGTTTTATGGTCATTCTTAATTCCAGGTATTTGTTGTTGAATTCAAATTCCACCATCTGCCATGGCGGGATTGGAACTGAGCTCCCAGAGCTTTAGCTGAGTTTCTCAATTAATAGTCTAGCAATAATACCACTAGGCCACCGCCTCCCCATCGCTTTGGAATGCAGGAACTGTAGGTAAACGCAGCAGTCTTTGGCATGAACACGAAGGTGTCGCAAACTGCCACGAGATAAAGACCATCTGATCCGCCTTAGTGATGTTAGTTCAAAGAGAAAAGGAAGATTGGAACTTTTCCCAGTCACTGGACTTCCTGAAGCATTATACAACCAGTGAAAAATTTCTTGAAGTGCAGCCACTGTGGCAGCGTAGGAAACATGGCAGCCAGTTGGCAAATGGAAAACTCCAACACGCTGCCGACATAGAAACATAGAAACTAGAAGCAGGAGTGGGCCATTCAGCCCTTCAGACCTGCTCCGCCATTCATTATTATCATGGCTGATCATTTAATTCAATATCCTGATCCTGCCTTTCCCCCATAGCCCTTGATTCCTTTAGCCCCTGGAGCTATATCAAATTCAATGTGATAATGAGTAGATAATCTGTTTTTGTAGTGTTGGTTGAGGGATAACTATAGACCAGGACACCAAGAATGTCCCCCCAGAATGAAAAAACAACTCGCACCAATATTCTTATTTCCCCGTTTTACTGGTGTTCCATTTTAAAGTATAAAAGATGTAATAACTCCACGGAGGCAAAAGTCCCATCACCAAGTTACTTTATTTACACCATACATCTGTAACACAGCCAGCTCTCCAGTTGCTTGCTGCTGAATGCAGGCTGGGAGTCTGACACACCTGCTTTAAATAGGGAGCATGAGGCTCCCTGATTTAACCATCAATTAGTAACCTGGCTGAAGTCATCACACAAGACCAGTTCGGACCAGTATTCTTATTTCCCCGTTTTACTGGCGTTCCATTTGGAGTATACAGGACCAGTTCAGACCAATATTTTTATTTTCCCATTTTACTCTTCTTCAGAATAAAAGCAAAATACTGCAGAAGCTGGAAATCTGAAATAAAAACAGAAAATGTTAATAAAATTCAGCGGCCCTGATTTTACTGACATGCCCTTCCTGAAATCGGGCGAGGCTTGCAGAACGGCATTCTCCGTAGGCCTTAGGCATGATCTTACGAGCCTCGGGCGGGTAAAATTTCAGCCAGCAGGTCTGGCAGCATCTGCCGAGGGAGAAATAGTCAACAGACTTGAAAAGTTAACTCAGTGTCTCTCTGCTTCTACAGGTACTACCAGACCTTCAGAATAGCGCGGTTGGATTTTGTTGCATCCACCCTTGTGGTCTTGGTTTGGAATTAAGAATGACCATAAAACCATTGCCAATTGTCGGAAAAACCCATCTGGTTCACTAATGTCTCATCCACAGCCTGTGAGAGTGCAGCACCCCTTCAGTGGTTCACTGGAGTTTCAGCCTTGGTTTTTGTGCTCAAACCCTGGAATGAGTCTTGAACCTGACACCTTGAGGGATGAACGTTGGCCAGTGGAACTCCCCTGCTCCTGCCGCAAAGTGGGGTCTTGTACATTCACCTAAGAGGGGACAGACAAAAGTTCAGATCATCGTATCCCCCAAAAGGACAACACTTCTGAGAGTCCTTGAAGAATCGCCTGGTGTGTCAACCGACATTATGAGATAAAGGACTTGAACTCATGCCTTGTAGACTCAAAAGCTGGAACACTATCACTGAGCCGTGAGTGCTACCTTAACCTTATGTTGGGAATTACATTGAAATACAGTAAAAGCATTGGCATATATGATGACCATTTTGGACGTGGCTAAAAAGCAGTAACGTTGGGGAAAGAAAAGGAAGATTTGCATAGAGGAGTTGATGGAGTAGTGGTATTGTCGCTTGGCTAGTCATTCAGAGGACCAGGGTAATGCTCTGGGGACCCTGGTTCGAATCCCACCATGGCAGATGTGAAATTTGAATTCAATAAAAATCTGAAATTAAAAATCTAAAGATGACCATGAAACCATTGTTGATTGTTGGAACAACCCATCTGGTTTGCGAATATCCCTTTAGGAAGGAAATCTGCTGTTCTTACCTGTTCTGGCTTACATGTGACTCCAGATCCACAGCAATGTGGTTGACTCTCAAACGCCCTTAGGCAACTAGAGATGGGTAATAAATGCTGGCCAGCCCATGTCCCAGAATGAATTTTTTTAAATGAGACAGTTGGAGGGATTGGAACGCAGGAGGGGAATTTTAGAATTGAGGTTTGGAAGCGTATGCTTGAGAATGCTGGGTAGTGATGACTCATGTGGCAGTTGGGGGGGGGGGGGGTCACACATGGAGGACAACCTCTGGGGTCATGCACTTAATTGGCTGACCTCACACGCACTTCGACATTCATCGTCATGGCAGCCCCACCTTCCCATGGCCAATTGGAAAGCGAAAAAATGTTTTCTTTCCCCCACAACCCAAATTAGAATTAGACCTCGGAAAGACGTTAACAGATTGAGGAGAGGAGGGGAATTGAAACCTTGCACTGCTCGGCTAGTCAATGGTAAACAGTCACTGTTCAATGTGCATTACAGCGATCGCTGCAATAGAAATATCTGCACGCAAGACACATGCCATCAGCAGGACAGACAATGGGATGATTTGCCATTCCTTCATCTGCTGAATATGATAAGATCTCTCGTCTCTCGCTGATGTTTCCCATTTATTTATTTTGCGCACACAATCCTAAAATGGCTTTCCTTTCAGACGGAGACCGACAGCTGATGGATAAAGGGGTCAATTTTCTCATTACAATAAAGAAAGGCTCGTGCGCACAGTTTAGCCTCCTGACCCCACCGCAGCAAAGGACAGAACAATCTTATCAGGTCAATTCATCTGGAAGGTTTGTAATTTCCATCTCAGCCTTCATTAGCCTCAGAGCTCAGGAACGCCTCTGCGCAGGAGGCATCCCGAAAGGGCACCTGCACTCCGAGATTTCCATTTTCAAACCTGTTTGCATGGGAATGTAGTTTTCTGCTACCCCCTATTGGTTGACGTTGAGACAGGCTCGTTTAGCAAGCAGGTTCTGGGACATCTCGAGATCCATGAAAGGTGCTACATGAATGCAAGTTTATATTTCCATAGCAGTACATATCTGATGAGATGCAAAGAGACCTTATAGTGTTGTGGTTAAAATGAGCAGGATTCTATGAAAAGAAAAAATACTCATGAAAGACAGGGTTCAATCTTCTAAAGTTTATTTATTAGTCACAAGTATGCTTACATTAACACTGCAATGAAGTGACTGTCAAAATCCCCAGTCGCCAAACTCCTGTACGGGTACACTGAGGGAGAATTTAGCATGGCCAATGCACCTAACCAGCACGTGTTTCGGACTGTGGGGGGAAACCAGAGCACCCGGAGGAAACCCACGCAGACACGGGGAGAATGTGCAAACTCCACACAGGCAGTGACCCAAGCCAGGAATCGAACCCGGGTCCCTGGCACTGTGCGGCCGCAGTGCTAACCACTGTGCCACCCTGCTGCCCTAGGAAGAAAGACTTGCATTTATGTAGCATCTTTCACAACCTCATCGTTGTCAATTTTATATACCAGATTTTCCTCATAGAAAGGAAGGTATGACATTGGTTTCTATGTGTGTGAGTTTGTTTACAACATTTTACGCCTGTCTTAAGATGTCTGCACCACGTCTCCAGCTCTTTCTGTCTTTCACTTTTAATGAGACAACAGTGGTTAATAGTGAGGCTGAGTCTCTCTGGCTACTGGAAGATATCGATGGAACGGCCACATGGGCAGATAACAAAGAACAAAGAACAAAGAACAGTACAGCACAGGAAACAGGCCCTTCGGCCCTCCAAGCCTGTGCCGCTCCTTGGTCCAACTAGACCAATCGTTTGTATCCCTCCATTCCCAGGCTGCTCATGTGACTATCCAGGTAAGTCTTAAATGATGTCAGCGTGCCTGCCTCCACCACCCTACTTGGCAGCGCATTCCAGGCCCCCACCACCCTCTGTGTAAAAAACATCCCTCTAATATCTGAGTTATACTTCGCCCCTTTCACCTTGAGCCCGTGACCCCTCGTGAACGTCACTTCTGATCTGGGAAAAAGCTTCCCACCGTTCACCCTATCTATCCCCTTCATAATCTTGTACACCTCTATTAGATCTCCCCTCATTCTCCGTCTTTTCAGGGAGAACAACCCCAGTTTACCCAATCTCTCCTCATAGCTAAGACCCTCCATACCAGGCAAAATCCTGGTAAACCTTCTCTGCACTCTCTCTAACGGCTCCACGTCCTTCTGGTAGTGCGGCGACCAGAACTGGACGCAGTACTCCAAATGTGGCCTAACCAGCGTTCTATACAGCTGCATCATCAGACTCCAGCTTTTATACTCTATACCCCGTCCTATAAAGGCAAGCATACCATATGCCTTCTTCACCACCTTCTCCACCTGTGTTGCCACCTTCAAGGATTTGTGGACTTGCACACCTAGGTCCCTCTGTGTTTCTATACTCCTGATGACTCTGCCATTTATTGTATAACTCCTCCCTACATTATTTCTTCCAAAATGCATCACTTCGCATTTATCCGGATTCAACTCCATCTGCCACCTCTCCGCCCAATTTTCCAGCCTATCTATATCCTGCTGTATTGCCCGACAATGCTCTTCGCTATCCGCAAGTCTGTAAGTGGCAGATTAAATCTAACCCTGAAAATTGTGAGGTGATAAACCCTGAAAGGAGAAATTTAATGTTCGGTTGAACAAGGGACCTTGACGTGTTTGTCCACAGATCTCTGAAAGCGGAAGGGCATGTTAATAGGGTGGTGAAAAAGGCACTTGCCTTTATCAAGTGAGGCATAGATTACAAAAGCAGGAAAGTCATGTTGGAGTTGTATTGAACTTTGGTGAGGTCACAGCTGGAATACTGTGTGCAGTTCTGGTCACCACATTACAGGAAGGATGTGATCGCACTGGAGAGGGTGCAGAGGAGATTCACCAGGATGCTGCCTGGAATGGAACATTTAAGTTATGAAGAGAGTTTGGATTGGCTTGGGTTGATTTCGTTGGAGCAGAGAAGACTAAGGGGCGACCTGACCACAAGGACTTTAAACAAGCAAGTGGGAGGGAAAGGGAAGGGTAAACTACAAGGGGGAAAATTTTACTACATTGACTACACTTCAAAAGTACTTCCATTCCTTGATTTTTGATTTGATTTGATTTATTATTGTCACATGTATTAATATACAGTGAAAAGTATTGTTTCTTGCGCGCTATACAGACAGGGCATACCGTTCATAGAGAAGGAAACGAGAGAGTGCAGAATGTAGTGTTACAGTCATAGCTAGGGTGTAGAGAAAGATCAGCTTAATATGAGATAGGTCCATTCAGAAGTCTGATGGCAGCAGGGAAGAAGCTGTTCTTGAGTCGGTTGGTACGTGACCTCAGGTTTTTGTATCTTTTTCCCGAAGAAAGAAGGTGGAGAAGAGAATGTCCGGGGTGCGTGGGGTCCTTAATTATGCTGGCTGCTTTGCCAAGGCAGCAGGAAGTGTAGACAGAGTCAATGGATGGGATTGTTTGGATGGTTTGCGTAATGAATTGGGCTACATTCACGACCTTTTGTAGTTCCTTGCGGTCTTGAGCAGAGCAGGAGCCATACCAAGCTGTGAGACAACCAGAAAGAATGTTTTCTATGGTGCATCTGTAAAAGTTTCTGCTTCCACTTCTGGTAATAGACAGTCCACTGGTATCTATAACAAGCCCACCAACTCCCACAGCTACCTTGACTACAGCTCCTATAAGGACTTCATCCCATTCTCTCAGATCTTCTGCCTCTGTTGCATCTGTTCCGATGATGCCACTTTCCAAAACAGTACTACTAACGTGTCTTCCTTATTCCTTAATTGTGGTTTCCCATGCACTGTGGTGACAGGGGTCTCAACCATGTCCGACCCAAATTAATTATACTGTATGTGTAGCCATTATTGTTGTGGAGTATAACTTTTGTCCTGTATTGTGTGTTTTGCAATTTAATAAATGTTTTTTATTTAAATGTTTATAACAAGACTCAACTTTTCCTCACTGGTTTACATTTCTTTCCTCACATTATATCAAATTGCAAAATAAACAATTAAGAACCAACGGTCCAAGTTTCTCTTTTGGGATTTTTGATACTGTATTTAGTATCAGGAAGGTTCTTAATACATAACATAATGTTACAGCTTAAAGCCACTGGATGGTCATCCAAGAGCCACAGAGATAGCCAATCATAATCAGACTCCAAAATTCAATAGTATTCAAACAATAGTCGATATCTCGGAAGGCAATGAGGAGAGTGTTTTTTTTTTACACAGCAAGTTGCTGTGCTCTGGAACACACTACTGGAAAGAATGGTGGACACAGATTTATTAGGAACTTTCAAAAGGGAATTGGATAAATATAAGTTGCACAAATTCTAAGGCCATAGGGAAGGAACAGGGGAGTGCAAATGAAGCCTGTCCACCAACTGCACGGCACAGGTCAGGGGGTGTGCTGGAATACTCTCCACTTGCCTGGATGAGTGCAGCTCCAACAATACTCAAGAAACTCCACACCATCCAGGACAAAGCAACCAATTTGATTGGCACCCCATCCACCACCTTAAACATTCACTCCATCCACCACTGATGCACAGTGGGTGCAGTGTGTGCCATCTACAAGATGCACTGCAGCAACTCACCAAAGCTCCTTTGACATCACCTTTCAAACCTGCGACTACTACCATATAGGGCGGCACAGTTGTTAGCTCTGCTGCCTCACAGCGCCAGAGACCTGGGTTCGATTCCTGGCTTGGGTCACTGCCTATGCAGAGTCTGCATGTTCTCCCCGTGTCTGCATGGGTTTCCTCCGGGTGCTCCAGTTTCCTCCCACAGTCCAAAAGACCTGCTGGTTTGATGCATTGTCCATGCTAAATTCTCCCTTGGTGTATGTGAACAGGTGCCGGAGTGTAACAACTAGGGAATTTTCACAGTAACTTCATTGCAGTGTTAATGTAAGCCTACTTGTGACACTAATAAATAAGGTTTAAAACTTTAAACTAGAAGGACAAGGGAAGCAGACACCTGGGAACAGCACCACGTGCAAGGCCTCCTCCAAATCACTCGCAGTCCTGGAAATATATCACCGTTCCTTCAATGTCGCTGGGTCAAAATCCTGGAACTCCCTCTCAAATAGCATTGTGGCCTGCCTACTGAATTTAATTGGATGGTGAAACTGCCCTCTGGCCACTTGCTGGCTCAGTAAGAAGTCTCACAACACCAGGTTAAAGTCCAACAGGTTTATTTGGTAGCACAAGCCACAAGCTTTCAGAGCGCTTGTGCTAACAAATAAACCTGTTGGACTTTAACCTGGCGTTGTGAGACTTCTTACTGTGCTTACCCCAGTCCAATGTTGGCATCTCCACATCACTTGCTTGGCTGCCATGGGGAAAGATCGTGAGTGAGTGACTGATTCCCCACCCCCCAAACTCCCCCCTGGGTGGGTTCAGCTCGGGCCCAGAAGCAGCCCCAACCTTTGTTTCCAGCACTGTGTGTGTCTGCTCACTCAAGTCTCTGCTTAACCATCAATTTATTTCCCCTCAATCTTCCAGTTACAACTTAAAAACATTTTGCAACTTAACAGTGTCACTTCGAAGAGCTTGAATGGCCAGTACCAATTATCATAAAACTCACATCGTGCCAGCTTACATGATAAAAACAGGAGCTGGGAATAAATATAGACAGTGATGAAGACAAATGTTTTTTTTTATTCTCAGTGACTGAAGCTAAGTATGTTTTGCACCATTCTTCAGTTTTTAAGCTGTCCTCCAACTGTCTGCTGCATCTGTTTCAAAAGAATCCTTTTTTTCTCCCATCGATTTGCTAACATTTGGTCGATTTTCATCATTCCACCCGTTGGCAGCTTTTGTCTCCACTTCCCTGGGCCCTAAACTCTGGAATTCCCTCCTTGAACCTCTCCACTTCTCGACATCTCTATCTCCACCTTTAAGATGCTCCTTAAAACCGGCCACCTTGACCAGGACATGGTTACCTTTCCAAATATCTTGGCTTGGCATCAAAGTCAACGCTCCTGCACAGGGACCTTGTGGTGCTTGGTGATGTTAAAGGTGCCGTGTGAATGACAGTTGTTGTTGTATTGCATTGCGGGATTCCGCATGTTTTACAGCTTTAATTTAAAACACCTTCCAAGCATCCCAGTTTAATGAGACAAACAAGGACAATAACGCAACAATTTCTTTATTTAACACTTCTAGTACCAACTCAACCATAAACAGTTGCAACTCATTAACTCTTTACTGAACTTTAACTCTTAAACTGCACATTGACTTTAACTAAACATCAACTTTAACAAAACATCAGCTTTAACTATTTAACTGAAAATAGATACTACCAAGTTTAGGAAAACCTTGGCCAAGAAATATCCTCGATGTAGAATCTATCTTCGCCTTCTCTGAAGAATCCTTCAGGGTACAGATCTTCTTGCGACGGTTGTTCTCTTTGAGTTATCACTGGCAAACAAAAGCTCACATGTCTCTTTATCCACAATTCCCCACTCGCTTCCAGAAGATTCTCTGTCATCCAGCCAATGAATTGATCAGAAACCCCAATTGCATCGTTAGATTGGGCCAATCAAATGCTGGAAGAATAGTGGCATTGGTCACTCCAGACCTCATCAAACTTAAGTGCATATTATTTACATTCCAATGCCCAGATAAGGAACAATGGCTCCAAAATTCTGTAAAGAACTCCTCTCCACAAAGGACAAGCTATTACATCTGACACCTTCTGTCCTTTGACAAAATCTAAGCCACTGGCCACAAGAAATCCCAGCATAGTGAAAAAACAACTTTAAAGCTACTATTGCCAATATTGCTGTTAAATTATTGTTGCAGCCGTTCCTTCTCCATCTACACGCAGACAATGCAGGAAAGTGGCATCGAGGTAGGTGGTCAGCCATGATTTTATTGTATGGCGGCGGAGCACACTCGATGGGCTGAATGGCCTTCTCCCGCCCATGTGTTCCTCTTCCTGCAGGCTTCACCCTGTGACCTCACTTCTTTCCACTCCACCACCCCCTCACTCTGTTATCATTGGTCACCCAACATGTTCATCCTCACCATGCCCGTCTCCCTGGGCCAAATGGAAAGCCAACTGAATGATTTTTGACTCAGTCAAGACAACCTTTCCCGTCATCAATATTTGCATAACTAAGAGGTGAAAGTGTTCAAAGTGAATGAAACAAAGGCATTTTTCTTAATACGGCAGTGAGTTTTGCCCAGTCAGTCAACCTCCAGGACCTGGGGGCCCAAAGGCAAGTCTGGAGAGTTGACCTACTCCCGATGTTTCAGTAGCTTTGTGTGGGAAGCCATACAGAGTAGGGAGGTTGCCTCAAAATGGGAGTAGGTGCGGCAATCTTTTGTTGTAAAGTGCCTTTGAAAGCCCTAAGATTCTGAGAGATACCATATAAGTACAAGTTCTTTCTACATGCCTTGAGCGTCCGGCCCTGGAAGAGTTACCTTTTAATTCCAGCAATTAAAGTTAAAGTTAAATTGTTAGTCACAGGTAGGCAACACTGCAATGAAGTTACTGTGAAAATCCCCCAGTCGCCACACTCCGGCGCCTGTTTGGGTACACTAAGGGAGAACTTAGCACAGCCCAATTCGCCTAACCAGCACGTCCTTCGGACTGCGGGAGGAAACCGGAGCACCCAGAGGAAACCCACGCAGACACGGAGAGAACGTGCAGACTCCGCACAGACAGTGACCCAAGCCGGGAATCGAACCCGGGTCCCTGGTGCTGTGCTAATGCTAACCACTGTGCCACCATGCCGCCCCGCATTAAGAATGTGTGAGAGGTTGAAGTCATCACAAGCAGCATGTTCAAGAACATAATAACATTAGATATAGGAGCAGAGAACCATCCATCCTCAAGCTTTCTCTGCCATTCAATAACATTATTGCTGACCTGGCCTTAGCCTCTACTCCACTTGCCCGCCCTGTTCCCCACCTGTCAGCTACATTGCTAAGGGGAGGTGGTGGCGTAGTGGTATTGTCACTGGGCTGGTGATCCAGGGATCTGGGGAACCCAAGTCCAAATCCCACCACATATGACAATTGGTGAAATTCGAATTCAACAAAAATCTGGAATTAAAAGCCTAACGATGACTATGAAATTGTTGTAAAAAAACCCATGTGGTTCACCAATGTCCTTTAGGGAAGGAAATCTGCCATCCTTATCTGGTCTGGCCTATATGTGACTCCAGAGCCACAGCAATGTGGTTGACTCTCAACTGCCCTCTGAAATGGAGGACAGTTAGAAGTGGACAATACAGTGGCACAGTTGTTAGCACTGCTGCCTCTCGGGCCAGGGTTCGATTCCCAGCTTGGGTCACTATCTCTGCTGAGTCTGCATGTTCTCCCCGTCTCTGCATGGGTTTCCTCCGGGTAATCTCATGTCCCCTTTTTGGCCTCCTGATTTCTCTCTAACTCTACTCTGACAACTTCTATACTCTTCAAGGGATCCACTTGATCCCAGCTATTTATGCATATCATGTGCCTCCTTCTTTTTGATCAGCGCCTCAATATCCCGAGTCATCCAGAGTTCCCTATTTCTGCCAGCCTTGTCCTTCACTCTAAAAGGAATGTGCTTACCCTGAACCTTGGTTAGCACACTTTTGAAAGCCTTCCACTTACCAGACATCCCTTAGCCTGCTAACAGACTCAATCAACTTTTGAAAGTTCCTGTCTAACACCACCAAAATTGGCCATACCCCAATTTAGAATTTTAACTTTTGGGCTAGACCTATCATTCTCCAAAGCTGTCTTAAAACTAATAGAATTATGGTCACTGGTCCCAAAGTGATTCCTCACTAACACTTCTGTCACCTGCCCTTCCTTATTTCCCAAGAGGAGGTCAGGTTTTGCCCCCTCTCTAGTCAGGCCATCCACATACTGAATGAGAAATTCCTCCTGAATGCACTCAACAAATTTCTCTCCATCCAAACCTCTAATACTATGGCTGTCCCAGTCAATGTTGGGAAAGTTAAAATCCCCTACTATTATCACCCTAATTTTCTGTAATCTCCTTACGTATTTGCTCCTCAATTTCGTGCTGACTATTTGGGGGCCTATTGTACAATCCTATCAAAGTGATCTCTCCCTTCTTATTTCTCAGTTCTACCCATACAGACTCAGTGGGCGAACCCTTAGATGTATCCCCTCTCAGAACTGCCGTGATATTCTCCCTAATCAAAAGCACAACTCCCCTTCCTCTCTTACCTCCTGTTCTATTTTTCCCATAGCATCTGTACCCTGGAACATTGAGCTGCCAGTCCTCCCCCTCCCTTACCCATGTTTCAGTAATAGCTATAATAGTCCAGTCCCACGTACCCATCCATGCCCTGAGTTTGTCTGCCTTGCCCGTCAGGCCTCTTGCATTGAAATAAATGCAGTTTAATCCCTTGCTCTCTGCCCTGCATTCTCAGACCACCTGTCCAGTCACGTTTTGTACACTCTCCCTGTGTTTTATTTCTCTTAGCCTTACTGGACCCATTCACTGAGTTCTCCACTGTCTCTATACTCTGTACTGTGGCCCTTTTTGATTTTTGTCTTTGGTTTCTCTGCCTTCCACTTTTCCCTTTACTATATTTTGTTTCTGTCCCCACTTTACTTCCCTCTGACTTCCTGCATCGGTTCCCATCCCCCTGCCACATTAGTTTAATGGATGACAAAAAATCAAACTCCCCTTCATTTGTTACGATGCTTGCTGGCTGATAGCCAGGGGATAGCTCTGAAGCAGGGGCTGCCAGCAGTCATTGTTTCCAACGCTCCGCCAAGCCTCGTCAATGAGCGGTTGCTCATTGAGACAACGTCAAGTTGGCCCTAGTCAACCAATCAAAATCAAAAGGAAAGATGTTCAAATGGAAACACTACAGCAGTGGCCTGTACAGAATCCTTACTGCGCAGAGAGAGGCCAGTCGGCCCATCGAGCCTTGCACCAACAACTATCCCACCCAGGCCCTATCCTCGTAACCCCGCACATTTATCCTGCTAATCCCCTTGACATTAAGGAGCAATTTAGCATGGCCAATCAACCCATCCCATACATCTTTGGACTGTGGGAGGAAACTGGAGCACCTGGAGGAAACCCACACAGACACAGGTCCCTAGTGCTGTGAGGCAACAATGCTAACCACTGTGTCGTTGTGCCACCTATAAGCATCTGAAACAAGCACATGCTATCCTGGCAATACACAATCATTTCTTCTGAAATCTATTGGGAGATGGTAGTACAATGTTAGTGTTACTGGGCGAGTAATCCAGGGTCCTGGTCTAATACACTGGATATGTGAGTTCTGAGAATGTAGGTGTCACTAGCTGGGCCAGCATTTATTGCCCGTCCCTGAATGCCCTTGGACTGATTGGCTTGCTAGGCCATTTCAGAGGGCATTTTAAAGTCAACCACATTGTTTTGGGTTTGGAGTCACGTGTGGGCCAGTCCAGGTAAGGAAGGCAGAATTCCTTCCCGAGTGAACCAGACGGTTCTTTATGACAATCGACAATGGTTTCATGGTCATCTTTAATTCCAGATTTTTATTGAATTCCAATTTCACCATCCACTATGATTTGAACCAGAGCATTATTCTGGGTCTCTAGATTACAAGTCCAATGACAATCCCACTACGCCACTGGGTGGCATGGTGGCAGAGTGGTTAGCATTGTTGCCTCACAGCGCCAGGGACCCGGGTTTGATTCCCGCTTGGGTCACTGTCTGTGCGGAGTCTGCACATTCTCCCTGTGCCTGTGCGGGTTTCCTCCGGGTGCTCCGGATTCCTCCCACAGTCCGAAAGACGTGCTGGTTGGGTGCATTGGCCATGCTAAATTCTCCCTCAGTGTGCCCGAACAGGTGCCGGAGTGTGGTGACTTGGGAATTTTCACAGTAACTTCATTGCAGTGTTAATGTAAGCCAACTTGTGACACTAATAAATAAACTTTACTTTTTTCCCCATCTATTACCACTCTCACCACAGCAAAATTCAACCAATTACCAATCTGGAGTAGAATGCTAGCTTCATTATTGTCCTGAAATGGTGGGGTCTGGGAGCAGATCCTCACTTGATGTGGTAGGGAGCCCTGGGTTGGACCTTCAGAGTTACATTGGTTCAGGCCTATCTCACCAACACTGCCGCCATTCACCTCCTCGAACCAGAGCTCAACACCCAGAAATACCTGAGGAAGGTGGGCAGCATGAGCAAAGTAGTGCCCGCGGCAGCGAACTAAAGAGCATGATGAAAGCCTGATGGCTGGCAGGAGCAGGGGCAGAGGCGGAGGGGGGGGGTGGGTGGGCAGATGAGGTATGTCGGCACCGTGTCTGGACGGGAAGGGGTTGTAACGGGGAATTTCAGAGGGATTTGAGGAAGATGCTGGGGGGTCGGGTGCTGGGAGGTCACGGGGTGTCAGGGAGTGGATTGATGTGAACATTCACAGTGTGACAGAGGGGACTGATGCCAGGATGTGACAGATGGACATTCATCCTCACAGTTCGAATGGCGTCATTCATTTGCTGCGGCATTGGGTGGCAGACTTCAGCGTCAGGCCGCTGGCACTGACTGCCACAGTCACTGCATCCCAGGCTGCATTGGCTTCCTGCTTCTGGGTCATCTACCCACTGGGCGGGGGTTGGGGGGTGGGGGGGGGGGGGGGGGCGGGGGGGGGCGGGGGGGGCGGTGGTACAGGGTGACCCACCTCTCCTCCACTGCATCCAGGAGTCTTGTGAGATCTGCCCCCCAATAAGCGTGTAGCTGCTCTCTGCACTGCCATCCCCCTGGCGTGACTGGCTATGGGAGCGTTTAAATTCAGCTCCCCCTTGTTAACAGCACACAGCTGCAAGACAGTTCAGGCAAGTCACCCGACTGGGGATTTCATTCCAGCATGTTTCACCTGGGGGATCTTCCAGTGCACTAAGTGTGGGATAATTGCAATCTGATTCGCGCCGGACATACTGGTCCAGATCGCACCGGTTTCCTCACCCAAAATGACACTTAGGACGGGATTTTCCGGCCTTCCAACTGCGTGTCTCACGCAAAACCCGTGGGTGGGGTTGCGCTGCCAGCATTAATTAGCCAGAGGATTCCGATCTTATCCATTTTTTGGTAAGTCTCCACCTACTCTGTGTTCCTGCAAAAAGCAGGTGCAGTGGTATAAGGTTAATCATGGCTCCCTGCCTGGTAAAGCTTGTTCTCCAAGCCTTGGCATCCGTGTATGCGTGCAAGAAATTAATGTGCGAGTTTCTCAAGGGATTTTTTCCTTGTATTTTATTTGAGACAATTCACACCTCTTTAACCTATGATTATCCCTCAAGGGATAATTATCGAGGGATTGAGTTTAGGAGTCGGGAGATAATGATGCTGCTTTATAAGACCCTCGTCAGACCCCACTTGGAGTACTGTGCGCAGTTCTGGTCACCTCATTACAGGAGGGATGTGGAAATGATTGAAAGGGTGCAGAGAAGATTTACAAGGATGTTGCCTGGATTGGTTGGCATGCCTTATGAGGATAGGCTGAGGGAGCTCGGTCTTTTCTCCTTGGAGAGACGAAGCATGAGAGGTGACCTGATAGAGGTGTACAAGATGTTGAGAGGTATAGATCGGGTGGATTCTCGGAGGCTTTTTCCCAGGGCTGAAATGGCTGCTACGAGAGGACACAGGTTTAAGGTGCTGGGGAGTAGGTACAGAGGAGATGTCAGAGGTAAGTTTTTCACTCAGAGGGTGGTGGGTGAGTGGAATCGGCTGCTGTCAGTGGTGGTGGAGGCAAACTCGATAGGGTCTTTTAAGAGTCTTCTGGATGAGTACATGGGACTGAATAGGATTGAGGGTTATAGGTAAGCCTATATATAAGCCTAGGTAGGTAGGGACATGACCGGCGCAACTTGTGGGCCGAAGGGCCTGTTTGTGCTGTATTTTTTCTATGTTCTATGTTCTATCCCTCTCTCCGCTCACACTGTCTGTAACTGTAAAGACTCACATTCCAACCATTCTTCACATTCCAAACTGTAATTATCTTGCGATTGTGTCTTTGCCTATATATGCCATTTTTGTGAACCTAAGTCTCCACTCACCTGATGAAGGAGCTGCGAAAGCTTGTGACTCCAAATAAACCTGTTGGACTTTAACCTGGTGTTGTGAAACTTCTTAAAGCGTCCACCCCAGTCCAACGCCGGCATCTCCATATCACATATTTTATTTGAGTTAAATATTGAACCTTGTCATGGACTGAACCAAATCCTTTACAATTGGAAATCCATCGCAAGCCATTCAGATGCACTGAAACACTGCAGGAAAACAGGTGCCGTGGGTGTAGGAATACTAGATGGACTGCAATGGTTCAGTGCCTTCTTGTGGGCAATTAGGGATGGTTAGCAACACTCTCACCCCATTTGTTTGACAGATGGGCCGAGGTTTTCTGCCCCCTTGACCCCATGGTGTGTTTCCTGGCAATGAAGGTGATTCGCCATTGGCCGCTGGTGAGAGCTTGCAGCCCGCGTCGATGTCAATGGCATTTTGTGTGGCTCGCCATCCAGCTGCCAGGGGGGGGGCCCGTCGGTGGGTGCCACCTTGGCGGGACCAGAAGATCCCACCAGTGGGAAGGGCCAGAAAATCCTGCTCTCCATGGACATGGTGGGATTTCATTGCCTTGCCCTAGTTGCCCTTTGACGGAATAGCCTGCTGAGCCATTTCAAAGGGAAGTTAAAAGAGTCAGTTTAGGAGCGGTAACTTGGTGAGAATTGATTAATGCGGCTGAAAATAGATTTATTGCGAAAGGAAAGTGAGCGTTGTAAATCACCAGCTGTGACTGAACCAATTTTATAAAAATATTATATTCACAAGTTTCTAAAACGTTGCAATTAAATCTTCTTGCACCCAAAAGAGACAGATTAAATTCTGGAGCCTTTTCAAAGACTTGCAAATGAGCAGAAACTCTCAGTGGGTTTGATTTATCCTGGAGAGTGCGGCTTATTTTTCTGGGTGGAGCTGGCTTCTTGCGCAACCATTTTGAAACCAGTGCAAAGGATCATGGAAACACAAGTTTTATTTTATTCTGGGTGATGTGGGCATGGTTGGCTAGGCTGGCATCATTGCCCATCCCTAATTTTCCCTCAAGATGTGTGCGTGAGCCGCCTTCTTGAAGCGCTGCAGTCCACATGGTGTAAGTTAGGGAGGGGGTTCCAGGATTTTGACCCAGCGACTGCGAAGGAACGGCCGATATATTTCCAAGTCAGGATGGCGAGTGACATGGAGGAGAACTTGCAGGTGATGTCAGTCCCACGTATCTGCTGCCCTTGTCATGCAGAAGTGCAGAAGGAGGCCATTCGGCCCATCAAGTCTGCACCGATGATCTAAAAGAGCATCTAACTCATGCTCTCCCCTCCACCCTATCCCGATAACCCCATGAATTTAATCACCTAACTTGCACATCTCTGGACACTATGGAGCAAATTCGCATGGCCAATCCACCTAAGTGCGAGATATTGCACTTTGGAAGGACAAACCAAAGTAGAACGCACAGGGTAAATGGTAGGACTCTGAAGAGTGCAGTTGAACAGGGGGATCTGGGGATACAGGTCCAGAATTCCCTAAAAGTGACGTCACAGGTGGATAGGGTCGTAAAGAGTGCCTTTGGTATATTGGCCTTTATAAATCGGAGTATCGAGTATAAAAGTTGGAGTGTTATGGTAAGGTTATATAAGGCATTTTCCACTGAGGCTCGGGAAGAAAAAAAAACAGAGGGCATGGGTTAAGGGTGAAAGGAGAAAAGTTTAAAGGGAATATTAGGGGGGGCTTTTTCATGCAGAGAGTGGTGGGAGTGTGGAATGAGCTGCCGGATAAAGTGGTAAATGCGGGGTCACTTTTAACGTTTAAGAAAAACTTGGACGGGTTCATGGATGAGAGGGGTGTGGAGGGATATGGTCCAAGGGCAGGTCAGTGGGACTAGGCAAAAAATGGTTCGGCACAGACAAGAAGGGCCAAAAGGCCTGTTTCTGAGCTGTAATTTTCTATAATTTTCTAACCTACACATCTTTGGACACTAAGGGGCAATTTGGCATGGCCAATCCATCTAACCTACACATCTTTGGACTGTGGGAGGAAACCCATGCAGACACAGGGAGAATGTGCAGTCTCCGCACAGACAGTGACCCAAGACCGGAATTGAACTTGGGTCCCTGAGGCAGCAGTGCTAACCACTGTGCCACCGTGCCAAGATAACTGCAGGGTTGATGAGAAGGGGTATGGGGGAGATGTTTGCGAGGACTAGGTCCCTTGATCTCCTGCCAAGCCGCAAGCTCACATCAAGGGGGGTTGGAGTCGGGGGGGAACCAGTGTCCCACAACTCACCAATTCTCACTTACAGCTCCAAGCAACAAGTTGTGCACACTGGCATAAATACCCCAGGGATCTGGACTCAGGGATCATGCAGAAGAGGTGAGGGGCTCACCTGCTTCAACTGTTGGGATATCATTCATCTAACCTGGGATTGGGAGATGGGGCACGTGATCCGAACAAGTTAGTAGGTTTGCGGCTCAGAAGGTGGAGACCAACAAGGTGGGTGACACACCTGAGGCACTGTCATGATGCTTAGTGTAGGATCCATTCATTTGTTTGAATAGACAAAGGGACTGCACTTTGGAGGAGTTTTTAAATGGTTTTCTTTTATTGAACAGAACTTAAGAAATTTAACATGACAGAAGCAGTAAAAAGAAAAAGAAAAGCTCACTTGGAGACTGGCTTCTAAGCAAGCCAGCCCCTGTACTGTACCGGACTGAACTGGATCTCAAAAACAAACTGAAAAGTTCCAAACTATATTTCAATTCTTATCTAGTTATTGGAAATGCTTTTCGCAGTCTGTCGCAGTCTAGAAAAAACATGTCTTGCAGCTGCTGTTATGAAAACCTTGTTTTGCCTGCATTGTGCACTCGTCAGGAAGGCAGTCAATCTTTAGCTAACCCCGCATGCCTTCTGAGTTTTAAAATGTAGTCAATCTTTTAAGCTTAGCTTAACTAGCTAGCAGAGTTAGTTACATAGGCAGAAATATCTTAAAATGAAGTCTTTGCATAGCGAAGAAGCAAACAGGCCTAAACATACGTAGGATCCCTCACTTAGTCAGGCAATGTGACCAGTCGTCTGTGAAGAGGCTGGGACCTCACACAGTCAAAAGAACAAAAGAACAAAGAAAGTTACAGCACAGGAACAGGCCCTTCAGCCCTCCAAGCCTGCACCGACCATGCTGCCTGACATAACTAAAACCCCCTTCGCTTCCAGGGACCATATCCCTCTATTCCCATCCCATTCATGTACTTGTCAAGACGTCCCTTAAAAGTCACTACTGTATCCGCTTCCACTGCCTCCCCCGGCAACGAGTTCCAGGCACCCACCACTCTGTGTGTAAAAATTCTGCCTCGTACATCTCTTTTAAAACTTGCCCCTCGCACCTTAAACCTATGTCCCCTAGTAATTGACTCTTCCACCCTGGGAAAAAGCTTCTGACTATCCACTCTGTCCATGCCTCTCATAATCTTGTAGACTTCTATCAGGTCGCCCCTCAACCTCCGTCGCTCCAGTGAGAACAAACCAAGTTTCTCCAACCTCTCCTCATAGCTAATGCCCTCCATACCAGGCAACATCCTGGTAAATCTTTTCTGTACCCTCTCCAAAGCCTCCACATCCTTCTGGTAGTGTGGCGACCAGAATTGAACACTATATTCCAAGTGCGGCCTCACTAAGGTTCTATAAAGCGTCAACATGACTTTCCAATTTTTAAACTCAATACCCCGGCCGATGAAGGCAAGCATGCCGTATGCCTTCTTGACTACCTTCTCCACCTGCATTGCCACTTTCAGTGACCTGTGTACCTGTACACCCAGATCCCTTTGCCTATCAATACTCCTCAGGGTTCTGCCATTTACTGTATATTTCCTGTCTGTATTAGACCTTCCAAAATGCATTACCTCACATTTGTCCGGAATAAACTCCATCTGCCATCTCTCCGCCCAAGTCTCCAACTGATCTATATCCTGCTGTATCCTCTGATGGTCCCCATCGCTATCCGCAACTCCACCAACCTTTGTGTCGTCCGCAAACTTACTAATCAATCCAGTTACATTTTCCTCCAAATCATTTATATATATTACAAACAGCAAAGGTCCCAGCACTGATCCCTGAGGAATGTCACTTGTCACAGCTCTCCATTCAGAAACACACCCTTCCACTGCTACCCTCTGTCTTCTTTGACCGAGCCAGTTTTGTATCCACCTTGCCAGCTCACTATTGATCCAATGCGACTTCACCTTCTGCACCAGTCTGCCATGAGGGACCTTGTCAAAGGCCTTACTGAAGTCCATGTAGACAACATCCACTGCCCTACCCTCATCAATCATCTTCGTCACTTCCTCGAAAAACTCGATCAAGTTCGTGAGACACGACCTCCCCTTCACAAAACCATGTTGCCTCTCACTAATACGTCCACTTATTTCCAAGTGGGAATAAATCCTGTCTCGAAGAATCCTCTCCAATAATTTCCCAACCACTGATGTGAGGCTCACCGGACTGTAATTACCTGGATTATTTTTGCTACCCTTCTTAAACAAGGGAACAACATTGGCTATTCTCCAATCCTCTGGGACCTCCCCTGCAGCCAGTGAGGATATAAAGATTTCTCTCAAGGCCCCAGCAATTTCCTCCCCTGCCTCTCTCAGTATTCTGGGGTATATCCCATCAGGCCCTGGGGACTTGTCTACCTTAATGTTTCTCAAGAACCCCAATACCTCCTCCTTTTTGACCTCAACATGACTCAAACTATCTACACATCCTCTCCCAGACTCATCATCCACCAAGTCCTTCTCTCAGTCCAGGCCCCAGAGTTCGTCATGGAAAATCCTTGGCAGCAAATCTCCTGGGAAGAGAAGCTACAAGCAGGAACAAGACAGGACAGGATGGGGGAAAGAGAAAACAGAGTGAGAGTAAGTGGATATTTCGCACATAGGGCCAACACAATTGGCCAATTGGTCTCCTTCTGTGCTGTAATGTTACATAGTTTCACAAGTTATATCCATTGTGATGCCCTGTTTAATAGGAGTGTTTCTGTGACCTTGTGTTTAATTGGAGGCATCTCCACATGATTTGATCTTAATAAGCAGACTGTTTAATAACTTGTGGCTTAATATATTTCTGCCGCAACCTAACACCGCCACTAATTGATCATTGCATTTGAAGCAACTTGCTCTGTATGAAGGCCTATGAGACGTTCCTAAGATGTGGCAAACTGTGATATCAAAGTAAATTTGAGTTTCTTTTTAATAGCGAGACAATGGGCTAAATTCTCCAGCTCGCATTGTGGTCCTGACATCGGGAACACATACAGGTCCTGGCCCCTCTGGAGTTCGAGTCCTGCCCAGCTGCACAAATTCCCCGGAGGTGGATAATTAACCTCTGGGGGACCTCCAGTCCAATTACAGATAGCAGACGGGCTCCACAGGCAGGAGAACTGATCCGATGGTCTGAAGTTGCGGGCAGTCTGAAGCCCAGGAGAGTTAGGCCCTGCTTGTGCAGGGTGGCACGGTGGCACAGTGGTTAGCAATGCTGCCTCACAGCGCCAGGGACCCGGGTTCAATTGCCGGCTTGGGTCACTGTCTGTGTGGAACAAAGAAAAAAGAGAACAAAGAACATTACAACACAGGAACAGGCCCTTCGGCCCTCCAAGCCTGCATCGACCATACTGCCCGACGTAACCAAAACCCCCTACCCTTCCGGGGCCCATCCCTTTATTCCCATCCTATTCATGTACTTGTCAAGATGCCCCTTAAAAGTCACTACCGTATCCGCTTCCACTACCTCCCCCGGCAACGAGTTCCAGGCACCCACTACTCTCTGTGTAAAAAATCTGCCTCGTACATCTCCTTTAAACCTGGGATGGAGCATTTAAGTTCTGAAGAGAGGTTGAATCGGCTTGGGTTGCTTTTTCTCTGCAGCCAAAAGCTCGGTCAAGTTTTAAAGAGTTTCTTAAAGGAGGGAGGTGGTAGGGTCTGGGGAGAGGAAACATGGTCACCTATGGTGAAATGATTATAATTGGGGATGCTCAAGAAGCCGGAACACGAGGAGGGTAGATATCTCAGTGGACTGTAGGGCTGGAGGAAGTTACAGAATTGTCAAGAGCTGAGATTATAGAATCATAGAATCACAATCCCACCCAGGCCCAATCCCCATAACCCCATTCATTTACCCCAGCCAGTCCCCCTGACACTAAGGGGCAATTTAGCATGGCCAATCCACCCAACCCAATTATGGTTGAATTCCATAAGACTCCAGGATAATCCTGAGGAATTGGCAACCCTAAATTAGCTTTCTGTTTTTGTCGTAAGGTCCTGTTGACCATGAGCCGATGCCTAGTGGTATTACCCCTAGACTATGTATCCAGAAACTCATGTTCTGGGGACCTGGGTTCGAATCCCGCCACAGCAGATGGTGGAATTTGAATTCAATAAAAAAATATCTGGAATTAAAAATCTACTGATGACCATGAAACCATTGTCGATTGTTGGAAAAACACATCTGGTTTCACTAATGTCCTTTAGAGAAGGAAATCTGCTGTCCTTACCTGGTCTGACCGAAATGTGACTCTAGAGCCACAACAATGTGGTTGACTCTCAACTGCCCTCGGGCAACTAGGGATGGGCAATAAATGCTGGCCAGCCAGTGAAGCCCGTGTCCCACAAATGAATATTAAAAAAAGAGCCCCAGACCTCATGAAGCCCAGAATAAGCCTGGATTGAGTGCAGAAGCATCAATCTACTTCGCTGCATCAATTGGCGTTCCCGTAAAGGTCTTATTTCCAATTGTAACTAAACTGAAGGACCAGCCATGACAATCTAAGGATCACAGAAGGTTCCAGCACAGAAAGAGGCCATTCAGGCCATCAAATCTGCACTGGTGACTTCTCTTCATGTGAGCCATCTAACCTAACCCCAAGGCCCGGCTCATTCCCAATACATTGACTGTTATTTCTTTCAAGCACCTTCGGTTTGAAATCACATAGGCTTTACTTCAACAAGAGTTCCCCATTCCAATCGCCCCCTGTGTCAATCGAGGGAAAACCTCCCACTGACAGAAAGGTCGCAAACTAGAGAAAACTGGTTTAAGATGACTGGAAAAATAACCAAAGGTAAGGTGAACCATGGTGGCACAGTGGTTAGCACTGCTGCTTCACAAAGCCAGGGACCCAGATTCACAATCCGGCCTTGGGTCACTGTCTGTGTGGAATTTGCACATTCTCCCCGTGTCTGCGTGGGTTTCCTCCGGGAGCTCCGGTTTCCTCCCACATGCCAAAGATGGGCGATTAGGTTGATTGGCCATGCTAAAATTGACCCGAGTGTCAGGGGGATTAGCAGGGTAAATATGAGGGATTACGGGAATAGGGCCTGGGTGGGATTGGGGTTGGTGCAGACTCGATGGGCCCAATGGCCTCCTTCTGCACTGTAGGGATTCTATGATTCTATGAAAAATGTACTTACGCAGTGAGTTGTTAGGATCCAGAATGCCCTGCAGAGATTCTTTTTTCGTTTCTTTCATGGGATGTGGGTGTCGCTGGCTGGGTCAAAATGTGTTGCCCATACCTAATTGCCCTTGAACTGAGTGGCTGGCCATTTCAGAGGGCAGTTAAGAGCCAATCACATTTCTGTTAGTGCAAAGCCACATGTAGGCCAGACCGGGTAAGGACGGCAGATTTCCTTCCCTCAAGTACATTAGTGAACGAGATGAGTTTTTACGATGATACTTGTCATAGTCTCCATGACTGAGATTAGCTTCATATACCAGAGGGAAGTGGATGTAGATTCAATCATTGCGTTCTGAAGAAAATCGGATAATTATCAGAAGAGAGGATGTTTGCAGGGCTATGGGGAAAAGGCGGGGCATGTTCCCAGGTGTATTGCTCTTGTGGAGTTAGCATGGGCACCACAGGCTGAATGGTCTCCTTCTGTGTCATAGGATAAAGTCATAGAATCCCCACAGTGCAGAAGGAGGCCATTTGGCCCATCGCGCCTGCACCAACAACAATTCTACCCAGGCCCTATCCCTGTCACCCCAAAATTTACCCTGCTAATCCCCACGACACTAAGGGGTAATTTAGCATGGCCAATCAACCTAACCCGCGCATCTTTGGACTATGGGAGGAAACCGGAGCACCCGGAGGAAACCCACGCAGTATAGGGGAGAATGTGCAAACTCCACACAGTCACCCGAGGCCGGAAATGAACCCGGGTCCCTGGCACTGTGAGGCAGCAGTGCTAACAACTGTGCCTCTGTGCCACCCCTGTGCTGTAACTGTTCATTGATTCTATGGTTCTATGAAATATCGGAGCTGGGGGAGAGAGGATGGGAGGAACAGGTTCTCTGACTGTGCTGTTGGTTGAAGATGGAGATGGTCATGTGATGTGGGGTTGGGTGGATTGACCATGCTAAATTGCCCCTTAGTGTCAGGGGAACTAGCTAGGGTAAATGCTTGAGGTTATTTGATTTGATTTGATTTGATTTATTATTGTCACATGTATTAATATACAGTGAAAAGTATTGTTTCTTGTGCGCTATACAGACAAAACATACCGTTCATGGAGAAGGAAAGGAGAAAGCGCAGGGTTTGGTGTTACAGTCATAGCAAGGGTATGGAGAAAGATCAACTTAATGCAAGGTAGGTCCATTCAAAAGTCTGACAGCAGCAGGGAAGAAGCTGTTCTTGAGTCAGTTGGTACAAAGAACAAAGAAGAACAAAGAAAATTACAGCACAGGAACAGGCCCTTTGGCCCTCCAAGCCTGCACCAACCATGCTGCCCGACTGAACTAAAACCCCCTACCCTTCCGGGGACCATATCCCTCTATTCCCATCCTATTCATGTATTTGTCAAGATGCCCCTTAAAAGTCACTACCGTATCCGCTTCCACTACCTCCCCCGGCAACGAGTTCCAGGCACCCACTACTCTCTATGTAAAAAATCTGCCTCGTACATCTTCTTTAAACCTTGCCCCTCACACCTTATACCTGTGCCCCCTAGTAATTGACTCTTCCATCCTGGGAAAAAGCTTCTGACTATCCACTCTGTCCATGCCTCTCATAATCTTGTAGACGTCTATCAGGTCGCCCCTCAACCTCCGTCGTTCCAGTGAGAACAAACCAAGTTTCTCCAACCTCTCCTCATAGCTAATGTCCTCCATACCAGGCAACATCCTGGTAAATCTTTTCTGTACCCTCTCCAAAGCCTCCACATCTTTCTGGTAGAATTGAACACTATATTCCAAGTTCTATGTAGCTGCAACATGACTTGCCAATTTTTAAACTCAGTGCCCCGGCCGATGAAGAAAGCATGCCGTATGCCTTCTTGACTACCTTCTCCACCTGCATTGCCACTCTCAGTGACCTGTGTACCTGTACACCCAGATCCCTTTGCCTATCAATACTCTTAAGGGTTCTGCCATTTACTGTATACTGTATGAGGTACGTGACCTCAGATTTTTGTATCTTTTTCCCGATGGAAGAAGGTGGGTGCGTGGGGTCCTTAATTATGCTGGCTGCTTTGCCGAGGCAGCGGGCAGTGTAGACAGAGTCAATGGATGGGAGGCCATTGGAGGGGATTGGGCCTGGATGGGATTGTTGTTGGTGCAGACTCGATGGGCCAAGTGGCCTCCTTCTGCGCTGAAGGATGCTATGATTCTATGAAGCCTCCAGGAATGCGGCCTACTGGAATTAGCGACCTTCCCCTGAGTATCCACTCGAAGTTGATATTAATATGAGTCAATTTCTCCTTTCCAATGTGCCTGCTATTCACAGTCGCCACTTGAATAAAACTAACAATCTTCCTTATTCAATCTGCAACAAAAATAATGCAATTATCCACAATCCCTGGTGGAAAGAACAACTCACAGGCTTGCTAAACTCTGCCCCTCGGACTCACAGCCTACTTATAAAATTGTTCTGAAATTCCATTTTAATGAAATTTGGCTCTATTTTCCCCAAGTCCTCTTGACTTTATACAAGTAATTGAAGGTTGAGCAGGCACCAGTGCATTCACTTTGGTCAGGGGTAGTTTTTTTAAAAAAATTTAATTCAGTAAAAGCAAGTCTTTGTTAATTAGGCCACAAAGGAGATGTGACTGTTTCAGAACCATCTTTCCACGTTATTGATCGATGGCAGTGAGCGTAAACAGCCCCTGAACTCAATTACATTTGTCTCTCCGCTCAGGAAAAGGAATCAAAGACAGAACACGTTCCTTGTTAAAGCCAGCGGTGATCTGTAATCACATCCTTCCAGTTTGGCTTCTTCTCATCAACAAGTAAGATACTGATCATTAAACCACTGACCTGCCCTCTCCACACAAAGCAGGACATGTTCAATCCAACCAATTACCGTCCCATCAGTCTTTTCTCAATCATCAGCAATGTCATGGAAGGTGCCATTGACTATGCTATCAGGCGGAACTTGACTCACCAATAACCTGCTCACTCATGCTCAGTTTAGTTTCCGCCAGGGGCCACTTAGCTTCAGACCTTGGTCCAAACATGGAGAAATGAGCTGACATCCAGAGGTTGCCCTTGATGTCAAGGCAGCATGTGACCCAGGATGGCATCAAGGATGCCAAGCAAAGCTGGAGCCAATGGGAAATGGTTGGGGGGCGGGGGTGGAATTCTCCGCTGGTTGGAGTCAGACCTAGTACAAAGATTGTGGTTACTGCTGTCCAATGACCACAGTCCTGAGACACTCTGCAGGAGTTCCTCAGGGTAATGTCCGAGGCCCAACTATTTTCCGTTTGCTTCATCAGTGACCTTCCCTCCGTCATAAGGTCAGAAATTGGGACTTTTGCGCTAGTTTCAGTACCATTCGCGACTCCTCACTGAAGGAGTTCATGGGTGAAATTTTCCCATCCTGCCCACCAAGGCAATCGTAGAGAGCGGGATACGGATCACACCAAGGTCCGTTGACTTGGGTGGGATTTTCCGACCTTGGGGCGAGTGCGGTCGTAAAATCCCGTCCCATATCTATATGCAGTAAGACCAGTACACTCAATGGAAACAAATTAAAACATGCTACCGTGCAAAGGGACCTGGGGGTCCTTGTGCATGAGACGCAAAAGCCCAGTCTGCAGGTACAACAGGTGATCAAGAAGGCAAATGGGATGTTGGCCTATATTGCGAGGGGGATAGAATATAAAAGCAGGGATGTCTTGATGCACCTGTACAGGGCATTGGTGAGGCCGCAGCTGGAATACTGTGTGCAGTATTGGTCCCCTTATATGAGGAAGGATATATTGGCATTGGAGGGAGTGCAGAGAAGGTTCACCAGGTTGATACCGGAGATGAGGGGTTTGGATTATGAGGAGAGGCTGAGGAGATTGGGTTTGTACTCATTGGAGTTTAGAAGGATGAGGGGGGATCTTATGGAGACTTATAAGATAATGCGGGGGCTGGATAGGGTGGAGGCGGAGAGATTCTTTCCACTTAGTAAGGAAGTTAAAACTAGAGGACACAGCCTCAAAATAAAGGGGGGTCGGTTTAAGACAGAGTTGAGGAGGAACTTCTTCTCCCAGAGGGTGGTGAATCTCTGGAATTCTCTGCCCACTGAGGTGGTGGAGGCTACCTCGCTGAATATGTTTAAAGCGCGGATGGATGGATTCCTGAGCGGTAAGGGAATTAAGGGTTATGGGGATCAGGCGGGTAAGTGGTACTGATCCACGTCAGATCAGCCATGATCTTATTGAATGGCGGGGCAGGCTCGAGGGGCTAGATGGCCTACTCCTGCTCCTATTTCTTATGTTCTTATGTTCTTATGTTCTTATTCAGGCTGGGCTGATAAGTATCAGAGCAGCAAGTGCTCCACCCAAGTCCCAGGCAATGACTATCTCCAATAATAGAGTCTGACCGCTTCTCCATGACATTCAATGGCAATACCATCACTGAATCCCCCATTATCAACCTGGAGTTAGCAAACACAACTGATATGGACTTGCCAATTAAGTACAGTGGCTACAAGAGCAGGTCAGAGGCTGGGAACCCTGTGCTGAGTAACTCACCTCCTAACTCGCAAAGCCTGTCGGTTATCTACGAGACGCAAATCAGGAATGTGATGGACTCCCCACTTGCCTGGATAAGTAAATCTCCAGCATTCCGACTGGACAGAGATAGGGAGGAATGGGGGAATGGAGAGATTTGCCAGCAAGGATGAGAATTTTAAAACTCAAGGCATTGCCGGACTGGAAGCTAATGTCATTTGATGTAGTATCGAGTATACTTGTGCCAGAGATTGTGCCAATCTCACACTGATGTCATGGTGGAAGAACAGAACATCTCGCTTCCCTCGGAGTGTGAGACTCACGGTCGCATGGTATCTGGAAGAGAAAGCGTCTGCCAGCTGTTGGCCTTCTCCAATCCTCTAATTGTAGGAGGGCTGGACACTGGGACTGAGGCCAACTTCTTCTGGGACCCTCTCCAGCTGGCTCTGGCCCAACAACCCATCAGCATAATGAGGATGAGGGCTGAGTAAGTGTAAAGTTGTGAACAGAATGAGGAGGATCTCAAAATAGAGGAAAGAGACACAATTTGTAAACTACTACTGTTACTACCGTTACTGCTTCATCTTGGGTCTGGGGTCTAGTTGGAGTTTCTATAGGGTTTGCCTGTTACTCTAAGAATTCAGGACATTTATCACAAACGCTGTCTGCGGAGATCTCTCAGCATTACTAGAGACCCACCCGTCCCAGCCACAGACTGTTTGCGCCCCCCCCCCCCCCAACCCCTCCCCCCCACAACCATCAGGGAGGCGCTACAGATGCCATTCAAGACCGTACGAACAGGCTCAGGGATAGCTCCTTCCCCAGAGCTGTTACCCAGCTGAACTCCATCCTTAAACGCATTCCCAGGCGATGGGCATTGTGCAATACGCATGTATACACTTAATGACTATCAGCACTATTTTATAATGACTACTTGTATTTGCTTTTTTGGGAGCCTGCAAGCTCACTTTTCATTGTATTTGTATTTGAGCATGATACACTGACAATAAGGTTGATTGAATTGAAAGAATGCTGCCATAGGAATGTTCAGTATGTACTGCCTAATCGTCAAACATTCAAAGTTCTGTTTCGGGTGTTACAAGCGCAGGCTGGTTGAGTACGATCTGTACTCTACATATTACCAACAATAGAAGAACACGCTGTTTGATTTGATCAGCCAATCAATGGGTGGCGTGGCGGCACAGTGGTTAGAACTGCGACTTCACAACGCCAGAGACCCGGGTTCAATTCCAGTCTTGGGTGACTGTCCGTGTGGAGTCTGCACGTTCTCCCCGTGTCTGCGTTGGTTTCCTCTGGGTGCTCCGGTTTCCTCCCACACTCCAAAGATGTGCAGGTTAAATGGTTTGATCATGCTAAATTGCACCTTACTGTGAAGAATGTGTAGGCTAGGTAGATTAGCCATGCGAAATGCGCGGTGTTACGGGGATAGAACATAGAACATAGAACATTACAGCGCAGAACAGGCCCTTCGGCCCACGATGTTGCACCGACCAGTTAAAAAAAAAACTGTGACCCTCCAACCTAAACCAATTTCTTTTCGTCCATGAACCTATCTACGGATCTCTTAAACGCCCCCAAACTAGGCGCATTTACTACTGATGCTGGCAGGGCATTCCAATCCCTCACCACCCTCTGGGTAAAGAACCTACCCCTGACATCGGTTCTATAACTACCCCCCCTCAATTTAAAGCCATGCCCCCTCGTGCTGGATTTCTCCATCAGAGGAAAAAGGCTATCACTATCCACCCTATCTAAACCTCTAATCATCTTATATGTTTCAATAAGATCCCCTCTTAGCCGCCGCCTTTCCAGCGAAAACAATCCCAAATCCCTCAGCCTCTCCTCATAGGATCTCCCCTCCATACCAGGCAACATCCTGGTAAACCTCCTCTGCACCCTCTCCAAAGCCTCCACATCCTTCCTGTAATGTGGGGACCAGAACTGCACACAGTACTCCAAGTGCGGCCGCACCAGAGTTGTGTACAGTTGCAACATAACGCTACGACTCCTAAATTCAATCCCCCTACCAATAAACGCCAAGACACCATATGCCTTCTTAACAACCTTATCTACTTGATTCCCAACTTTCAGGGATCTATGCACACATACACCTAGATCCCTCTGCTCCTCCACACTATTCAAAGTCCTCCCGTTAGCCCTATACTCAACACATCTGTTATTCCTACCAAAGTGAATTACCTCACACTTCTCCGCATTAAACTCCATCCGCCACCTCTCGGCCCAACTTTGCAACCTGTCTAAGTCTTCCTGCAAACTACGACACCCTTCCTCACTGTCTACCACACCACCGACTTTGGTGTCATCAGCAAATTTGCTAATCCACCCAACTATACCCTCATCCAGATCATTAATAAATATTACAAACAGCAGTGGCCCCAAAACAGATCCCTGAGGTACACCACTTGTAACCGCACTCCATGATGAATATTTACTATCAACCACCACCCTCTGTTTCCTATCCGCTAGCCAATTCCTGATCCAATTTCCTAGATCACCCCCAATCCCATACATCTGCATTTTCTGCAGAAGCCTACCATGGTGAACCTTATCAAACGCCTTACTAAAATCCATATATACCACGTCCACTGCCTTGCCCCCATCCACCTCCTTGGTCACTTTCTCAAAAAACTCAATAAGGTTAGTAAGGCACGACCTACCTGCCACAAAACCATGCTGACTATCACCTATCAATTCATTACTAGGGTGGTGGGATGCTCTTTCAGAGTGTCAATGCAGTCTCAATGGGCTGGTCTCTTTTTGCCATGTAGGGATTCTATGATTATGAAGCTCTGGGATGTATGGCCTATTGTTGGATCTCACACAGGCATTGAAATTCAGACACGACATTGCTCAATGGTGTGGTAGCAATATGTAGTGGGTTTTCCTCAAAAGCAGGAAATGCACTGTTCCTTAGACTTTTTCCTTCTTCACGTTTCCCAGAAGACTAAGGAAATTTGGCAAGTCTTCTACAACTCTCACCAACCTTTACAGACGCACCATAGAAAGCATTCTTTCTGGTTGTATCATAGCTTGGTATGGCTCCTGCTCTGCCTAAGACTGCAAGAAACTACAAAGGGTTGTGAACAAAGCCCAGTCTATCACACAAACCAGCCTCCCATCCATTGACTCCGTCTACACTTCCCACTGCCTCGGGAAAAGCAACCAGCATAATTTAAGGACCCCACGCATCCCGGACATTCTCTCTTCCACCTTCTTCCTTCGGGAAAAAGATACAAAAGTCTGAGGTCACGTACCGACCGACTCAAGAACAGCTTCTTCCCTGCTGCTGTCAGAACGTATGGATGGACTTCCCATATATTGAGTTGATCTTTCTCTACACCCGAGCTATGACTGTAACATTACATTCTGCATCCTCACCTTTCCTTCTCCCCCATGTACTCCTTTGAACAGTATGCTTTTGTGGAAGTTGGAACCAGTCATTAACAGGTGAAGGTTCTGAGTCTGTCTTGCAGCAAGAGTGGGTCCTTGAGAAAACACAGAATGTTCCAAGTGCTGATTGTGGTGAAAGGAAATCAAGATGTTTATTGAACATTTCGTGCTAAAAATGTCAAGGAGTTCTGTACCGCTGCGTGTAGAGGTGATAAGGATGTAAATGAAGGATTGAAATGGTGCTAAATTCTATTGGTTGACAGTACACATCAAACTGCAAGGCTATTGGTGCTTTAACTGGCATGTTCTCTCTCATTGGCTAACAAGTTCTATAACTGACACTGTTTTGATTTGATTTTGATTTGATTTATTATTGTCACATAGAACATAGAACATAGAAAGCCACAGCACAAACAGGCCCTTCGGCCCACAAGTTGCGCCGATCACATCCCCACCTCTAGGCCTATCTATAGCCCTCAATCCCATTAAATCCCATGTACTCATCCAGAAGTCTCTTAAAAGACCCCAACGAGTTTGCCTCCACCACCACCGACGTCAGCCGATTCCACTCACCCACCACCCTCTGAGTGAAAAACTTACCCCTGACATCTCCTCTGTACCTACCCCCCAGCACCTTAAACCTGTGTCCTCTCGTAGCAACCATTTCAGCCCTTGGAAATAGCCTCTGAGAGTCTACCCTATCCAGACCTCTCAACATCTTGTAAACCTCTATCAGGTCACCTCTCATCCTTCGTCTCTCCAGGGAGAAGAGACCAAGCTCCCTCAACCTATCCTCATAAGGCATGCCCCCCAATCCAGGCAACATCCTTGTAAATCTCCTCTGCACCCTTTCAATGGCTTCAACATCTTTCCTGTAATGAGGTGACCAGAACTGCGCGCAGTACTCCAAGTGGGGTCTAACCAGGGTCCTATAAAGCTGCAGCATTATCTCCCGACTCCTAAACTCAATCCCTCGATTAATGAAGGCTAGTACGCCGTACGCCTTCTTGACCGCATCCTCCACCTGCGAGGCTGATTTAAGAGTCCTATGGACCCGGACCCCAAGGTCCTTCTGATCCTCTACACTGCTAAGAATGGTACCCTTCATATTATACTGCTGCTTCATCCCATTGGATCTGCCAAAATGGATCACTACACACTTATCCGGGTTGAAGTCCATCTGCCACTTCTCCGCCCAGTCTTGCATTCTATCTATGTCTCGCTGCAACTTCTGACATCCCTCCAAACTATCCACAACACCACCTACCTTGGTGTCGTCAGCAAACTTACCAACCCATCCCTCCACTTCCTCATCCAGGTCATTTATGAAAATGACAAACAGCAAGGGTCCCAGAACAGATCCCTGGGGCACTCCACTGGTCACTGACCTCCATGCAGAGAAAGACCCCTCCACAGCCACTCTCTGCCTTCTGCAGGCAAGCCAGTTCTGGATCCACAAGGCAACAGCCCCTTGGATCCCATGCCCTCTCACTTTCTCAAGAAGTCTTGCATGGGGGACCTTATCGAACGCCTTGCTGAAGTCCATATAGACCACATCCACCGCTCTTCCTTCGTCAATGTGTTTGGTCACATTTTCAAAGAACTCAACCAGGCTCGTAAGGCACGACCTGCCCTTGACAAAGCCGTGCTGACTACTTTTGATCATACTAAACTTCTCTAGATGATCATAAATCCTGTCTCTCAGGATCCTCTCCATCAACTTACCAACCACTGAGGTTAGACTCACCGGTCGGTAATTTCCCGGGCTGTCCCTGTTCCCTTTCTTGAATATAGGGACCACATCTGCAATCCTCCAATCCTCCGGAACCTCTCCCGTCTCCATCGACGATGCAAAGATCATTGCCAAAGGTTCCGCAATCTCCTCCCTCGCCTCCCACAGTAACCTGGGGTACATCCCATCCGGTCCCGGCGACTTACCAACCTTGATGCCATTCAATAGTTCCAACACATCCTCTTTCTTTATGTCCACATGCTCGATCCTTTCTGTCCACCGCAAACCAGCAGTACAACCACCCAGATCCCTTTCCACCGTGAATACCGAGGTAAAGTATTCATTAAGCAGCTCCGCCATTTCTAACGGTTCCGCACAAACTTTTCCCCCTTCACCTTTTAAGGGTCCTATGCCTTCACATCTCATCCTTTTACTCTTGACATATTTGTAGAAAGCCTTGGGATTCTCCTTAATCTTACCCGCCAAGGCCTTCTCATGACCCCTTCTCGCTCTCCTAATTTCCTTCTTAAGCTCCTTCCTACATCCCGTATACTCCTCTAAATCCTTAACACCTCCTAGCTCTCTGAACCTTCTGTATGCCTCTCTTTTCTTATTCACCAGGTTCATCACAACCTTCGTGCACCACGGTTCCCGTACCCTACCAACACCCCCCTGTCTCATCGGAACGTTGTCATGCAGAGCTCCAGACAAACATTCCTTGAAAATCCTCCACTTTCCTTCGGTACTTTTCCCCAAGAATGTATTAACATACAGTGAAAAGTATTGTTTCTTGCACACTATACAGACAAAGCATACTGTTCATTGAGAAGGAAACAAGAGAGTGCAGAATGTAGTGTTACAGTCATAGCTAGGGTGCAGAGAAAGATCAACTTAATGCAAGGTAAGTCCACTCAAAACTTTGACAACAGCAGGGAAGAAGCTGTTCTTGAGTCGTTTGGTACGTGACCTCAGACTTTTGTATCTTTTTCCCGACGGAAGAATGTGGAAGAGAGAATGTCCGGGGTGCGTGGGGTCCTTAATTATGCTGGCTGCTTTGCCGAGGCAGCGGGAAGTGTAGACAGAGTCAATGGATGGGAGGCCGGTTTGTGTGGTGGATTTGGCTACATTCACAACCTTTTGTAGTTCCTTGCCATCTTGGACAGAGCAGGAGCCATAACTCTGTTAGAACATCATAGTGACATTCACTGTGTCTGTGCTCCTTGTGCGCAAGTAATAAAGGTTGGAAGTTTGAATACTCACCGTACGTTGTCTGGTTAATCCTCTCAACACTTTGTCTGTATATTGCATAAGACACAACACTCAAAAGTGTTTTGTGAAGCCTGCCTGAAGCATAAGTTTTTTACATTGAATTTGGCTCGGATGAGCATGGGATGTTTCACTTCAGGTATGATTCAACTGACCCATGAGGGAGACTTTATCAAAAAAACTTTATTTAAGAATATAGTTCACATGTGTAGTAAGAAAATTAGCAAGAACATTTATCAATTACAAACAAGAATCAGAACAAACACTATAATGTATAACTCTTAATGAATATCTCTAAAATGTTCCATAAGACCATAAGACATAGGAGCCACTCAGCCCACCGGGTCTGCTCCACCATTCAGTCATGGCTGATATTTTTCTCATCCCCATTCTCCTGCCTTTTCCCCATAACCACTGACCCCCTTATCAATCAAGAACCTATCTATCTCTGTCTTAAAGACACTCAATGACCTGGCCTCCACAGTCTTCTGCGGCAAAGAGTTCCACAGGTTCACCACCCTCTGGCTGAAAAAATTCCTCCTCATCTCTGTTTTAAAGGATCGTCCCTTTAGCCTGAGGTTGTGCCACTTTGACAGGTTTAGAACAGCACAGACTAAAGCTCACTTGATACTGCGATCCAGTTCCCTGGATTGAATGCTGATTTCAAATGATCTTGAAAACTTAGAGCAGCCTGCAGTCACCCCCAAAACACCAAAGCAGAGATTCGTTACTGCAGCATTGCAACAAGCCTTTCTTTCAGCTAAATGGTAAAACTTTCAAAATAAAAACAGAGAGAGAAACTTCTTTCAGCTATGGTTCTAACGCGGCAGCCAAAACAAAACTAAAAACAACACCCACACAGGTTTTTTTTTCCCCTCCCACCAGTGATACCACCTAAGGTTTTGAGCACCGAAGCTGTGAGCTGCAGGAATCATGCTTTAAAAAAAATCTTTCTCAAAGTAACACTAACGTCACAATGATGATTATTAGATATGCTCCTGCCCTGCAAGAAAAAATATTCTACCCAAGCCACTCTTCATTTTAAAACCCTCCATTTGGTCAACCATTGACCTTCTTTCCACAAGAGAAAGGATACCCAGCATATCAATTGTTTTACAGGTTTGGATACCCAGGCACTTCTGGTGTCATCCTCGCGACTCCCCTCTGCAACGTCTCCCCATTCACGGCGGCACAGTGGTTAGCACTGATGCCTCACAGTGCCAGGGTCCCAGGTTCGATTCCTGGCTTGGGTCACTGTCTGTGTGGAGTTTGCACGTTCTCCCTGTGTCTGCGCGGGTTTCCTCCGGGTGCTCCGGTTTCTTCCCACAGTCTGAAAGACATGCCGGTTAGGTGCATTGACCATGATAAATTGTCCCTCAGTGTACCCAAACAGGCGCCGGAGTGTGGCGACTAGGGGACTTTCACAGTAACTTCTTTGCAGTGTTAATGTAAGCCTACTTATGACAATAATTAAATAAACTTAAACTTACAAACTTAAATATCTCAGTCCTTGGCATCTCCCTCATCTGAGACAGCTTCCTCCCACCCCCCACTTTTTAGTCCTACGTCATGTCGGATACTTGTGATACTAATATATAAACTTAAACTCATTTTATAACACGTTGACCAGAACTGCACACAGTCCACTAAATGTGGTCTTAGCAAGGCGTGATACAAACAACTTCCTTACTTTTAAAGTTGATACTTTTTATCGAAAGACTTGAAGAGTTGATTCTGTTTTAACCAGTAAGAGCTCTGCCCAAAACAAAAAGCTGGAGGCACCTCTTGTTATTTAATTTTTCTTCATTAGTGTTGGCCGCGCTGGATAAATAAAAGCGGGTAATTGTCATAGCAGAGTCAAAACAGTTAATGAGGAACTTGTTCAGGCACCTCAAAAATAAAGATTGTCTGTCTGGCTAGAGTGAGAGATTGAACGAGAAAGACTGCAGAAGAGTTTAAGGAGCTCAGTGGCACAGTTATTTTGAAGTGTTATTTATTGGAACTGTAGTCACTCTCCTTCTTTGGGAGATGATCCGTTACATTGTCACCGTCACATCTTCGTTTAGAAACTGCAAGACTGTCAGAACCAAATGTGTGAAGAGACTACTCATCCCATAAGACAAGCAAAATCTGTTGATTTATAAAGAAAGAACTTGAACTTGTGTTGTGCCTTTAACAGCTCAAGGCGTCCCAAAGAGCTTGAGCGCCAATTCATATTTCTGAAGTACTTCATCACTGGCGTCGTGTCAGAAAGCAGCAGCAGCTAATGTGTCCACAGCAAGGGTCCCACATGTGACAATGGCCAGATGATCAGGTCAAGCAGGCAATAGGCTCAGGTTCAGATGTTTCGACTGTTCAGGCACAATTCTCCAATGCTCACCAGAGAGTATTCTGGATCGTCAGGATATGCTGCATCCCGCATGACTTAGCACTACAAAGTGGGCTGTGGGACTGACTCGAATGCAGATGTCAATGAGATATTTTAAGTTTATAAAGTTCAAGTTTATTTAATTATTGTCACAAGAAGGCTTACATTAAAGTTAAAGTTATGTTAAAGTTTTATTTGTTAGTCACAAGTAAGGCTTACATTAACACTGCAATGAAGTTACTGTGAAAATCCCCTAGTCGCCACAGTCCGACACCTGTTCGGGTCAATGCAACTAACCAGCAAATCTTTCAGAATGTGGGAGGAAATCAAAGCACCCGGAGGAAACCCACGCAGACACGGGGATAATGTGCAAACTCCACACAGAGAGGGACCCAAGCCAGAATCAAACCTGGGTCCCTGGCGCTATGACACAGCAGTGCTAACCGCTGTGCTACTGTGCGCCCTGATGTCAGTTAGGAAAAGAAATCTGCCATCCTTACCTGGTCTGGCCTACATGTGACCCAAGCCGAAATCAAATCGAACCCGGGTCCCTGGCATTGTGAAGCAGCAGTGCTAACCACAGTGCCACCGTGCTGTTCTTCGACAATGAGGATGGTGAAAGGGGGTGGAGGCAACCAGGGCCAGGAAGTTGCCAGGCCACCTGCCCAGGTCAGTCCAGGGCTATATGGTGGCAGACAAGCCAGAGTCAATCTGATAGCTACCAGCTCCCGGACAGAGTCAGCTGCCCACATAATTCTGCATCTTTCTGGTGTTTTCTGTTGGCTGGCAGAGCCCTAGCTCCTTCTTGGTTACAGAGGTTATATTTTTCTTGAACGTACTGTGAATTATGAAGGCTGAATTGAACCGAGCTAGTTCGTATCTGCCCTGCTGGTGGGTTTGATCCTTTGCTTGCACCAAGCTGTGCTCATACCCAGAGTCCTGGGGCTAACTGTGTGCTTTAGAATGTGCACAACACCCCGTTCTCTCATGACTTCAGGCAGCTGTAAGTGTACTGGTAATTTCACCCACGCTCTCACAGAGTCCGTGTGCATTGCAGCTTGGAAGAAATATCAAATCTTACCTCGATGGGGATGCACTCCATAAGACCATAAGACCATAAGACATAGGAGCGGAAGTAAGGCCATTCGGCCCATCGAGTCCACTCCACCATTCAATCATGGTTGATTTCAACTCCATTTACCCGCTCTCTCCCCATAGCCCTTAATTCCTCGAGAAATCAAGAATTTATCAATTTCTGTCTTGAAGACGCTCAACGTCTCGGCCTCCACAGCCCTCTGTGGCAATGAATTCCACAGACCTACCACCCTCTGGCTGAAGAAATTTCTCCTCATCTCTGTTCTAAAGTGACTCCCTTTTATTCTAAGGCTGTGCCCCCGCGTCCTAGTCTCATATCACACTCACAGCTGCTCCAAATGGGGGGGGGGGGGGGGTGGTGGACCTAGCAGAGAGCTCTTTCAGACTGAACCAGATAGATAGGTCCACAGGAAGGAGCAGCATGGGAACACCGTTTGATCCCTCAAGATATTTTCTATGTTTCTATAGCCTTTTTCTATGTTTCGATAGCCTCGTAATCGCTAAGGTAGGGACATGTTCGGCACAACTTTGTGGGCTGAAGGGCCTGTATTGTGCTGTAGTTTTTCTATGTTTCTAAGATCATTCTCCGTGGAGATTAATTGGGGAAGATCATATTGCTGCCCCTCAATAACCACTCGCCCATAATAAACCCACGTCTCTTGACATCTTTACCATGCCGAGTACTTTCGTGGTGACTTTGGAGTCTACTCAGTCAGTGCCTCACCTACTTGCTGAGATGCACCCACTCCGGACCCTCCAAATGCCTAGATTAATCCAGTTTCAGTCCTAGGTGGCCGTACCATGAGTGCGAGACCATGGTCTGTTATGTGGACACCCCATCAGGGTCACCTTCTTCCATGCATGGATCCTGCAGAGGCCTGTTGGAGCTGCTTAGGCTCCACATGGATAGCCTCACAGTGCTCAGCATGGTCCAGCACACAAGTTCATTCTCCTCTTTCTCCATCATTCAGCGACTAGCTTAGGGGTTTCAAAAAAAAGGGCGGCATGGACAATGAAGAAGGGAAAGGGTTAATGTATTTTGTACCTAAAGGGTGGAACTTTGCACCTAGAATGTATCACAAATATAACCCTTCATGGTGGCTAATCTCCCCAGGCTTATACTGCTTCTGACATCAATACAAGTTATTCATACTTTAACTTTTATTCTTATAACGATAGACAGTCAAATGTAAATATTGTTTGCAGAGTCTTACCTTTTCTGCAGGCTTGTGTGTGATTTAAACAAAGAAAGCAGCTACAAGATGGTAGAGTGCGATAACGGCCGTTTGAAGGAGGACTTCCGCTAGGGCAGTCGTACCAGTCACTTCAAAGGAAAAACCGCGGGAAGAGCAGGAAACCGAAGACTGCTTCGTGACCTGAGAATGCCAGATACACTCTGGTTTATGGTCAGAGGCTGCCAGATGCACCGTGCTTCGTGTCCAGAGGCTGTTCAATGAATTTTGATTCATGACTAGTCTGGAGTTTGCTTCGTGACCGGTATTAGAAGCCATGATGTATAAATATCCACACTTCGTTGTGTTCAGGGAGAACTCTGGCTGTCCGCTTTCAGAGGTCAGATTTTCCCGCAAGCTTGTGAGAATAAAGCCTTACTGTATTTTGACTCAGACTCGTCTCAGAGTTATTTTTTACCTACAACAGACAAGTTGGGCCGAAGGGCCTGTTTCCATGCTGTAAACCTCTATGACTCTATGACTATGAAAGCCGATGCACTTTGGTTGCAAACCCTTTATGTGAGATCTACTGCAACCTTTGATTATCCATTGGGATTTGAATAGATATGTGCTTGATGGCTGGCGCAGACAAAATGGGCCTACTTCTGTGCTGTAAAATTTTATGACTCTATGACAAGGAGACGAGCCGGCCAAACTGATCTCCATGTGAGTTTTGACAAAGGCTTCAGTCAACGGTACACACACCTCTTAAATCCTACTGTAGCGAAGTTGGGAAGAGTAATTGTAGGTTGGAAGGTAGGAAGTTAGAATTTGGTGATTGCAAAATTGTAAAATTGTAAAATGCAAGTACACAGAGAGCCCAAACTGAAACATTTGTATCAAAAGGCCAAGCAGCAGTTTTTACCAAGACAACGGGCTTTTGAATTTGATCAATAAATTTGAATCAGGTACTCAGATACCAAAAACCTATTAAATTTAAATCTGATGGTTTTGACAACCTAGGACCAATCCTATTGTGGGAATATTGATATGTCATCACAGGTATGAAAGAAGGGGGCAGTGGAACAAAAAAGTTAAAAGATTATTTATTAGTCACAAGTAAGGCTTACATTTACACTGCAATGAAGTTACTGTGAAATTCCCCTAGTCACCACACTTCGGCACCTGTTCGGGTCAATGCACCTAACCAGCACGTCTTTCATGATGTGGGAGAAAACCGGAGCACCCGAGGAAACCCATGCAGACACGGGGAGAACATGCAAACTCCACACAGACGGTGACCCAAGCCGGGAATCGAACCCAGGTCCGTGGTGCTGTGAAGCAGCCATGCTAACCACTGTCCAGTGCTAGAGAGAGAGAGAAAGAGAGAGACAGAGAGAGAGAGAGAGAGAAAGAGAGAGAGAGAGAGACAGACAGACAGAATCATTGGCTCTCATAGCTTCATCTATGTCTTAGAGAAAGCACCATCTCGAAAGCAAAGGTATCAAAGAAGAACGAAGTTCCAGACAGAAGAATCAACAGAGAAAGCCCAGAATATTCCGGAAGAGACAAAACCTGGTTGTAATTTAGAGAGTGACTAACTTCTATTTTTGTTAATGAGTGGGAATTATATTTATTTGAACAGCAGACCATTAGAATCTTGTTTTATTTGGAAATAGTTAAAAGTTAGAAGGGATTTATTCAGTTTGTTAATAGTTTAGTTAATTTGCTCACTGTTACTTAGATAAATAAATTGTTACGTGTTGATTTTAGTGAGTGTCAGGGATTTATTTTGTATTTAACCACTAGGGGTGCTGAAGAGCAGGTCACACCACTTTACACACACTTATCACAGATTATAGGGCGAGGTACTCCTTTTTGGGTGTTTTGGTGTTAGTTCCCAGAGGGGGGATCAACTTCCGCTTTGTAACACCATGCACTAATCCTTCCTGCAGTCAAGGTCGATTAACCGGTTGCCTCCTCTCTGCAGCCTTCACCAACCTGTTAGTACAAGATGGCAAATCATCAAGTGGGGCCATTAGTAACTGGACGTGCCCAACACAGCTTCCTCCAGATGTGTAGAACAGCCTCTGGTTTTCTGTTATTAAGAATACAGTGTAGAGCTTCACTCTCTCAACCCTGAACCTCCAACTCCAGAGCACAAAAATAGCAGATTCAGCTCCCCTCAAGGACATTTGTGTCACCCCCACCCTGTCCCACATCTCAGACCCGGACAACAGCAGCAGGTGACACAATAACCTCAATGAACACATTTTCAGAAGTCAGAACACAGTGAACTGAAAGGAATGTCCTGCGTGATGTATGGCCAGGCAACGCCCTCACAACCATTGGCCAGCGCTAAATCATACACATGTGGGGTGATTGAGGACAAAGAACAGTACAGACAGGAAGAGGCCCTTCGGCCCACCAAGCCTGTTCTGTCACATGACGCCTTTCTAAACTAAAGACCCTTGACTCTACACGGTTCATATCCCTCTATTCCCTGCCTATTCATGTATTTGTCAAGATGCCTCTTAAATGTTGCTATTGTATCTGCTTCTACCACTTCCTCTGGCACAGTAAGAAGTCTCACAACGCCAGGTTAAAGTCCAACAGGTTTATTTGGAATCACGAGCTTTCGGAGCGCTGCTCCTTCATCAGGTGAGTGTCCTCTGGCAACACATTCCAGGCACTCGCCACCCTCTGTGTCAAAAAACTTGCCTCGCACATCTCCTTTCAACTTTCACACTTTTACCTCCAACCTATGTTCCCTCGTAACTGACATTTCTACACTGGGAAAAAGACTCCCAACTATCCATGTTATCCATGCCTCTCACAATTGTGAAAACTTTTATCAAGTCACCCCTTCAGCCTCTGACGTTCAAGTGAAAACAAACCAATTTTGTCCAATCCCTCCTCATCTCTCATGATGTCAGAGAAGGGGCTCTGCTGGGGTCCACGTTACACACCCCGGAATGCTCATATTCCAGTCGCTGGATCAAAATCCTGGAATTCCCTCCCTAACGGCATTGTGGGTCAACCCACAGCGCGTGGACTGCAGCGATTCAAGAAGGCAGCTCACCACCACCTTCTCAAGGGGCAACTGGGGATGGGCAATAAATGCTGGTCTAGCCAGCGATGCCCATGTCCCACAAAAGAATTTTTTAAAAAGCAAGATGGAATCCAGAAAACATCCAAACTGTGCAAGTGAGTGTACATTTACAATTGCCAAAACGATATCCTATGTCAGCCTGTGCGCCCTGTGTGCCTACAGTACTTGTTAATCTTTCTTTGTCTCTCACTATGCCTAGGTACGGGCCTGACATCCACAGCGGAGGTGGAAAGAGCCTGTTCACCACTGTGACCTGTTGACTGGGATGAATTTGGTGGGCTTCCTCTGGCGGGTCTGAAAGCCTTGGCCTGCTAAGGGTCTCCTGCTCAGGTGTAGCTGCACCTTCCATGGTCTGACCTGCAGGAGGCGACGAGGTCACGGGCAGCGTGGGGGTGTGGAGCAGTGGGCATCCTTGAAGACACCCCAGGATGCCTGGTTGACGCTCCCCTTCTCTGTAGGTGCCAGATGGCACCTCCCTGACTCCTTGAGGACAAGGGGCATTTGGAGGGAAGTTGAGGGGCCCTGTCACCGGTCATCCAGCCACTGCTGTGCTGCATCCGTGCCGAGAGTGAAAGATTGCAGGTCCGGCAGCCACTGTGCATTTCTGCTGGGCTTGGATCTCCAAGGCTGCTGTCGCCCGTCGAGTTCAGTCGAGGCAGTCGAGTTCTCACACGGCCAGAGCTACAACATCAAACAGAATGTGAATGGATTCCTCCAGTCCGTGCATAGTCTCTGGCAACACTGCCTGATCATAGAATCCGTACAGTGCAGAAGGAAGCCATTTGGCCCATTGGGTCTGCACCAACCACATTCCCACCCAGGCCCTATGCCCGTAACCTCACTCATTTACATTGCTAATCCACCTGACACTGAGGGTCAACTTAGCATGGCTAATCAGCCTAACCCGCACATCTTTGGACTGTGGGAGGAAACCCACGCAGACATGAGGAGAATGTGCAGACTCCACACAGACAGTGACCCAAGGCTGGAATTTGAACCCAGGTCCCTGGCGTTGTGAGGCAGTAATGCTAACTACTGTGCCACCGTGCCGCCCATGAAAACACTCCCTCTCGGCACGCTGTCAGGAAATTTCGCAGCTTCCCATCGGGGAATTGAACCCCAGACCTTTGTGTGACAGGTGGGGATACAAACCATTATACTAACGAGGAAATGCGCGGGAAAAGCGCCATGAGCCTGACATGTCTCTGCATCTGAATCAGGTTTCTTATTGCCACGTATAGTATGAGGAACAATATATAACTTCAAGTTGAACTTATATTTGTGTGTTGTGAAATGTGGAACATGGCTTCACTTTCATTTATTTTCTTTGTGAGCTTGGTGCTGGGAGGTCTGGCAGATCGCCTAGAAAAAGGGTCAGGTTTTCTGGATTTGTTTGCATACATGCATTTTTAATGAAGTTTTACAACCCTTAAAGTGAAGAGATGGGTTGCAAAGAGGTTAGTAGTATAGTGACTTTAGCAGAAAGCAGAAAAGACTGTGCTGTTCCCTAACACCATGTGTGCAGTGACACACACAGACACAGCGGAGGAAAGTAAAGAAGTTCAGAGTGTGTATTTCAGGCAGGGAAGACAAGAATTCAAAGTTCTTTGTTCAGAAATACCGCAAGGCTGCTGGGAGACTGAACATAGGGAACTCATGTGTTTGCTGTGTAATTGAAATAATAGTGAGTTTAGAGTGGGGTTTTGGGTGTCTCATGGAGAGATGATGTGGAGATGCCGGCGTTGGACTGGGGTAAGCACAATAAGAGGTCTCATAACACCAGGTTTAAAGTCCAATAGGTTTATTTGGAATCATAGAACATAGAACATAGAAAAGCTACAGCACAAACAGGCCCTTCGGCCCACAAGTTGCGCCGAACATGTCCCTACCTACTAGGCTTACTTAGGCTTACCTTATCTTACTAACTTCCATGAACTTATCCAAAAGTCTCTTAAAAGATCCTATCAAATCCGCCTCCACCACCACTACCGGCAGCCAATTCCATGCACCCACCACCCTTCACGAGCTTTCAGAGCACTGCTCCTTCATCAGGTGAGTGGATTACCTGTAAAGACTCGCAATCCAAACATTCTTCACATTCCAATCTGTAATTATCTTGCAATTGTATCTTTGCCTGTATATGCCGTGTTTATGAACCTACCTCTCCACTCACCCGAGGAAGGAGCAGTGCTCCGAAAGCTCGTGATTCCAAATAAACCTGTTGGACTTTAACCTGGTGTTGTGAGATTTCTTATCATGGAGAGATAACAGCTGGGGAAAAAGCATTGAGTGAATGCTCAGAACTCCACCAGAAGAGAACTGTTTGCAACTGAGCCAGCCCAAGCAAGTTAGTTGGTGGTAAGATAATGGTAAATCTTCACTGGGGTTATGTGTCTGTGAGGATATTGCTGGGATAAAAGAAATAATGTTAGTGTGAATCATTTTAGTATTGAAAATTTTCCAATCTGTTTTTTGCTGCTGTAATATCGATAATTTTTCCTTGTTTATTGATTTTTTTAATTCTTTGTGTTAAAGGCTCAACAGTAAACTCCTGTGAATTTGTTCAGTAACTTTCCTCTACAGATTGTTGAAAAAACAAGGTTAGAATCTATCAAGCCAGATTCCATTCTGGGATCTGACTTGTCCACTGCTGGGGTTGTAACACTAGACACCCATCTTGGCCATGCAAGGGGCTGAGCAGATATGTTTTATTGAATTTAAATTCCACCAGCTGCCATGGTGGGATTTGAACTCATACCCCTGGAACATTAGCCCAGGCCTCTAGATTATTAGTGCAGTAACATCACCACTATCTGATGACATTATTCCGAGACTAATAATCCAGAAACTCAGCTAATCATAGAAACTACAGTGCAGAATAAGGCCATTTGGCTCATCGAGTCTGCACTGACAACAATCCCACTCAAATCCTATCCCGTAAACCCCACATATTTACCCTCCAAGTCCCCCGACACTAAGGGGCAATTTAGCTGGGCAATCAACCTAACCCACACATCTTTGGAGCGTGGGGAGAAACCGGAGCACCCAGAGGAAACCCACACAGACACGGGGAGAATGTGCAAACTCCACACAGACAGTGACCCGAAGCCGGCATCGAACCTGGGTCCCTGGCGCTGTGAAGCAGCAGTGCTAACCACTGTGCCACCGTGTCACCCGCTGTGGGGGCACGGATTCAAATCCCATCAGGGCAGAATTTGAATTCTTTAAAAATAAATATCTGGAATTAAGAATCCAGTGGTGACCATGAAACCATTGTCGATTGTCAGAAAAACCCATCTGGTTCACAAATGTCCTTTAGGGAAGGGAATGTGCCGTCCTTACCCAGCCTGGCCTACATGTGATTCCAGAGCCACAGCAATGTGGTTGACCCTCTGAAATGGCCCAGCATGCCACTCAATTGTTCAAGAAGGCAGCTCACCAACACGTGCTCAGGGGCAACTGGGGCTAGGCAATAAATGTTGGCCCGGCCAGCGATGGCCATGGCTCATGAATGAATTTTTAAAAATTGCTACCGCCCCTTCAATTGCCATTCCCACGATGTCCTGAAGAAGAGTTCAGCTAACTGAGCACAAAGACCAGGCTGTGTTTGGAAAGGAGTTTTATGTCATTTACACTGGCTTAATAAAGACAATTCGAAGCATATCAATCATTTCCATCTTGTCTAAACAAAGCGTACGAGCTGCTTCTCCTCTGCATTAAAGGGTTCCCATCTTTAAAGTCTACGTAGCAGGAACACATTTCGCAACCATCTCAAATCCAGCACTGAGCCAAGGTGCTGGGTCAAGGTCTCAGCTTCATGGCTTTTATTATCTCTGTTTTCCTTTCAAAAATGAGACATTCAACGGATTAAAATACTCCAGCATCATTTTAATTTGGTGCAATGCCAGAACACCAGTTTTTAAATAGGAATTAATGAATATGTGGAGTGCTTAGAAGGGATTAATCTAATTGAGGGCTTCAGATGGTTTAAATATAGAATAATGGGAACTGGGATTGATTATCATCCTTCAATCTAATGGAGGACCTCAAATGCTCTACATAAAATGTAACACAGGCAGGGGGGTCACTAGATAGCCGCTTTCCAGCCATTTTGAGTCAGCAGGTTGTGGCTTCAACCTCCACATCCAAGGACGTGATCGCAAAATCTAAGCTGATACTCCAGGGTGGTGCTGAGGGAGTGCTGCGCTGCCAGAGCTGCTGCCTTTCAGATGAAGTGCTAAATCAAAGAACCACAGAACCATACAATACAGTGCAAAAAGAGGCCATTCGGTCCATTGATTCTGCACCGTTCCTCTGAAAGAGCATCCCAATCAGACCCTCCTCTCCACCCTATCCCCATAACCCTGCACATTTACGATGGCCAATCCACCTAACCAACACATCTTTAGACACTAAGGAACAATTTAGCATGGCCAATCCACCTAGCCTGCATGCCTTTCAGATTGTGGGAGTAAACCGCAGCACCCAGAGGAAACTCACACAGACGGAGAAGGTGCAGACTCCGTACAGACAATGACCCAAACCAGGAATCGACCTAGGTCGCTGCCGCTGTGAGGCAGCAGTACTAACCACTGTGTCCTGTCTGCTCTCTCTTAAGTGCATGTAAATGATGCCATTGTAATATTCAAAAGGGAACCGGAACCCAGTGACTTGGCAAATATTTATTCCTCAACCAAAACTTGAAACAGATGATCCGTTGAGTTATGCGTTTCAATTGAGGGGACCATACTGCATTCGACATTATAATTTTATTAATATTAACATATATTAATTTTAATAAAATTCTCCATGCTGTAAGGTGTAATACCTTGGAATACTGTGTGCAGTTCTGGTCACCCTATTATAGAAAGGATATTATTAAACTAGAACGAGTGCAGAAATGATTTACTAGGATGTTACCGGGACTTGATGGTTTGAGATATAAGGAGAGGCTGGATAGACTGGGACTTTTTTCTCTGGAGCGTAGGAGGCTTAGGGGTGATCTTATAGCGGTCTATAAAATAATGAGGGGCATAGATGAGGTGGATAGTCAACATCTTTTCCCAAAGGTCGGGGAGTCTAAAACTAGAGGCCATAGGTTTAAGGTGCGAGGGGAGAGATACACGAGGTCCAGAGGGGCAATTTTTTCACACAGAGGATGGTGAATGTCTGGAACGAGCTGCCAGAGGTAGTAGTAGAGGCGGGTACAATTTTGCCTTTAAGAGACCATTTAGGCAGTTACATGGGTAAGATGGGTATAGAGGGATATGGGCCAAATGCAGGCAATTGGGACTAGCTTAGTGGTTAAGAAAGAGGGCGGCATGGACAAGTTGGGCCGAAGAGCCTGTTTCCATGCTGTAAACCTCTATGACTCTATAATGGGATGAACTGAGGCCATGAAAGGCACTGAAGTGCTTTTTTTACTGAAAGTAAGTGATTAGAGTTGACAATTTATGAAAGGGAAATTGTGTTTGACAAATTATTCACGTTCTTTAAGGGTGTAACCAGTAGGCTGCTTAAAGGGGAACCAGTGGATGTCCTGAATTTGAATTTGCGAAAGAATTCGATAAGATAACACACAAAATTAAGAACTATGGGAGTGGAGGTGTAACATAACGATGAGCAAGAACTGAGGATTGGTTAATGGATGGAAAACAGAGAGTTGAAAGAAAGAGATATTTGAGTTGGCTGGTCGTAACTAGCCGGGTCGACCAATACTTGCATCTTAGCATTTTAAAATTGATTTCAATGACTTTGCTGAGGGGATTGAGGTTTTTTTTTATTCATTCATGGGATGTGGGCTTCGCTGGCTGGGCCAGCATTTATTGCCCATTCCTCAGCACCATTGAACTGAGTGGCCATTTCAGAGGCCGTTTAAGAGTCAACCACATTGCTGTGGCTCTGGAGTAGGCCAGACCGGACAAGGATGGCAGATTTCCCTCCCTAAAGGGGCATCAGTAAAACAGATGGTTTTTTTACGACAATTGATTCATGGTTCATAATTCATTGTTAAAGACTTAATTCCAGATTTTTATTGAATTCAAATATCACCATCTGCCATGGTGGGATTCGAACCCGCGGTCCATGGAACATTACGCTAGGTCTCTGGATTACTCATTCAGTGACAATACCATCTGTCCCACTTTCCAAATTGGCCGGGAGGAGAATAGAGTCATAGAGATTTACAGCATGGAAACAGGCCTTCGGCCCAACTTGTCCATGCCACCCTTTTTTTAAATCACAAAGCTAGTCCCAATTGCCTGCATTTGGCCCATATCCTTCTATGCCCATCTTACCCATGTAATTGTCTAAATGCTTTTTAAAAGACACAATTATACCCACCTCTACTACTGCCTCTGGCAGCTCGTTCCAGACACTCACCACCCTCTGTGTGAAAAAATTGCCCCTCTGGACATTTTGTATCTCTCCCCTCTCACCTTAAACGTATGCCTTCTAGTTTTAGACTTCCCTACCTTTGGGAAAAGATATTGACTTTCCAGCTGATCTGTGCCCCTCATTATTTTTTAGACCTCTATAAGATCACCCCTCAGCCTTCCACGCTCCAGGGAAAAACTGAGGATGAACTAATCTCAGTTGCCCAGCGACTCAGTAAGTTCCTCCAGCAAGGAGGTAGTCGTAGAGTCACTGCGTACAATACTCAATCTCTGGTCAGTCCAAAGTTGAATAAACTCAAAAATGTTTTAGTTTATTTATTAGAGTCACAAGGAGGCTTACATTAACATTGCAATGAAGTAACCATGAAAATTCCCTAGTCACCATACTCCGACACCTGTTCAGGTCACTGCACCTAACCAGTGCGTCTTTCAGACTGTGGGAGGAAACCGGAGCACCCGGAAGAAACCCACGCAGACACGGGGAGAATGTGCAAACTCCACACAGGCATTCATCCAAGCCTGGAATCGAACCCGGGTCCCTGGCGCTGTGAGGCAGCAGTGCTAACCTCTGTGCCACAAGCCGCCCCTATTAAATTGACTATTAGAGTCACAAGTAGGCCTACATTAACACTGCAATGAAGTTACTGTGAAAATCCCCTAGTCGCCACACTCCGGCGCCTGTTCGGGTACACTGAGGGAGAATTTAGCATGGCCAATGCACCTAACCAGCACAACTTTTGGACTGAGATGCGAATAGTCAGTTTCACTGATTACAGCTTGTTTGAAAGTTATTCTGTAAAATGTGAATTTATTCTCTTGCTCGCTGTGTCTGAGGAATTAATTATTTGCAGGGTGCAGAGAGACAAAAAGAATTGGTTGGATTTTGATTGACAGTCCAGTAGTACCAGTCTGCAGATTAATAATGCATTGTGCCCTGTACTGAATATTGAAGCAGCTTCCCATGCTGAGAGACTGAGAGCCCTATTGTTCACCAAATGTGAGGTTATGGAATCCCCTTCTGATTTATTAGGCTTCTTATTTACTACTTTATGGCCTGTATACTCTCTGGAATTTAGAAGAATGAGGGGAGATCAAATTGAGGTACACAAGATGATACAAGATATGGATAAAGTAGACGTGGAGTGGATGCTTCCTCTTGTGGGGCATTCTAGGACGAGAGGTCACAGTCTTAGGATAAGGGGCAGCAAGTTTAAAACAGAGTTGAGGCGAAGCTACTTCACCCAAAAGGTTGTGAATCTGTGGAATTCGCCACCCCAAAGCGCGGTGGATGCTGGGACAGTGAGTACATTTAAGGAGGAGTTGGACAGATTTTTAATTGGTAATGGGTTGAAGGGTTATGGGGAGAAGGCAGGAAAATGGGGATGAGGAGCATATCACCCATGATTGAATGACAGAGCGAACTCGATGGTCAAGTGACCTAATTCTGCCCCTTTATCTTATGATCTAAGATTTTGTAACCACAGAGTCTCAGCTACTCATTTGATTAACGGGAAGTCTCTTTTCCCCTGCAAACTAACTAGCCAATTTGATTATTCCAATCACTGTTGTATCGGATCTGTGCTGACTTAAAGGGTTAAATTATGAGGACAGGTTGCATACTCGTACGCCCTTTAGTTTAGAACGTTGAGGCTGAACATTGTTACTGAGCTGTCCGACAGGATAAAAAGGATTCAATACTCTCGATGAAGAGAATCTAATTTCCTCTGATGGTTTGAACAGGGCAAGGGGGAAGTAGCGGGGGAGAGGTGGGATACCCAGCACAATGACACATAGCCTTAAAATTAAAACCAGGGCCTCCCGCCGTGAAAACAGGAAGCACTTCCTCAGACTAAGGGTGGAGAAATCTGGAAATGCCCCAAAAGGCCATGGACGAGGTGGGGTCAATTGGAGCTTCAAGTCTGAAATCAATCGCCGGTTTTGTTGGATAAGGAAATCAAAAGGTATGGAACAAGGCTGTCGAGACACAAATCAGGAATGGTCTGATTGAGTGGGGGAGCAGTCTTGAATGGTCTAGTGAGCCATTTCCATTGAGTGTGGGGACAGGCTCGAGGGGCTGAATGGTCCATTCCCATTGAGTGTAGGGGACAGATTTGAGGGGATGAATGGTCCACTTTATTGTGTTCAGCAGAATGGGCCACGCCCCATCCAACATTCCATCCCTCTGCCTTCAAAGCAATGGTGACTTTCAAAATTCACTTTCAAATAAAGTTTATTTATTAATGTCACAAGTAAGCCTACATTAACACTGCAATGAAGTTACTGTGAAAATCCCCTAGTCGCCACACTCCGGCGCCTGTTCGGGTACACTGAGGGAGAATTTAGCATGGCCAATGCACCCTAACCAGCACGTCTTCCAGACTGTGGGAGGAAACCGGAGCACCCGGAGGAAACCCACGCGGACACGGGGAGAACATGCAGAGTAAAAGCAAATTACTGCAGATGCTGGAATCTGAAACCAAAAGAGAAAATGCTGGAAAATCTCAGCAGGTCTGGCAGCATCTGTGAGGAGGGAAAAGAGCTGATGTTTCGAGTCCAGATGACTGCTTCGCAAAGCTTTGACAAAGGGTCATCAGGACTCGAAACGTCAGCTCTTCTCTCTCCTTACAGATGCTGCCAGGCCTGCTGAGATTTTCCAGCATTTTCTCTTTTGAGAACATGCAGACTCCGCACAGACAGTGACCCAAGCTGGGAATTGAACATGGGTCCCTGGCGCTGTGAAGCAGCAGTGCTAACCACCGTGCCACCATGTCGCCCACATTTTTGTGAGTCATTTGTGAAGATGTAACTCACTCACCTCTCATTGCCATCACCTGACAGAGCTGGTGGTGCCTGTTTCGATTGCTTTATGCACCATTAGTCACGCCATCCCATCAGTCAGATATTGCGTTGACTTCCTGCGATGCTTCCACAGTCGGGTCACAGACGATATTCAGACTGAGGGGTACAGGAAAATGTCAAACTGACAGTGCACGCCACAACATACCATGCTCATTTGGCCAGTGTGGTGAACCATAGATGGTTACCACTATGGGTACTGAACCATAGATGGTTATCACTATGGGTACTTGTACATATGTTACTCTTGTTACTGTTGGGGTTAGGGTTGGGGTGTTCCACCTGTTAGCATTGTTCTGTGGTACACTCCGTTTGGCTCCGCCTTCCTATAGGAGTATAAAGGTCACTGCACTTCCTAGTGACCCTTAGTCTGGGATTGTATTGTTAAGCAGTATGCTCTATTCTTGTTGCAAATAAAAGCCTTTATTCCCGGGTACGATCTAGCCTCCCAAGTGGATTAATCGCGCATCAATTTTATTCGCAACAAATTTTGTTCTGAAAAAAAAATGGAGCAGATGCTGAAACCCAATCGGCTTACCTTGGATCCGCGTGCCGCGGGAGCGTCGAACACTTTCGACCATTGGTTGAAGTGTTTCCAGGATTACATCGACGCCTCAACAGCAGTCCAAAACGATGCCGACAGATTGCGGGTCCTCCACGCAAGGGTAAGCGACACTGTGTATGCAACAATCCGTGATTCCCAAGATTACAAAGAGGCCATCGAATTACTCAAGAAGCTGTACCATAAACAGCCGAACGAAATTCATGCTCGTCACCTATTAGCAACTCGACGGCGGCAGCCCGGCGAAACGACAGGACAGTACCTGTGCGAACTTCAACAGCTAGCCAGAGCCTGCAATTGCAAGCCAGTGTCGCATCCTCAATACACCAACGATCTGATCCGAGATGCGTTCGTGGCGGGAATCGGCTCAGCCTATATTCGCCTGCGGCTGCTAGAGCAAGGTGACTTGGACCTGGCTAAGATGGTAGAATTGGCTGATGCGATGGAAACGGCCTCCAGAAGTCTTGAAACTTACCCCACCGACCACGTGGGAACATCGTGGCAAGTACAGCCACCGACTCAACTGTACCCGGCGGCTCCTAGGAACTGCGCGATCGTGCTTTCAACCTCAGACCTGACAGCTGCGGCAGCTCCAGGAGGCCCACGGTGCTATTTCTGTGGTTTGGCGAAGCACCCTCGTCAGAGATGTCCGGCCAGGACGGTATTTTGCTCTGCTTGTGGGAAGAAAGGGCACTATGCAAAAGTGTGCCGAGCAAAGCCCCGTTCTAAGCCAAGCAGTGCTGCGTGTGACTCCCCAGGATCCGTCTCCTCGTCTCCGGCTTCGTCGATGTCTTCAACCACGTGCGATTCACGGGCGCCGCCATTCCTGATGACGACGACGCAAGACACATGCGACCTGCGGGTGCCGCCACTTTCAACGCCATCGACCACGTGCGATCCATGGGTGCAGCCATTTTGGTCGACACCGGCCGCAGAAGACCAGCAGGGGTCCTCGGCGTCAACTATCTCAGCTGCCTGCAGTTACACTCGGGATCCAACGGTGGCGTCAATCATCCTGGACCAGGCCAAGCCTCACAGACTCGACAAGTCCATGATGGACATAGAGGTAAACGGACGCCTGACATATTGCCTGTTTGACAGCGGGAGCACAGAGAGTTTCATCCATCCGGTGAAACGGTGCGCTCTCCGCGTGCAAACTGTCAGGCAGACAATCTCTATGGCATCGAGGTCCCGATCTGTTATCGTTCTTGGGAGCTGCGTGGTAACTTTAATGGTGCGGGGCACAGTTTATGAGAACTTCAGGCTCCTCGTGTTACTGCACCTATGCGCTCCGGTACTCCTGGGGCTAGACTTTATGGTCCACCTGAAGAGTGTGACCCTGCAGTACGATGGGCCACTCCCTCCACTTTCAGTGGGAGAACAGCAGCCTCCAAATTGCCCAGCGCGCTCCACAATGATCTCTGCCATCCAGGGATCACTCGGCTCTTCCATTTTGTAAAGGCCCGGAATCTGCCCTACTCCATAGAAGATGTCAGGTCGATAACTCGAAGCTGCCAGGTATGTGCTGAGTGCAAGCCGCACTTCTACCGGCCTGACAGGGCACACCTCATTAAGGCCACTCGCCCCTTTGAACGACTGAGTGTTGATTTCAAGGGCCCCCTTCCTTCGACAGATCGGAATGTGTATTTCCTCAACGTGGTTGACGAGTACTCCCGATTCCCCTTTGCCATCCCCTGTTCTGACATGTCCGCTGCCACGGTCATCAAAGCCTTGCGGAGTCTTTTTACCCTGTTCGGCTACCCCAGTTATATCCACAGTGATAGGGGTTCGTCGTTTATGAGCAACGACTTGAGGCAATACCTGCTCTCTAAAGGAATTGCCTCAAGTAGGACTACGAGTTACAACCCCAGGGGTAACGGGCAGGTCGAAAGAGAAAACGCTACAGTCTGGAAGGCTGTCTTACTGGCGTTAAGGTCTAGGGGTCTTCCAGTCTCCCGCTGGCAAGAGGTACTTTCTGATGCGCTCCATTCAATCCGGTCTCTCCTGTGTACGGCAACCAACGCTACCCCACATGAGCGGATGTTTACCCTCCCTAGGAAGTCTTCCTCTGGGACCTCACTGCCGTCTTGGTTGACGTACTCAGGACCTGTCCTCCTGCGGCGGCATGTTAGGGCTCGCAAGTCCGACCCTTTGGTTGAACAGGTCCATCTCCTCCACGCCAACCCTCAATATGCCTATGTGGCATATCCTGACGGGCGAGAGGACACGGTCTCTATCAGAGATCTGGCGCCTGCAGGGGACCTGGAAACCCCCATCACTCCCGCACCCCTGGTTAGGATTGCTTTGCCCATTCTCTCCCCTCCTGACACAGCGCAGGCAGCATCGGGACCTCCACTTAATCCTCTTACTCCCATGTACAGCTTGCCTGAGTCCAGGAGATTGTCGCCACCTCGAGGTCCACAGGTGCGTGAGGAACTGAAGGAGTCACTGGACACCACCTTGGAGAGAGGGACACCACGGTCACCAGAACCGGCACTGCCACCAGTGCTGCGGAGGTCGCAGAGACGGTGCGGACCTCCGATACGACTGAACTTGTGAACATAGGGACAGTTTGTATTGTTTTTTTTACCCCACCGTCCTTTGTTTTTAAAGGAGGGGTGAATGTGGTGAACCATAGATGGTTACCACTATGGGTACTGAACCATAGATGGTTATCACTATGGGTACTTGTACATATGTTACTCTTGTTACTGTTGGGGTTAGGGTTGGGGTGTTCCCCACCCTAGGGTGAACAGTGGGAAGCTTTTTCCCAGGTCGGAGGTGACGATCACGAGGGGTCACGGGCTCAAGGTGAGAGGGGCGAAGTATAACTCAGATATCAGAGGGATGTTTTTTTACACAGAGGGTGGTGGGGGCCTGGAATGCGCTGCCAAGTAGGGTGGTGGAGGCAGGCACGCTGACATCGTTTAAGACTTACCTGGATAGTCACATGAGCAGCCTGGGAATGGAGGGATACAAACGATTGGTCTAGTTGGACCAAGGAGCGGCACAGGCTTGGAGGGCCGAAGGGCCTGTTTCCTGTGCTGTACTGTTCTTTGTTCTTTGTTCCACCTGTTAGCATTGTTCTGTGGTACACTCCGTTTGGCTCCGCCTTCCTATAGGAGTATAAAGGTCACTGCACTTCCTCGTGACCCTTAGTCTGGGATTGTATTGTTAAGCAGTATGCTCTATTCTTGTTGCGAATAAAAGCCTTTATTCCCGGGCACGATCTAGCCTCCCGAGTGGATTAATCGTGCATCAGCCAGCATCAAGCAGGGCAAGCAACATTGGAACACAAATCGGCCATTTAGCCCCACGGGCCTGCTCCTTCACGCACCCATTGAGCTGGTTCCTAACTCCATCCAGGCAGAGGAATGAACCATTTGGTCCAAATATGAGAGATTGGCCACTTTGGGGAAGGGTATCTGTTGACATTGGCTGTTCCTATTGGTCATGCTGGCCTCTAGCAAGAAGTCAAAATGGTGATTTGATGCAACCCCTTCTGTGCTGTAGGGTCTCACAGGGTCTAGCCAGCAGCAGTAACAACATAAAGCAGATTGGACTGGCTAAGGGCAAAAGAAGGTGGCGGGACTTTTCCCAACCTGCCCACTATGGGCATCGTAGCGAGCAGGGGGTGAACCACACAAAGGTCTGTTGAGCTCAGGTGAGATATTCCGGTTTTAGAATCAGAGAATCCCTGCAGTGCAGAAGGAAGCCCATCGAGTCTGCACTGACCACAATCCCACTCAGGCCCTATCCCCATAACCCCAAGCATTTACCCTTGCTAGTCCCCCTGACACTGAAGGACAATTTAGCATGGCCGATCCACCTCGTAGAATCCCTACAGTGCAGGAGGAGACCATTCAGCCCATCGAGTCTGCACCGACCACAATCCCACCCAGGCCCTATCGCCATAATCCCATGCATTTACCCTAGCTAGTCCCCTGACACTGAGGGAGAATTTAGTATGGCCAATGCACCTAACCCACACTTCTTTGGAGTGTGGAAGGAAACTGGAACACCCGGAGGAAACCCACGCAGACATGGGGAGAACGTGCAAAGTCCACACAGACAGTGACCCAAACCGGGAATCGAACCCAGGTCCCTGGCACTGTGAGGCAGCAGTGCCAACCACTGCGCCACCATGTCACCCAAACCATAGGGCGGGCACGGCCGGAAAATCCCACCTGATGAGTTTCTTAACTGTCTCCTGGGATTCCGCTCTTCATAGTTGGTCTGTTGGTCTTTCTGAGGAAAGATATTCTTGCTCTCGAGGGAGTGCAGCAAAGGTTTACTAAATTGATTCCGGGGAGGGCGGGACTGATGTATGAGGAGAGATTGAATCGGCTGGGATAGCTTTCGCTGGAGTTCTGACAAATGAGGGGGGATCTCATAGAGACTTATAAAATTCTAACAGGACTAGACAGGGTAGATACAGGGAGGATGTTCCCGATGGTGGGAGTGTCCAGAACCAGGGATCACAGTCTGAGGATTCGGGGTAGGATGGAAGTGAGGAGACATTTCTTCACCCAAAGAGTGGTGAGCCTGTGGAATTCATTACCACAGGAAGTAGTTAATGCCAAAACATTAAATGTATTCAAGAGGCGGCTGGACATAGCACTTGGGGCGAATAGGATTAAAGGTTATGGGGAGAAAGCAGGATTAGGCTATTGAGTTGGACGATCAGCTATGATCGCAATGAATGGCGGAACAGGCTCGAAGGGCCGAATGGCCTCCTCCTGCTCCTATCTTCTATGTTTCTATGTTATTTCTCCACGGCGCTCTGCTTTATCCCACCTGCAAATGCACACAGAGATACACATTCAGCTTTTCCTTCTGTTCTTCTCAATGTAATAAAACTGCCTCATTCCCTGATGGAATAAATCAACAGGCAGGCTTCCAGCACATTTCAGCTGTAAATTCCCCTGAGGAATTTAGAGTGCATGATATGCATTTTCATTCCATTAGACTCCAGAGTAGTCTTTGGCAATCGGCAGAGCACTCGGCTCCAGAGCCTTCAGCTCTGCTTGAAGCTTGCAGGTGAAGTAGCTCAACGAGTCCGTTCAGAGTCTGTTTGTGCAATAAAGAGGAAGAACTTGCATTTATGTCGAGCCTTTCGCAACCGCAGGGCATAGCGAAGAGCTTTCACAACCAGTGAAGTACTTGAAGCGTAGAGCGGAATGTGGCAGAGGCCTTCCTGGGAGGCCCGATTCAGTCTTGCGCCGCTCAGGCACTTTACAGGCCTCTCCCCGGAATCGAGGACCCTCAGGGGGCGAACATCTCACCCACTGAGGGTCAATCAGAGGCCAGCAGCTCCTCTGTAATCAGCAGGACCACACTGGAGGAGGTGACTGCACTCTATGTGCCAAGTCTCTGATCAACAAGGGGCCCAGACACTGTAAAGTGATGGCGGGAAGGCCGTTGGGAGAAAGGCATCATGGGTTGTGGGCCCAGCGGAGGAGAGGGCAAGCAAGAAAAGGCAGGGATTGGCTCACTGCAGGTTCCAACCACCCCTTCATAGAATAGATCATAGAATCCCTACAGTGCAAAAGGAGGCCATTCAGCCCATCAAGTCTGCACCAACTCTCCAAAAGGGCATCTTACCCAGGCCCTATTCCCGTAACTCCACGCATTTACCCCGCTAATCCCCCAAACCTACACATCATGGGACTCTAAGGGGCAATTTAGCATGGCCTATCCACCTAACCTGCACATCTTTCGGACTGGGGGAGGAAACCGGAGCACCCGGAGGAAACCCATGCCGACACGGGGAGAACATGCGAACTCCACACAGACGGTGACCCAAAGCCGGGAATCGAACCCGGGTCCCTGGCACTGTGAGGCAGCAGTGCTAACCACTGTGTCACCGTGCCACCCTGCTCGATGCTGTGCCCTCGATCAGCCACTGAGTACCTTTGAACGAGGGACGCGTGCTCCCCAGTTCCACCCCTGGGGCCCACAAGCAAAAGCCTGCGCCTCGCGTGTCAAGGCCTGCCTGCCACTGGGGTAATACCAGCAGTGACAGGATAAGATCTCTAAATGGGCATCAAATGCCTGCTTACGGGCCTCAAATGGCGGCGCGGCATGTAGGGCATCCATCCACAGTCCTTCCTGCCCACACTTAATCGGGGTGGAGGAAGGGTTCCCCACCCCCAAACCTCCCACCCAACTAAATGCCCATCCCACCTCCAAAACCACCTGGGGGCAGGGCACAAGATTCTGCCTGTAGTTTATTTTATAATGTGGCAGCCAACTTATGCACAGCAAGTCCCTACAAACAGTAAGGAGATAGTGGCCAAGCATCTCTTTTTAAGAGACGCTTGCTGGAATTCTACCGCCCTGCCTGCCATGGAATCGGAGCGGGTGAGGGGCGGACAATCGAAAAGTTTGTTGACCTCGGGAGAGATTTTCTGGTCTCGGGTCGAGTGAGGCCATGAAATCCCACCCGTTGTTTGAAAGATAAATGTTAGCCAGGGTGATCGTGATTTGAGTGCTTTGGCCCATTCAGGATTGAAATCAGGAAGCTCTTTACCCATCCTGAAGGATAATGGAGAAGGGGAGTGTGCTCCTTCCAGAAGGGTGGATACAGACGCACGTCAAATTTCCAAGCATAAGATTTTTGCAAATTAATAATGTCAAGGGTTATGGATCAAAACTGCACAAATGGAATTAAAATCACTGTTCACTGCAGCAGGATGGGAAAATCCCGCCAGCGTGAACAACCGTAAGATTCTCACCTCTGGCTCTCGTCCAAGACAATCTGCTATTGGTTGCCTGTCCTAATACCTTCTTAAGTTGCTCCGTGTCGAATTGGGTTTGATTGTGGATCCTGTGAAGCAGCTTGGGATGTTTTGCCATGTTGAAGTTGTCGCAAAAAATACCAGTCGCTCGCACCCAAGGGAAAAGGTATCATAGAAATATCATAGAATCCCTACAGTGCAGAAGGAGGCCATTCGGCCCATCGAGTCTGCACCGACCACAATCCCACCCAGGCCCTATCCCTGTAACCCCATGCATTTACCCTAGCTAGTCCCCCTGACACTAAGGGGCAATTTAGCACGGCCAATCTACCTAACCCGCACATCTTTGGACTGCGGGAGGAAACTGGAGCACCCGGAGGAAACCCACGCAGACACGGGGAGAATGTGCAAATTCCTCACAGACAGTGACCCAAGACCAGAATTGAACCCAGGTTCCTGGTGCTGGGAAGCGGCAGTGTGCCACCGTGCCACCCCAAGCTATTGGTCGCCTGTCCAAATGCCCTCTTAAATTTCTCTGTGTCCAATTGGGTTTGATTATGTGAAGCAGCTTGGGATGTTTTGCCGTGTTGAAGTCGTAGCAAAAATGCCTGTTGCTTGCACCCAAGGGAAAAGGTATCCGACGCAACCTGTTCAGGTGAATATGTGAATGAGGATGTGATTACGGGTCTCCAAAGGATCATTTTTCATCTACTGAATGAAGCAGCTCATCTATTTCAGCCTATCTGAATCTGAATTGATGGATTTAATTACCAAAGTTCGCTCAGCCGTATGCCTTGCCCACGAATCGTCCAAATTCTGCTTCCCTCCGCTGTTGCAAGGTTGGGATGACCAAACTGCTTCTGAGTTACACAGAACGTCACCTTCGATGAGTCTCGATTTTGGTCAGAGGGATGGCATCAGGAAAGCAATCCAATTTAAATGTAAATGGCTAGGAAGTGTTCTTGGCGATATCAAGGATGAATATTTAATCATCTGTTTGCACAACATTTCTCTATTGTTAAAGCAGAGGATTAATCCATGGATAAGTGAACAAGTTAATGCCAGTATTGAAATCGCAAACAGAGGAACGATATGGGAATGTGTTTAGTGCAGAGGTGGCCAAGCTTTCAAAAGATTAGAAACACATTTGATTTGGTTTGATTTATTATTGTCACATGTATTAATATACAGCGAAAAGTATTGCCTCTTGCACACAAAGCATACCGTTCATAGTGTACATAGGGGAGAAGGAAAGGAGAGAGTGCAGAATGTAGTGTTACAGTCATAGCTAGGGTGTAGAGAAAGATCAGCTTAATACGGGGTAGGTCCATTCAAAAGTCTGATGGCAGCAGGGAAGAAGCTGTTCTTGAGTCGGTTGGTATGTGACCTCAGACTTTTGTCTCTTTTTCCCGATGGAAGAAGGTGGAAGAGAGAATGTCTGGGGTGCGTGGGGTCCTTGATTATGCTGGCTGCTTTTCTGAGGCAGTGGGAAGTGTAGACAGAGTCAATGGATGGGAGGCTGGTTTGCATGATAGATTGGCTTAAATTCACAACCTTTTGCAGTTTCTTGTGGTTTTGGGCAGAGCAGGAGCCCATACCAAGCTGTGATACAATCAGAAAGGATGCTTTCTCTGGTGTATCTGTAAAAGTTGATATGATAGTACATATGATAATTTCCAGATATTCAAAGGTTGCTAGACATGGACAATATTTCCAGACGCATTCTGTAATAATACCTCTGATGAAGCAGGACTCGAAACGTTGGCTCTATTCTCTCCCCACAGATTCTGTCAGACTGCTGAGATTTTCCAGCATTTTTTTGTTTTTGCTTTGAGTTCCAACATCCGCAGTAACTCGCTTTTGTATTGGAATAATGCCTGTTCACAGTTAAGGGAAAAAAACAACAACACGTTTATTTACAGGTAAAGGCAGAGGCTTGTGGCCTCATAGAGCTCATCAACTCCCCTGGGAAGGTTCTGGAACAGAAATCCGAGCTCACCAGGGTGATCCCACACCCTGCTCCCCAATAGGTTCCCTGGGTAATGTAACCCTTGGTTAAAGTCCAACAGGTTTATTTGGTAGCACAAGCTTTCGGAGAGCTGCTCCTTCATCAGGTAAGTGGGAGTTCTGTTCACAAACAGGGCATATAAAGACACAAACTCAATTTACAAAATAATGGTTGGAAGACTTCTTGCTAATGGTTGTGAGACTTCGAACTGTGTTTACCCCAGTCCGACGCCAGCATAATGTAACCCTTACTCTATAGATGTATCCTTAAAGGGGGCCATCGCCATTGGGAGAAAGCAGGATCAGGCTATTGAGTTGGACGATCAGCCATGATGGTGATGAATGGTGGAGCAGGCTCAAAGGGCTGAATGGCCTCATCCTGCTCCTATCTTCTATGTTTCTGTTTCTATTTTAATTACTATCTTACTACCTTTTAACGTTTTCTCTGAACTTCAAGAATCATAACGTACACATGCCACAGTAAAATCGGAATTGTTATATTTTAGCTGTATTCGATATGCTAATACGCATACTTGAATTAAATTTCACCTTATAAAACTATTACAATGGTAATATCCCTGAAATAAGATGATACAGTTCTCAGACCTAATCACTGCTCGAGGTAGAGGCCTTGTAATTTTCCATTCTGGATTAACAGAATCAGTATGTATCTCCTGGTGGCCAAAGAAAACGACCTGGGGGATTTCAAAATGATATTTTAAGCAAATCAGTCACAGAATTTATATGTCTATTTGTCTGTCTCTCTCACTATGTCTTTGGGCCTCCTCTTCCCATTGAAACTCACTGTGTCATTCAAACATGTTGGATAGCCCTCCAAGCCTTTCCCATCAGGGCGGCACGGTGGCACAGTGGTTAGCACTGCTGCCGCACAGCGCCAGGGACCTGGGTTTGATTCCCGGCCTCGGGTCACTGTCTGTGCGGTGTCTGCACATTCTCCCCGTGTCTGCGTGGGTTTCCTCCGGGTGCTCCGGTTTCCTCCCACAGTCCAAAAGATGTGCTGGTTAGATGCATTGGCCATGCTAAATTCTCCCTCAGTGTACCCGAACAGGCACTGGAGTGTGGCAACTAGGGGATTTTCACAGTAACTTCATTGCAGTGTCAACGTAAGCCAACTTGTGACACTATTAAATAAACTTTAAAAACTTTGAACTCAAGCATAAGCTTTCCACTGGTCTGGAGGAGTACATTTCTAACCACCTCAGGAAGCTCGGTATCATACAGGACAAAGTAGTCCTTGTGATCAGTACCTCCACTGCCATCTTCAAAATTCACTCCCTCCTTCACAGCACACAATGGCAGCAGCTTGGACCATTTACCAGATGCACTACAGTGATTCACCAGGGCTCCTTTGACAGGACAGCCCAAATGCATGGCCTTCACCAGCCTAGGAGAACAAGGACAACAGATGTGTGGGGGACATGACCACTTTCGAACTCCCCTCTTATCCTCCCACCTTCTTGACTTGGAAGTATTTTGTCTTTCTTTCACTGTCACTGGATCCAAACTTAAAAGAGCCTCACCATCACCTTTGCAAGGGCAAATAGGAATAGCCAATAAAAACTAGCCTCACTTGCAACAACCTCCCTCCCACCCATCCCCTGCCACCCCACTCACCCATCCCCGCCAGCCAAAGTAATATTTCTGCCTCAAAATTGAAATCTCACAGCACAACTTAGGCACAGGATCTAGACTGACCCCCGCAATGTAGTACCTAAAGAGTGCTGCATCATCCTTCACAAAAAAATATTAAATTGAGGCCTTTTCAGCGGAGTTAGCAAGGTTAACTAATGGTGCTAGTCAAAATAAGCAAGACCGTATATGTATACATATATATGAGACCATGCAATGTCCACAGTGGCTGCTGCGTTCAACTACAGAACTTTATACATGTTCATGTTGCCTTATAGCCCCAGTTGTGCCTCAGCTGATAGCAGTCTCGACTCTGAGGCAGAAGGCTGTGGGTCAAAGTCCAGAAACGTGGTCACATAAGTTCATAAGTTCATAAGATATAGCAGCAGAATTAGGCCACTCGGCCCATCGACTCTGCTCCGCCATTCGATCATGGCTGATATGCTCCTCATCCCCATTTTTCTCCCTTCTCCCCATAACCCTTCAACCGATTACCAATTAAAAACCTGTCTACTGGGTGATCATCCCAGTGCAGTACTGAGGGACTATGCATTGTCAGAGGTACACAGTGTTTAACTGAGTCCTTTTTTTCTCTCTCAGGTGGACAGGAAAGACTCTCAGCTCTCAGAGCAGCTATCCTGACCAATTCTTTACCCATTCGACCAATATCACGAAAAGAAAACTCATCTGGTTCTAGTTCTGAAGATCGATCAGGTGGGTCAAATGTCAACAGGGGAAGATTTTTCTATGGTCCATAGAATCCCATCGAATCCCTACAGTGCAGAAGGAGGCCATTCGGCCCATCGAGTCTGCACTGACTATAATCCCCATAACCCTACTTATTTACCCAACTAACCACCTGATACTAGGGTCAATTTAGCACGACCAATCAACCTAACCCGCACATCTTTGGACTGTGGGAGGAAACCGGAGCACCCGGAGGAAACCCACACAGACACAGGGAGAATGTGCAGACTCCACTCAGACAGTGCCCAAGCCAGGAATCGAACCCGGATCCCTGGCGCTGTGAGGCAGCAGTGCTAACCACTGTGCCGAGGTAGATGCAATTTTACCGCAAAGACAATAAAACAAGGTGTATTTATTCCACTGGCATCAAAGCAAGATCAACCCAAAAGGAAAAGCATAACTTCAAAAAGCAAACTGTTTACAGAGCGTAAACACTGCCAATGCTTCCGATCTGTGTCCTATCCATGGCCTTAGCTCTTCAATGCTGACTTGTCCTGCTGCCCAGCTCCTGGCTGCCGTCCTGTTCTCTCACTATCTCTCTCTGATGAGGTTTCTCACATTCAGAGGCACTGCCAGTTGCTTTGACTCTGCTTCGAGTTGCCTTCCTGGCTCCTGAGCTCCGACCCACTGCCACCCACAAGCCCTGGGTTAGCCCTCCAAGGGCAGCACGGTTGCACTGGCCAAGCTAAATTCTTCCTCAGTGCACTTGAATAGACTTCGGAGAGAAAGACCAGAAGAGATTTAAAAAGAGCATTATTACAGAGTTTAAAAGAGTTAGAGTTCTATTTTAAGAGTACAGAACGAGAATAAAAGATAGAATGAGAGGGTGTGCTGGGAACAGCTCACAAGAAGTCGCCACGTTCCGGCGTCAATCGGAAAATGAGTTGTATTTCCTGAGATGCCGGCGTTGGACTGGGGTTGGACAGAGTAAGAAATCTCACAACACATTTATGTCTGGAACAAGCTGCCAGAGGTAGTAGTAGAGGCGGGTGTGGTGAACCATAGATGGTTACCACTATGGGTACTGAACCATAGATGGTTAGCACTATGGGTACTTGTACATATGTTACTGTTGTCACTGTTGGGGTTAGGGTTGGGGTGTTCTACCTGTTGGTATTGTTCTGTGGTACACTCCGGTTGGCTCCGCCTACCTGTAGGAGTATAAAGGTCACTGCACTGCCTGGTGACCCTTTAGTCTGGGATTGTATTGTTATATAGTGTGCTCCATTCTTGTTACTAATGAAAGCCTTTATTTCCCGGGTACGATCTAGCCTCCCGAGTGATTTAATCGCGCATCAGCGGGTACAATTTTGTCTTTTAAAAAGCATTTAGACAGTTACATGGGTAAGATGGGTATAGAGGGATATGGACCAAACGCGGGCAACTGGGACTGGCTTAGGGGTTTAAAAAAAAGGACGGCATGGACAAGTTGGGCCAAAAGGCCTGTTTTCATGCTGCAAACCTCTATGACTCTATGACCTTTCATTCCGTAACCCTTCACAAATCCTACCAGTCTCATGTTCACTTGGACCCCCGTCCCAAGCTCAATAAATATATTTTTCTTTTGGAGGGCAGAGTTCCAGATTTCCACACGGAGTCATGTGACGGAGCGCTGCTCGGTGCCACATCTGAACCGATTCTTTCCATGTCTCTGTCACCCCAGAGAAATAAATCCTCTCAGTAATTGCACAGCAGATGAACCGTTGGATAGATCTCTGGTGTAAACATTTTCTCTTCCACTTGCTGTAACCTATCTGAATCTGCTGCCGAGAACTCTCTCCCCCCCCCCCACTCTGACTGGTGTGAGCTTTAATAAGCAACATGTTGTGATAGCTCATCCATCATGATCCATGTCCATATTTGTTGACAGATCATTGATCATTGAGGGAGGGGGGCGCGGGGAGGGGGGAGGGGGAGGCGGCGACTCTTGATTAAGTGGGAGATTTCATTGTGTCCATAATTGCGTGTTCGGAGTTGTAACGGCTGCACTCGGCTTTCAAGCTGAAATTAATCTATTAATCAGCATATTCACGGAGTTTCACCATCTAACCTTCCCCTGTGAGAGTGGGAATCCCTGCCCTTTGAAAAAAAAACCCGCAGTCTCATAAATATCTTGCCATATTTAATCAGTCTATCAAGAAATCTTCAGGATTAAAATGGAAGTACAGTGCATTGTCCCACACCTCCAAGTTCTCGTGGTGTTTCTCAGCCCCCTCCTGTTTCAATAACCAAAAGGAAAACCTTTTGACTCTATGGGCTGTGGTGCATTCTGAGATCATGAAAGGTGCCATAGAAATGCATTGTCTTTCTTTAGCAGCAGGAGCAGGCCATTCATAAGAACATAAGAACATAAGAAATAGGAGCAGGAGTAGGCCATCTAGCCCCTCGAGCCTGCCCCGCCATTCAATAAGATCATGGCTGATCTGACGTGGATCAGTACCACTTACCCGCCTGATCCCCATAACCCTTAATTCCCTTACCGATCAGGAATCCATCCATCCGCGCCTTAAACATATTCAGCGAGGTAGCCTCCACCACCTCAGTGGGCAGAGAATTCCAGAGATTCACCACCCTCTGGGAGAAGAAGTTCCTCCTCAACTCTGTCTTAAACCGACCCCCCTTTATTTTGAGGCTGTGTCCTCTAGTTTTAACTTCCTTACAAAGTGGAAAGAATCTCTCCGCCTCCACCCTATCCAGCCCCCGCATTATCTTATAAGTCTCCATAAGATCCCCCCTCATCCTTCTAAACTCCAACGAGTACAAACCCAATCTCCTCAGCCTCTCCTCATAATCCAAACCCCGCATCTCCGGTATCAACCTGGTGAACCTTCTCTGCACTCCCTCCAATGCCAATATATCCTTCCTCATATAAGGGGACCAATACTGCACACAGTATTCCAGCTGCGGCCTCACCAATGCCCTGTACAGGTGCATCAAGACATCCCTGCTTTTATATTCTATCCCCCTCGCAATATAGGCCAACATCCCATTTGCCTTCTTGATCACCTGTTGTACCTGCAGACTGGGCTTTTGCGTCTCATGCACAAGGACCCCCAGGTCCCTTTGCACGGTAGCATGTTTTAATTCGGTCCCTCCTGCCTCCTCCTGTTCAATAAGATCCCAGTTGATCTGATTGTAACCTCAACCCCACATTCCTGCCTACCCCCGATAGCCTTCCACCCACCCCCTCATTAATCAAGAATGCATCCAGCTCCGTCTGCCTTGAAAATGTTCAAAGATTCTTCCTCCACTGCCTTTTGAGGAAGAGAATCCCAGAGAGTCTTTCTTTCTCCGTGATTTTGACTGCAAGGAGTTTTTTTCTTTATTCATTCCTGGGAGCTGGGCGTCGCTGGCATCACAACGCTTTATTGTTCCTCAGGTTGTCCTTTGACGCTCTGCACCTTTGTTCTGCCATTTGCACATTTCAATCTCTTAATTGACGCTATTAGCACCCTTCTCAGCCTTTATCATCATTTACATTCCCTTGGTCCTTTTGTCTATGACATCTTGGTCAATTACACAACCACCAACTCACCACTACCCCACCCCCATCCCTCACCTTTACAGTATTAATCTTGTCTTTTGTTTTTGTCTTTAGCTCTGATGAAGGGTCATCCAGACTTGAAACGTTGGCTCTGGCCACGACACCACACAACTCTGCCACAGCAACCTCTGCAAGACGTGCCGGATCATCGACACGGATGCCATCATCTCACGTGAGAACACCATCCACCAGGTACACGGTACCTCCTCTTGCAACTCGGCCAACGTTGTCTACCTGATACGCTGCAGGAAAGGATGTCCCGAGGCATGGTACATTGGGGAAACCATGCAGACGCTATGACAACGGATGAATGAACACCGCTCGACAATCACCAGGCAAGACTGCTCTCTTCCTGTGGGGGAGCACTTCAGCAGTCACGGGCATTCAACCTTGGATCTTCAGGTATGCGTTCTCCAAGGCGGCCTTCACGACACACGACAGCGCAGAGTCGCTGAGCAGAAACTGATAGCCAAGTTCCGCACACATGAGGACGGCCTAAACCGGGATGTTGGATTTATGTCACATTATCAGTAACCCCCACAGCTTGCCTCCTGGGCTTGCAGAATCTCACTAGCTGTTCTGTCTGGAGACAATACACATCTCTTTAACCTGTGTTTAATGCTCCCTCCACCCACATTGTCTGTACCTTTAAGACCTGGCTGGCTGTAGGGATTCGCATTCTAATCAGTATTCTGTAACTTGATTTTGTGTCTCTGTGCACTGTTTGAGAGCACATTTCCACTCCATCTGACGAAGGAGCAGCGCTCCGAAAGCTTATGGTATTTGCTACCAAATAAACCTGTTGGACTTTAACCTGGTGTTGTGAGACTTCTTACTCTATTCTCTCTCCACAGACGCTGTCAGACCTGTTGAGATTTTCCCGCATTTTCTGTTTGTGCTTTACTGTTCATTTCCAATGGTGCTTGGGAAGGAGCTTCTTGATCTGTTGCAGTCCGTGGGGTGTAGTTTCACCTACAAAGTTGTTAGATCGGGAGCCTCAGGAATTTTACCCAGAGACATTGAAGGAATGGCAATATTTTCCTCAGTTGGGATGGTGTGTAATTTGCAAGCGGTGGTGATTCCCATGTTCTGCTGCCCTCTCCTTCCAAACCAGTTTGGAGGAAGTAGATGTTTAATGTGAGGAAGGGAGCGACAATTATGCAAATCTTGGAATGGAGCAGCCACGTAGAGAGAAATTAGTTCGAGGACAAAGCAATGCTCTTGTGTTATTAAAATATGGCAATAATACTTCTGCCTGTGGCAACTCGTCGCTCATTGGCACAAAGAAAGTCAATTGTCAACTATTCTGAAACAGCCCTGCAGAATGTTTGCATTTCAATCGAGTAGCTCGGCTCCTTCCTGAGAACCCACTGATCCCATCCAAATGCTTTGGACCACATTTGAGTTGGCTCGCCATCCAAAGCCAATGGCCACCCTGTAGTTCCAACTCAACTGGTGGCACAGTGGTTAGTACTGCTGTCTCACAGCGCCAGGGACCCGGGTTCGATTCACGGCTTGGATCACTGTCTGTGTGGAGTCTGCATGTTCTCCTTGTGTCTGCATTGGTTTCCTCCGGGTGCTCTGGTTTCCTTCCATAGTCCAAAAGACGTGCTGGTTAGGGTGCATTGGCCGTGCTAAATTCTCCCTCAGTGTACCTGAACAGGCACCGGAGTGTGACGACTAGGGGAATTTCACAGTAACATCATTGCACTGTTAATGTAAGCCTACTTGTGACACTAATAAATAAACTTTTAACTCACTGCCTGTTATGATTCTCTCCAACTTTTACAGATGCACCACAGAAAGCATTCTTTCTGGTTGTATCACAGCTTGGTATGGCTCCTGCTCTGCCCAAGACTGCAAGAAACTACAAAGATTGTGAGCGTAGCCCAGTCCATCATGGAAACTAGCCTCCCATCCATTGACTTTCCATTTCCCGCTGCCTCGGAAAAGCAGCCTGCATAATTAAGGACCTTATGCACCCTGGACATTCTCTCTTACATCATCTTCCGTCAGGAAAAAGATACAAAAGTCTGAGGTCACGTACCAACCGACTCAAGAACTGCTGCCATCAGACTTTTAAATGGACCTACTATACATTAAGCTGATCTTTCTCTACACCCTAGCTATAACGGTAACACTACATTCTGCACTCTCTTGTTTCCTTCCCTATGAACAGTATGCGTTGTCTGTATAGCGCACAAGAAACAATACTTTTCACTGTATACCAATACATGTGACAATAATAAATCAAATCCAAAACAGTGACTGCAGCAAACAGATAACCATCTGTTTGACTCGGAGGTGGCTTTTGAAGACGGCGAGAGGTGGAGGTGGCAAAGAGACTTCGAGAAGGGACTTTCAGAGTCCGGGGCTGTAATAACCGATGACTGTGATGCCAGTGAGGGAATGGCGAGACAGGGAGGACACATTGTGGGAGGGAAGTGGAAGAATGGAAATTGCGAGCGGAGATACAATGGCTGGAGAAGTTCAGAAAGCATTGGGGGGATTCATCGACAAGGATGAACATTTTGAAATCAATAGATGTGGGAGGATTGGGTTGTAATCCTCATGTACTTGTGTGAAAGAAACTGATAAGTTTTTAGAAGTGCAGGATCCCAATTGCCATATGATGTTACTACATTGAAGTAATTCGATTCTCGCCCCTTGTCTAAACTGCACACAATGAAATGGATCTGTTGGAAGGACAAGTCAGATCAATATTGAGGGCCTGTGGCAAAGGAAATGTGAAATTAAATTAAATCAATCAATTTAATAACAGACTGTTAGCTTCAGGGAGCAACTTAAAGTGTACATGACATTGATAGTTACGACTATGAGCCATGTACAGCGCATATCAGAGTAATACCTCCAGGCTGAGAGTTTACATTACGCGGAGATGAATAGAGAGTCGGTTTAATTACCCCCTGGTTTAATTCGCTATTCTCTTTCAGGACCTACTCATAGAATTATAGAAACTTACAGCACAGGAGGTGGACAGCACAGGAGGAGGACAGCACAGGAGGTGGCCCATTCACTCCATCGCGCACTGTGGTACTGCTGTCTGATTAGTCTCACTTGCCTTCGCTTCCCCCATAGTGCTGCATCGATATACCTTCCCCCTTTTCTGGTATCTTATCCAATTCCCTTTTGAAAGTTATTCTTGCATTTGCTTTCACTTTTCAGGCAATGTATTCCAGATTAGAACAACTCGCTGCAGTAAAAATAAAATTCTCATTCCTCCCCCCACCCCCCCGCCCCTTAAATCCGTGTCCCCATTTCCATGTTCCCCCCCCCCCCACCCCCTTTCCGCCATAGGATCCTGCTCCGGAGGAACCAGTGGACATTCCAGGACAGGATTTTCCCGCCGCGCTCGCCCCAAGACTGGAGGCCAAGGGACCTTTGCATGGCCCGTATCTCGCCCGCTCCGATTCCCGTGGTGAGCGGGATGGGAAAATTCTGCCCCCAAAGTCGTTTGAAGCTTTTCTGCAGAGAAGAATCACTGTTTGTCTCCGGTATCCGCGTGTTCACCCCTGATGTATGTGGCCAGGAATTTCCCAAAAAGCCATCTTACTGAGCAGCAGGGTCTCCTTAGAAAAGTCTGGATGGATGGGCTTCTGGAAGACTGCACCTTTCAAACATTAAGGGCCTAACTTGGGAGTGGTTTTCTTGCAACATTAAACGTGCGATGAAGCTAATTCCCACCGCAAACGCATCCGGTAGAAACCAAGGCCCTTGCGGCCACACAGAGACGATGGAACAAAGGTACGACATCCAATGACATCTCCCTCCATATCTCCTCTTGAGAATGTGCACTGAGGTTTGAAAGGTGCAGTCTTCCAGAAGCCCATCCATCCAGACTTTTCTAAAGAGACCCTGCTGCTCAGTAAGATGGCTTTTTGGGAAATTCCTGGCCATATACATCAGGAGTGAACACACGGATACCGGAGACAAACAGTGATTCTTCTCTGCAGAAAAGCTTCATTAGATAGAATAGAATTTCATAGAATCCCTACAGTGCAGAAGGAGGCCATTCAGCCCATCGAGTCTGCACCGACAACAGTCCCACCCAAGCCCTATCCCCGTAACCCCACATATTTGCCCCACTAATCCCTCTAACCTACACATCCCAGGACACAAAGGGGCAATTTAGCATGGCCAATCCACCTAACCAGCACGTCTTTCGGACTGTGGGAGGAAACTGGAGCACCTGGAGGAAACCCACACAGACACGGGGAGAACGTGCAAACGCCACACAGACAGTGAACTAAGCCGGGAACTGAACCCAGGTCCCTGGAGCTGTGGGGCAGCAGTGCTAACCACTGTACCACCGTAACCAAGGCTGACACTCCAGTGCAGTACTGACGAAATGCTGCATTGTCAGAGTTGCTATCCTTCAAAAGAGACAGTAAATGAAGGCTCCCTTTGCCCCTTGAGATCCAGTGGCGCTCTTTCAAAGAGGAACAGGGGACATCTCCCTGGTTTATATGTATCACTCAATCAATACCAGTAAAACAGATAATCTGATCATTATCATGTTGCTACTTATGGGACCTTATCACGCACATTCTGGCTATTGTGTCTCCTCCACAACAATAGTGGCGGCATTATTTAAATTCTTCCCGATTTCCTACTTTTCATAGAATCATAGAATCCCTACAGTGCAGAAGAAGGCCATTCAGCCCATCGAGTCTGCACCAACCACAATCCCACCCAAGCCCTATGCCCACAACCCCACATATTTACCCCGCTAATCCCGCTAATCTACGCATCCCGGGACACAAAGGGGCAGTTTAGTATGGCCAATGCACCTAACCCGAACATCTTTGGACTGTGAGAGGAAGCCGGAGCACCCGGGGGAAACCCACGCAGACACGGGGAGAACATGCAAATTCCAGACAGACAGACAGTGACCCAAGCCGGGAATCGGACCCGGGTCCCTGGAGCTGTGAAGTAGCAGTGCTAACCACTGTGCTACCGTGCCATCCGTGTCTTCTTCTTCCTTCTTTCCTTAGGAACCGTTAACTGCACACCCATTGCCAGGCCCTGAAATAGCTTCTGTTCCCGAAACGTGCAGCTCCTTCTCAATGACCCGGCTCAGCTTCCAATGTGTGAATACAGGACATCACAGAATCATAGAATCCCTACAGTGCAGAAGGAGGCCACTCGGCCCATCTAATCTGCACTGACCACAATCCCACCCAAGCCCCATCCCCACAACCCCATGCATTTACCCTAGCTAGTCCCCCTGACACTAAGGGGCAATTTAGCATTGTCAATCCACCTAACCGCACATCTTTGGACTGTGGGAGGAAACCGGAGCACCCGGAGGAAACCCACGCAGACACAGGGAGAATGTGCAAACTCCACACGGACAGTGACCCAAGCCGGGTCCCTGGCGCTGTGAGGCAGCAATGCTAACCACTGTGCCGCCGTGCCTTCGTGACATGCCGGGAGCTATCACGAAGCTTAGTTGTCTTGTCAGTCGGTGGGCCTCTGCTCTGCTTTGAAGCTGTGAAGGGAGAGGATGGAAGGGTATGAGGGACACTGTGGCTCCGAACACGCCATCATGTGGACGATTGCTGCAAAGAAACGCTGCGGGCAGAAAGTGAGGCCTCAGAGCGGAGATAGCCCCTGGGATGCTCAGAGTGAGGCATGAGCAGCTCCAGGGATCCTGGCATCATTCACACAACGCAAACGTGTAAATTGTGCTTTGATGTTTCTGTGTTTCACACCTTTGCAATCGATAAAAGGCTGATGGGAGATGTCCCATTAGGATGCCACAGCGACAAGTGATTGGCACCAATGATACTGTGGACTTAGGCCATGAAGAACATAAAGAAGGTGCCACAGCTGAGTGACACTCTCATTCTCAATGTCACGGATGAGTGAAACACTATTATTTGGAAGTGTCAGCCCACCAAACATCTGCCACCTCTCACCTAACTCTCCGTAATACAGAAACATGGAATCCTTCCAGTTCAGAGCGAGGCCATCCAGCCCATCGAGTCTGCACCGACTATCCTTCACCAGGCCCACGCCCCATCTCCGTAACCTCACACATTTATCATGGCTAATCCACCTAACCTACACATCTTGGGGCATCTCGGGCAGGATCTTCCAGCCACTCTCGCCCCAAGGCCAGAAATTCCTGTCCGAGGTCAATGGACCTTTACATGGTCCATGTCCCATCCGCTACGATTCCCGTAGTGGGCAGGATTGTAAAATTCCACCCAGAGGGGCAATTTAGCATGGTCAATCCACCTAACCTGCACATCTTTGGACACTAAGGGGCAATTTACCATGGCCAATCCACCTAACCTACACATAGAACAAAGAACAAAGAAAATTACAGCACAGGAACAGGCCCTTCGGCCCTCCAAGTCTGCACCGACCATGCTGCCCGACTTAACTAAAACCCCCTACCCTTCTGGGGACCATATCCCTCTATTCCCATCCGATTCATGTACTTGTCAAGATACCCCTGAAAAGTCACTACCATATCCGCTTCCACTACCTCCCCCGTCAACTAGTTCCAGGCAGCCACTACACTCTGTGTAAAAGATCTGCCTCGTACATCTCCTTTAAACCTTGCCCCTCGCACCTTAAACCTGTGCCCCCTAGCTTCTGACTATCCACTCTGTCCCTGCCTCTCATAATCTTTTAGACTTCTATCAGGTCGCCCCTCAACTTCTGTCATTCCAGTGAGAACAAACCAAGTTTCTCCAACCTCTCCTCATAGCTAATGCCCTGCATATCAGGCAACATCCTGGTAAATCTTTTCTGTACCCTCTCCAAAGCCTCCACATCCTTCTGATAGTGTGGCGACCAGAATTAAACACTATATTCCAAGTGCGGCCTAACTAAGGTTCTATAAAGCTGCAACATGACTTGCCAATTTTTAAACTCAGTGTCCCGGCCGATGAAGGTAAGCATGCCGTATGCCTTCTTGACTGCCTTTTCCACCTGCATTGCCACTTTCAGTGACCTGTGCACCTGTACACTCAGATCCCTTTGCCTATCAATATTCTTAAAGGTTCTGCCATTTACTGTATATTTCCTACCTGTATTAGACCTTCCAAAATGCCTTACCTCATATTTGTCTGGATTAAACTCCATCTGCCATCTCTCCGCCCAAGTCTCCAACCGATCTATATCCTGCTGTATCCTCTGATGGTCCTCATCGCTATCCACAAATCCACCAACCTTTGTGTCGTCTGCAAACTTACTAATCAAACCAGTTACATTTTCCTCCTTAGGACTGTGGAAGGAAACCAGAGCACCCGGAGGAAACCCATGCAGACACGGGGAGAATGTACATCCCAGTCCAATGCCAGCATCTCTGCATCACGGCTCTGCAGCCAAAAGGAACATGTCCAGGCATTTCAAATTAAACAAAATCTTGGGGGAACAACTAGTTTTTTTAAAATTCATTCTTGGGGCATGGATGTTGCTGGCTGGCCAGCATTAATTGCTCATTCCAAGTTGGACAATTGAGAGTCAACCATATTGCTGTGGCTCTGGAGTCACATGTTGGCCAGACCAGGTAAGGACGGCAGATTTCCTTCCCTAAAGGCCATTAGTAAACTAGATGAGTTTTTCCGACAATCGACAATGGTTTCATGGTCATCAGCAAATTCTTAATTCCAGATTTTTTTAAAAATTGAATTCAAATTCCACTATTTGCCGTGGTGGGATTTGAACCCAGGTCCCCAGAATGTTCGCTGAGTTTCTGGATTAATAGTCTAGAAATAATACCACTACGCCATTGCCTCCTTGGCAACATCTTAACCAAACAGGGTCAACATGCCAACCAATCAGCACCCTGTTCTGTGATATAAATTGTGGTGATTGTTTCAAATGTTGTCCTGTTGAGTGCAAGATGAAAAACCTCAGCAACACACCTCTCTTTTCAGCAATATAGAATGCATAATACTTTTTAATAGGGGAAGCGGATAAATACTTGAAAAAGGAGTAGGCATCAGAGATACAATGAGCAGGCAGGAAGAATGGGACTGAGTGAATAGGTCTTTCATTGATATGCGGGCAGAATGGCCTTTAAATTCTAGATTCATGGCTTTGTGCAACACTGACTTCTGAAACTGAAGCATTTTGGATAATCTAACTTTATTCTTTTTGGTCACAGGCTCACAGAACAAAGCAGCCCTAACTTGGCACCAATCACCAATCCCCATTCGATAAGGGAATGCGGTGGGCATGGCTGGTCCCTGGAAAAAGGGTCAAGCGGGTGCAGTAGGATGGTAGCCTCCTGAGGTTGGAACTGAAGCACATTGGGTGGGATTTTACAGCCTCGCTCAGACAAGACTGGAAATTCCCGCCCCAGGTCAACGGAGATTTCCGTTCTCGGACACTCGCCCGCGCCGATCCCGTGTTGGGCGAGGTGGTAAAGTTACGGCCATTGTTTCACTGTCAAAGGACATAGGGGCATAGGAACATTGGAACAGGAGGAGGCCATTCAGCCCCTTGAGCCTGTTTCTATTCTACTTTCTCAGGAGACTAAAGAAATTTGGCACGTCAGCTGCAACTCTCACCAACTTCTACAGATGCACCATAGAAAGCATTCTTTCTGGTTGTATCACAGCTTGGTTTGGCTCCTGCTCTGCCCAAGACCGCAAGAAACTACAAAAGGTCGTGAATGAAGCCCAATCCATCACGCAAACCAGCCTCCCATCCATTGACTCTGCCTACACTTCCCGCTGCCTCGGAAAAGCAGCCAGCATTGTCAAGGATCCCACGCGTCCTGGACATTCTCTCTTCCACCTTCTTCCATCGGAAAAAAGATACAAAAGTCTGAGGTCATGTACCAACCGACTCAAAAACAGCTTCTTCCCTGCTGCCATCAGACTTTTGAATGGACCTACCTCGCATTAAGTCGATCTTTCTCTACACGCTAGCTATGACTGTAACACTACATTCTGCACTCTCTCCTTTCCTTTTCCCCTATGTACTCTACGTATGGTATGCTTTGTCTGTATAGCACTCAAGAAACAACACTTTTCACTGTATACTAATACATGTGACAATAATAAATCAAATCAGATCAAATCAATGAGATCATGGCTTATCAATGGCCAAACTCCATGTAACAACCATTCTCCCAAATCCCTGAGTAGCTTTGGCTAACAAAAATCTACCAATCCCAGGTTTAAAATACAACTTTATTCAAGCACCAACAGCAGAAGAGAGTTTTAGATGTTTACCAGCCTTTTTTTATTCATTTAGTGGACGTGAGCATCGCTGGCTGAGCCAGCATTTATTGCCCACCCCTAACTGCCCTCCACTTCAGAGAGCATTTGAGAGTCAACCACATTGCTGTGACTCTGGAGTCACATGTAGGCCAGACCAGGCAAGGACGGCAGATTTCCTTCCCTCAAGGACATTAGTGAACCAGATGGGTTTTTACGACAATCGATTCATGATCATCAGCAGAATTTTATTCAAATTTTACTATCTGCCATGTTGGGATTCGAACCCAGGTCTCCACCTTAGGTCTCTGGATTACTAATCCAGTGACAATATCACTACACCACTGCCTCCCCTTGTGTGAAGAAGCCTTTCCTAATTTCCCTCCGGGAAGGTCTGGTTCTTAGCTTTTTAAACTCTGCCCTTTTAATCCTGGATTGCCCAACCAGTCATAGAATCCTTACAGAAGGAGTCCATTTGGCCCATCAGTCTGCACCAACCCTTACCCAGGCTTACCCAATAACCCCGCATTTTATCCTGCTAAGCCCCTAGCCTATATATCTTGGGACACTAAGGAGCAATTTAGCATGGTCAAACCACCTAACCTGCACACCTTCAGACTGCGGGAGGAAACTGGAGTACCCGGAGAAAACCCATGTAGACATGGGGAGAATGTGCAGGCTCCACACAGACAGTCACCCAAGGCCGGAATTGAACTTGGGTCACTGGCGCTGTGAGGCAGCAGTGCTAACCACTATGCCACCGTGCTGCCCAGTGAAAATAGTTCACTTATTCTACCCTAACTATTCCTCTTAATACCTTGAAATTTTAAACCACATCAGGGCTTAACCTTCCAAGTTCCCGGGAATGAAACCTCCATTCGTGTAATCTTGTAGCATAACCCTTAAAGTCCAAGTATCATTCTGGTTAATCCATGCTTCAGTCATTCCAAGGCTAACGTATTCTTCCTTGGATGTGATGCCCAGAATTACTCACAGCACTCAGAGTGTGGTTTCACCAGGAACCTGTCCTCTGCAAGCAAAAGGAACATGTCCAGGCATTGTGCCTTTTTCGAATTAAACATCTTGGGGCACAATCATTCAGCTGCAGCACTACTTCCAGCGCCTCCGATTCTAGTCCTCTCGATTTAAAGGCTACCATTCCATTAGCCCATCTGTGCCTGTCCATAGAGACATAGAAACATAGAAGACAGGAGCAGGAGGAGGCCATTCGGCCCTTTGAGCCAGCTCCGCCATTCATCATGGCTGATTGTCCAACTAATCCTGCTTTCTCCCCATAACCTTTGATCCCATTCGCCCCAAGTGCTATATCCAGCCGCCTCTTGAATACAGTCAATGTTTTGGCATCAACTACTTCCTGTGGTAATGAATTCCACAGGCTCACCACTCTTTGGGTGAAGAAATGTCTCCTCATCTCCGTCCTAAATGGTGTTCCCTGAATCCTCAGACTGTGACCCCTGGTTCTGGACTCCCCCACCATCGGGAATATCCTTCCTGCATCTACCCTGTCTAGTCCTGTTAGAATTTTATAAGTCTTTATAAGAACCCCCCTCATTTGTCTGAACTCCAGCGAAAACAATCCTAACCTTGTCAATCTCTCCTCATACATCAATCCCGCCATCCCCGGAATCACCAATCATGATGTTGCAATGACCTACATATCTCGACACCCAAGTCCCCAGACATCAGCCAAGCTTTACTGCCTGACAGTGTTGTTTGATGAAGACATCAATGAAGACGAACATCTCGCCAAGGCCATCCCCAAACCCCCACTTCTTACCTTCAAACAACCCCACAACCTCAAACAGGCCATTGTCCGCAGCAAACTACCCAGCCTTCAGGAGAGCAGTGACCACGACACCACACAACCCTGCCACAGCAACCTCTGCAAGACGTGCCGGATCATCGACATGGATGCCATCATCTTACGTGAGAACACCATCTACCAGAAACTTGGCCAACGTTGTCTACCTGATACGCTGCAGGAAAGGATGTCCCGAGGCATGGTACATTGGGGAGACCATGCAGACGCTATGACAACGGATGAATGAACACCGCTCAACAATCACCAGGCAGGAGTGTTCCCTTCCAGTCGGGGAACACTTCAGTTGTCACGGGCATTCGGCCTCTGATCTTCGGGTAAGCATTTTCCAAGGAGGCCTTCACGACACACGACAACGCAGAATCGCTGAGCAGAAACTGATAGCCAAGTTCCACACACATGAGGACGGCCTCAACCGGGATCTTGGGTTCATGTCACACTATCTGTAACCCCCATGACTTGCCTGGGCTTGCAAAATCTCACTAACTGTCCTGGCTGGAGACAATTCACATCTCTTTACCCTATGCTTAACCCTCTCTCCACTCACATTGTCTGTACCTTTAAGACTTGATTACCTGTAAAGACTCGCATTCCAACCACTATCTTGTAAATTGAGTTTGTGTCTGTATATGCCCTGTTTGTGAACACAAATCCTCACTCACCTGAGGAAGGAGCTTGAGGCTCCTAAAGCTTGTGCTGCCAAATAAACCTGTTGGACTTTAACCTGGTGTTGTGAGACTTCTTACTGTGCCCACCCCAGTCCAACGCCGGCATCTCCACAACAGTGTTGCTTGTGCCATTTCCTCGGGTTCGCACTGAAGTCCCGCTCAAGTTATTGGGAATTGGGGATCTGCCTCTCCTCCTGAAATTCCATGCGTACCAACTGAGGATACTTTTCAAATCTCGGAGCAGACATCCTTCACATGATAGTGGGCTCCTCTGTATGGTTTGCCTGAGTTAAAAGGCTTCATTTTAAGATATTTCTGCTTAATGTAAATAATCATGCTGAGCTTTAAAGCTAACTTCAGCTAACTTGGCCACATTTTGAAACTCAGCTCGGAATCCTGGGTTTAGCTTAGAAATTGGCTACATTTGAAAATGCAATGTTAACAGAAATGGTTAGGATTCAGCGTAAGGATTCGATTTTTTTATTCAAAAAAAATTCCTAAAGGAAGGGTGATCCTTCCTGCTCATGCTTAGAGTAAATAAGTGCAGCATTATACTAAAGATACTGAATGAAGACTCACGTGGTGGTTATTTATTTAGTAAGCGATGAAAGATTTATATAACCCTCCAAGGAGGTTTCAGGAGCCGCCTCAGAGGTCAGCGATTGTGCAGTTTCATGGGATTTAGGTATAATGATATTGTGAGAGCTTGCAGCCTTAAATACACCCCTGACATCAGGAATAATATACTACCAACAGTGCTTATTCATCACAAAAGCAAGAATCCAATGAACCTGGACCAGCCAAAGCAATAATTCTATTGGCTGACACGACCGGGATACACTTGACCAATCCCCACTCTTGTGAAGAGAATAACCCATCGCATAAAGAAAAGGGTGTTTTATAAATGGTTTTAAACAGCCCTGGGCTTTGTTCTTGTAGTCGAGATTGTTGAGGAGGTTTTCATCTTTAGGTTGCACCTGAAAGAATTGGATTGGATGTTCAGAGCTGAAGGATTCTCGCAAAGCCTGGAGAGAGGGTGCCAACTCCAGTCGGACATACTCCATCACATGACCTCCTGACTCCAATTGCCCGCTCCCGCTCTTCCGCCTTCCCACACCAATTGGAAAATGACCAGACTTTTTGGTTACCCAACCAGTCGGCGCTACTGCCTCACAGCACCAAGGACCCAGGTTTGATTCTTGGCTTGGGTCACTGTCTGTGCGGAGTCTGCAACGTTCTCCCACGTGTCTGCGTGAGTTTCCTCCGGGTGCTCAGGCTTCCTCTCACAGAACAAAGATGTGTAGATTAGGTGGATTGGCCATGCTAAATGTGTGGAGTTGCTGGGATAGGGAGGGGTGGGCCTGGGTAAGATGCTCTGTCACAGAGTCGCTGCAGATTCAAGGAGACCAGTGGCCTCCTTCTGCACTGTGGGGATGATGTGGCTCAATGATTCCATGGATGAATGTTGACTTTCATCAGGCAGGCAGCCTTTCTATTTCCCTCCACCCAATATTTTGACATCTATTCAACAGAAGTTTCTTCTATTCATTCATATCTCATGGGCGTCGCTGGCTGGCCAGCATTCATTGCCCATCTCAAGTTGCCCGAGAGCAGTTAAGAGTCAACCAGGTTGCTGTGGTTCTGGAATCACATGTAGGCCAGACCAGGTAAGGACAACAGATTTCCTTCCTTAAAGGACATTAGTGAATCAAAAGGGTTTTTCCACCAATCGACAATGGTTTCATGGTCATCAGTAGATTCTTTTTATTGAATTCCAATTCCACCACCTGCCGTGGCAGGATTCGAACCCAAGTCCCCAGAACATTGGTTGAGTTTCTGGATTAATAGTCTAGTGATAATACCACTAGGCCATCACCTCCTCTGAAGTGTTCAAAGAAGCACTTTTAAAAAATCTTTAATTCTTTAAATCCAGCGTCGAACGGGCTATGCTTATTTAAATGCTACTTTAAACATGCTCATTGGCCTTGCACACTTTCTGGGCACAGTCCGGTCTGCACCAGTGAAAAAGGACTCGGACAATTGCAAACCGTTTGGCACCGGGCACAAAACTGATCCTTAGGCCGGCGGGCTATTTCCAGGAATCAGCGCGATGTGGTCCAGGCGTGGCGAGGTCGGAAAATCGCCCCACCCCCCCATCCCTCCCCCCACCCCTCCCGCACCCCCAGCTCCTCATGCCAGCGTTCAGCTTCATTAGAACACAGTAAGAAGTCTCACAACACCAGGTTAAAGCCCAACAGGTTTATTTGGAATCACCAGCTTTCGGAGCGCTGCTCCCTCACCAGGTGAGTGGATTACCTGTAGAGACTCGCATTCCAACCATTCTTCACATTCCAATCTGTCATTATCTTGCAAATGTGTCTTTGTCTATATATGCCCTGTTTGTGAACCTACCTCTCCACTCACCCGAGGAAGGAGCAGCGCTCCGAAAGCTCGTTATTCCAAATAAACCTGTTAGACTGGTGTTGTGAGACTTCTTACTGTGCCCACCCCAGTCCAATGCTGGCATCTCCACATCATTATTAGAACACGGTAGCAGGCCAAGGACAGAAAGGTCAGAGTGTAAACAAAATTAGGAAGCATTTTCCGCACAATAGGTTGCAGAAATATCAAACCCTCTCCCCAATAAATTTATAAATGCCGGGGGTTAATTGGAGCTTTTAAGGGATCTGTTAGTAAAGGGTGCCAACAGATATGGAAAAGTCAGGAAAATCAATTTGAGGTGCACATCAGTCCTGGTCTAATTGAATGGTGAAACAGTTTAAGAAGCTGAGTAAACGGCTCTTATTCTTAATGTTCCTAAGTTACCACATAGAATGACATAAAGAGTTGATGAATAGCCAGTGGCGAGGTGCCACTTATCTGTCAGACCTACAGTCAGCTGAATCGTCCAAGCAAAGCTTGTTCCTTTTCTCTGAACTAACCCTAACAGGCCCAGGTCTAAATGTACTCGATTCAAGATTCCATCTTCATCATTCTCTACACTGGACAGTACAAGGCATCTGAGAATGATGTGGCCCCTTCAGAATGGGCCATAAATTAACACTGTGCATTACCGGCTACAGGACAGCCAATGTGTTTGTTACAGATTAAGTGGTGGAGGGATAGAGTTGCATGTCTGAAGGGGAGAGTGTCACTTTAACTAACACAGTCGGACACTGTTATTGATTTCAGCCTGTTTGCTTTTTTTGAAAAGCGTAGACTGAAAAAGTGACAGATCTGTGGGAAGAAATTATATTTCATATTAGCGCATAATTGAATTACTTACATGATGCATTCGGCCCCATTTCTTATCCCATTTCTTAACATTACCAGACAGCATTGTATTTATGGCTGTCAAGGAGCAATTGCTGCCTGGATTTTTCCTTGAATTTTGATGCTTTTGTAGAACATTTTTGAGGGTGCTACATGCGGCTCAGTGGCACAGTGGTTAGCACTGCTGCTTCACAGCGCCAGGGACCCGGGTTCGATTCCCGGCTTGGGTCACTGTCTATGCGGAGTCTGCACGTTCTCCCCGTGTCTGCGTGGGTTTCCTCTTGGTGCTCCGGTTTCCTCCCACAGTCCGAAAGACAAAGAAAATTACAGCACAGGACCAGACCCTTCGGCCCTCCAAGCCTGCACCGACCATGCTGCCTGACTTAACTAAAACCCCCGACCCTTCCAGGGACCGTATCCCTCTATTCCCATCCTATTCATGTATTTGTCAAGACACCCCTTAAAAGTCACTATCGTATCTGGTTCCACTACCTCCCCCGGCAGCGAGTTTCAGGCACCCACCACCCTCTGTGTAAATAATCTGCCTCGTACATCTCCTTTAAACCTTGCCTCCCGCACCTTAAACCTATGCTCCCTAGTAATTGATTCTTCCACCCTGGGAAAAAGACATGCTGGTAAGGTGGATTGGCCATGCTAAATTACCCCTTAGTGTTCTAAGATGTGTAGGTTAGATGGGATTAGCCATGGCAAATGTGTGGGGTTATGGGGATAGGACGAGGGGAGATGGCCTGGGTAAGATACTCTGTCAAAGAGTCAGTGCAGATTCAATGGGCTGAATGGCCCTTTCTGCACTATAGGGATTCTATGAGATTGAAAAGTCCTGGAACCAGCACTAATTGATCCTGGGACCAAAATGCCAGATTTTCCAATGGCAATGGGCTCATCGCTGAACCCCAATGGGGTGGTGAAGGAGCAATAAATTGGCCTCAAGGACTGCAGTTGGGAATGAGATTTGTGACTATAATGGCAGGTCTGCCTCAAGGTGGCCAAATACCCTCGGTGGGATACTGTTCTGCTGGACTTTGTAAAGTAAAATAAAGTAAAGTTTATTTATTAGTCACAAGTAAAGCTCACATTAACCCTGCAATGAAGTTACTGTGAAATTCCCCTAGTCGCCACAGTCCGGCGCCTGTTCCGGTCAATGCACCCTAACCAGCACGTCTTTCAGACTGTGGGAGGAAACCGGAGCACCCGGAGGAAACCCACGCAGACACGAGGAGAACGTGCAAACTCCACACAGTGACCCAAGCGGGAATCGAACCAGGGTCTCTGGTGCTGTGAGGCAGCAGTGCTAACCACCCAATGGAGTCGGAATGGAAAAAGAATACATTTGAACACCGCACATTTTCATGTTGATTCTTGGAATGTGAATATCGCTGACAATTCTGTGTCTCAAATTATTTTACCAACATTGACTCCTAAATGTAAGCCTCCTTGTGACACTAATAAATAAACATTTCCATATTCTTTCATTCCCTTCACTAACAAAAATGTATCAATCTCAGTCTTATTGAATTTGCTCTTGCAGCAAATTATCACAATCCAGCACTTGTGTGGTGTGAATATTAGTTTCCACTTATCAGCCGAAGCCTGAATATTGTTCAGATCTTGTAGTGTCTGGACATGGAAATTAATTGTCTCAGTAACTGCGAAGTCGCGAATGACGCTGAACATTGAACAATCGGTAAACATCCTCACTTGGAGAAGGTCATTGATGAAGCAGCTGAAGATGGTGTGGCCTAGGACACTACCTTGAGGGACTCTTGCAGTGATGTCCTGGAACTGAGATGGCTGACCTCCAACAAAGGGATGATGGGCCAAATGCGGGCAATTGGGACTAGCTTAGGGGTTTAAAAAGAAAAGGGCGGCGTTAAGGGCCTGTTTCCATGTTGTAAACCTTTATGACTCTATGACTCTAATCACAACCATCTTCCTTTGATGAAAGTGTTGGTGGTTGAGGTTGGGTGGGAGGGGAGGTGTAAATGGGGAGAAGGTGTTATTTGGGAGGGTAAGGTGTACAGGAGGTGAAGATATATGGAGAGGAAAAGGAGTATGGAGGGGAGAAGGTATACGGAGTTAGGGAATGTGTACAAAGGGGGTAGGATGTATGGAGAGGGGAAGGTGTACGGAAGGGTGAAAGAAAAGCGATTGATTTGGTTATCTTCAAGAGCAGCAGTATGTTTGTAGTCAATTCTGAAATACCTCTGCCGAGGAGAACTCCTTCCCCAGGGGTGATTTCCCATTGTGAGTCCCGACTGGTCACCAGGGCTAGGTGACTCTTACTATGCTGCGTTGTCCTTAAAGGGATAATCACCATGCACGGGGAAGGAGTTGGGCAGTGCAACCAATGGAACTGTTCATTCAAAGAGACATGATGGGCTGAATGGCCTCCTTCCATGCTGTATGATTTTAAAAAAAATGTATTTTGAACTTTGTAAATGCGAGAAATCGCACGGGCACGTTTAAATCAAACGGCTTTGGCATTTTGTCCTAAATTTTTCATGTTCTTTGTATTTTTTTCCCTTACTGCATGACATTTCTACAATGCATCTGCATGACATGCTGTCAATCACTTTACTCCTGCGAGCTGAACAGGAAAGTAATCAAACTCACCGAGAAGGTCAGGAGGATCCATTAAACATTAACTTCACCTGTTCTTGCGCTGAGATGTAATAATAGAAATTTACAAATCGAAAAAAACAAACTTTAACAAAAAAAACCATTCAATTTAATCAGGTGGAGATGTAAGGTAGGATAGAGACTTAATCTCTTCTGAAATGTCAGACGGAATCAGCTATTGTTTAATTCATACATAGTTTTATTACTAAAATTCAGTTAGCAGCAACTAGTAAATTAGTTCCTAGATTCCGACAAACATGAGAGACACCAATTTTATGTGACTCCATCCAAAGGGAGTCTTTAATGTCGTCTCCAGTTTCTACTCCCCGCTCTCCGGACTAAACAGTCTCTCCCGTCTCATTCCCTGCGTAACTGGGCTATGTTTTTCGTGATGCTGCTTTTTCTGCTTTCTTATCCGAATGGCCCACTTCTCAATTTTTGTCTTTTCTTTCATGGGATGGGGCCATGACCAGCGTTTGTTGCCCATCCCTCATTGCCCTTGAACTTGCTAGGCCGTGTCGGAGGGCAGCCAAGAGTCAACCGCGTTGCTGTGAAAGAGGCTAGGGACAGAGGGCATGATCTCAGAGTGAGGGTTCGCCTATTTAAGACAGAGTGGAGGGGAGAATTTCTCCTCTCGAGGGCAGTGAATACGTTTATCTGTGGTTCCCCGTCTAGTGTTGCTATGGGCGTCTGGGGGCGGGGGGTTAAAATACACAAGGCAGGGGCACCCTGATGTAGTCAATGATGATATAGAAATTGACCTCACAAAGAATGACCCATTTATTATAAAATACCAATCTGTTGTGGTACAGTCTGCCCACTATCTCCATTCCTCGCCCAACTCCTCCTACCTGGGCGGGGTGGGGTGAGGGGGTGGGGGGGGGGGCGGTGACACAAGTCACCTGCCTGAGATATCCCAGAAAGGCGATGGCCTAGTGGTATTATCGCTAGACTATTAATCCAGAAATTTAGCTAATGTTCTGGGGACACGGGTTCGAATCCCACAGGGCAGATGGGGAAATTTGAATTCAATAAAGAATATCTGGAATTAAGAATCCAATGCTGACCATGAAACCATTGTCGGTTGTTGGGAAAACCCATCTGGTTCACTAATGTCCTTCAGAGGAGTAAATCTGCTGCCCTTACCTGGTCTGGCCTACGCGTGACTCCAGCGCCACAGCAATGGGGTTGACTCTCAACTGCCCTCTGAACAAGGGGCAATTAGGGTTGGGCAATAAGTGCTGGCTCAGCCAGCGACACCATGTCCCACGAGCCAATTAAAAAAAAAGAAAGTGGGCTGAGGTTGGGGCACACACATCAAAAAAGCAGGCAGTGAAAAGACCCGCCTTGCTAAGGATTGGCACCGGAGTCGAGGAAACTCAGTGCCACCCTGTGTATCGAAGAGATCTTTTGTCCCTTTTTCCTGCAGTTTAAACATTGGGTGCCGTGAGCGAAATGGTAATTTGAATGAGCTCAACAACAGAACTGAATCACATCTGTGTAAGTAGCAATGAACCTGCTTCGGGAATGGTCTTAGTGCTGGTTCCTTGGAGATAATGGCTCACAAGAAAGGACTTGGTGCTTACACCTCGCAGTGAAACAATCTGTGCCGGTGATTGCTAAACCGACTCATCGGTGACTACACAAAAGATATACATCTCCTGAATATGTATGTATTCGACACATGCCAGCGTTACATTCCGCATGTGTGCGCCCTGCTAAGCCTCAGAAAGAAAGCTTCACATGAACACCTTTTCAGACGTCACAATGTCCCACCGCATTTCTTAGCTGAGGTATTGCTGTGGTCGCTGCAACAGTCAGTTTGATCACAGGGGGTGACATGAGAAAGGAAATGAGTTCAATGTAGCCAGATAATCTGTTCTGGTGTTGCCGACAGAGGGTGACAATTGGTCAACGGGTCTGCTCTTTGTCAAAACAAAATGCCGTGGGATCTGTCACGAGTCTGTGTCTGACAGGCAGGGATTTCAGTTTAATGCGTCACCTGAAAGGCTGCACCTCCAGCAGTGCAGCATTCCCTCGGTACTGCAAGGAAATGTCAGCTTAGATCATGTACCAGAGTGGGGATTGAACTTACAACCTTCTTGACTTACGGCTAATTTGCTCTGCATGTCTCATTCTGAATCGTCTATGACCTATGGCTCCAGACTTGTCAGAAGTGATGGTGTAGGGATGTGCAGGAATTCAAAAATGTCACTTTCCTCAGCTGTTCCCCCAGGTGAAATCAGTCTCACGTGTAGACAGCCTCAGGACGGCCCAAAGAACCTCACAGCCAATTAACTCTTTTTGAAATGTAGTCACTACTGTAATGGGAGTCTTTTTGGTGCTTGCATGGACTGCAAAAGATAACACTGGCAGGTGTATTGAGGTCATTCGGCCCATCGAGTCTGCAACCAACTCTGTCTGACAGAGTACCTCACCCAGGCCGTTTCTCCCACCCTATCCCCGTAACCCCATACATTTGTCATGGTTAATCCATCTAATCTACACATTTTGGGACACTAAGGGGCAATTTAGCATGGCCAATCCACCTAACCTGCACGTCTTTGGACTGTGGGAGGAAACCGGAGCACTCGGAGGAAACCCACTCAGACATGGGGCTTCAGTATAAGGCCTCACTTGAGACTTGGCACCTCCACCAGAGCAGTGCTCCCTCAGCACTGCACCATAGTGCCAGCCGTGATTTTTATGCTCAAGCCCTAGAGTGGGACCTTAACCTGGAACCTTCAGGGTCAAGAGGCAGTCCAACTGAGCCACAGCCGACATCAGTGCAGTACTGAGGGAGTGCTGCACCACCAAAGGTGCTGTTTCTTTTTCAGAGGAGATGCCATACCAATGCCCTGTCTGTTCTCTCAAGTGGATGTAAAAGAACCCTTGTTATAAAAGAAAGCAAGAGAGTTCTCCCTGGCCAATATTCATCCCTTGATCAACATCACTGAAACAGACCACCTGGTCATCATCACCCTGCTGTCTGTGGGAGCTTGCTGTGCACAAGTCAGCTGCTGCATTTCACCCATGACAACGACTTTTACAGAGGCACCATAGAAAGCATCTTTTCTGGTTATACCGCAGCTTGGTATGACTCCTGCTCTGCCCAAGACCGCAAGAAACTACAAAGGATTGTGAGTGAAGCCCAGTCCATCACGTAAACCACCCTCTGCCTACACTTCCCACTACTTCGGAAAAGCAGCCAGCATAATTAAGGATCCCACGCAGCCCGGACATTCTCTCTTCCACCAGGAAAAAGATACAAAAGTCTGAGGTCACGTACCAACCGAATCAAGAACAGCTTCTTCCCTGCTGCCATCAGACTTTTGAATGGACCTATTCAAAAGAGGGATCTGGGAATACAGGTACAGAATTCCCTAAAAGTGACGTCACAGGTGGATAGGGTCGTAAAGAGTGCCTTTGGTACATTAGCCTTTATAAATCGGAGTATCGAGTATAAAAGTTGGAGTGTTATGGTAAGGTTATATAAGGCATTGGTGAGGCCGAATTTGGAGTATTGTGTACAGTTTTGGTCACCTAGTTACAGGAAGGATGTAAATAAGGTTGAAAGAGTGCAGAGAAGGTTCACAAAGATGTTGCCGGGACTTGAGAAGCTGAGTTACAGAGAGAGGTTGAATAGGTTGGGACTTTATTCCCTGGAGCGTAGAAGATTGAGGGAAGATTTGATAGAGGTGTATAAGATTTTGATGGGTATAGATAGAGTGAATGCAAGCAGGCTTTTTCCGCTGAGGCTAGGGGAGAAAAAAACCAGAGGGCATGGGTTAAGGGTGAAAGGAGAAAAGTTTAAAGGGAATATTAGGGGGGGCTTCTTCACGCAGAGAGTGGTGGGAGTGTGGAATGAGCTGCCGGATAAAGTGGTAAATGCGGGGTCACTTTTAACATTTAAGAAAAACTTGGACGGGTTCATGGATGAGAGGGGTGTGGAGGGATATGGTCCAAGTGCAGGTCAGTGGGACTAGGCAAAAAATGGTTCGGCACAGACAAGAAGGGCCAAAAGGCCTGTTTCTGAGCTGTAATTTTCTATGGTTCTATGGTTCTATCTGATATTAAGTGATCCTGCTCTACACCTTAGCTATGACTGTAACACTACATTCTGCACTCTCTTCTTTCCTTCTCCCCTATGTACTCTACGAACTGTATGTTTTGTCTCTGTAGCGCACAAGAAACAATGGCCGAAATTCTCCCATCCCGTCTGCTACTGGAATTTTAGAAGGAGGGTTGCAGACAATGTGAAACCCTATTGACAGGCGGGCTGGAATTCCTGGCTTTTAGACCAGTGCGGCTGGAGAATTCCGCAAATACTTTTCACTGAACCCCAATACATGTGACAATAATAAATCAAATCAAATCAAATCAATGACTATTCTTCAAAAGTTCTTCGTTGCCTTGGGCCATGCTGAGGTGAAGGATGATGCTATGTTATTGCGAACCCTTTTCTGGGGACCCGGGTTCGATTCCCGGCTTGGGTCACTGTCTATGTGGAGTCTGTATGTTCTCCCCGTGTCTGCGTGGGTTTCCCCCGGGTGCTTCGGGTTTCCTCCCACAGCCCGAAAGACGTGCTGGTTGGGTGCATTGGCCGTGCTAAATTCTCCCTCAGTGTACCCGAACAGGTGCCAGAGTGTGGCGACTAGGGGATTTTCACAGCAACTTCATTGCAGTGTTAATGTAAGCCTACTTGAGACAATAATAAATAAACTTTTAACTCACTGCCTGCCAGTGGTAAGCCTACTTGAGACTAATAAATAAACTTTTAAACATTTTTTTTCGCTATCTCTTCACTCCTTCACAGGAGCAGGCGGTGTAGTTTCATCGCCATGCCCCAACCATTTTTTTCCTGTGTCTGTGACATTCTGAGGGATCCATATTAAACACGGATTTGTCATTTTGAAGGATATTTTCGATAGCCGTCATGTTGCTGCAGAGAGTTTTATAGATCCAGATGAACTTAATAAGATATAACATGTCATAACTTCCACATCAAATATTTATGTAACGCAATGCTAAAAGTGTATGAATAATGAAACTTGATACAATATCCCTTTTATATTCATATGCCCAGACTATATTTATAATCCCTTTGGAAAATAAAACCGACATTATACTTTCCAGAAAGGCAAAAGGTTTTAATGCTGGCCCATGCAACATTTCTTCATTCTACACACTCGAACACTACCAGATCAGATGCATTGCTGCCCATTGCAGGATGGAACACTTAGCTGCTCTCTCACCAGAATGTGCCTTAATGCAAAGCACCTACAGCGCAATGTTTTATTATCCATCCTGTGGCTTCTTTGTGTAACCGCTGCCACTTTAATGGGGAATCTTGCCTTGTTGAGGCTCACAGAGGAAAGCAGAAACTACACTGAGACAGCTCCGATGCCGATGCACTTTAAATTCTTGCTGAACTGTGTCTCACTCAGGCAATTCTCTCGCCCTGAGAGGCAGCAAGGTAACGCAGGTTGGAGTTCCACTTCAGAGACTGGAGCACATACTGCCGACAGGCGTCTGAGTGCGGGATTGAGGGAATAATGCTGCACTGCTGGGGGCCTTTCAAACTGGGATGTTAATCAATGATGTAAAGTTGGACTGGGGTGGGCACAGTAAGAAGCCCCACAACACCAGGGTTAAAGTCCAACAGGTTTATTTGGTATTACGAGCCTTCAGAGCGCTGCTCCTTCATCAGGTGAAAAAATTCAGACCACAATATATACAAGGGATGTTATTCTCGTGAATTCGGAAGTGAAGATGCAACAACAGTAACCTGGAGGCTACTGGGGAGGTGATGGCCTAGTGGTGTTATCACTAGACTATTAATCCAGAAACTCAGCTAATGTTCTGGGGTCCCAGGTTTGAATCCCACCATGGTGGCATTTGAATTTAATTAAAATTTTTGGAATTAAGAATCTACTGATGACCATGAAACCATTGTCAATTGTTGGTTCACTAATGTCCTTTAGGGAAGGAAATCTGCTGTCCTTACCTGGTGTGGCCTACATGTGACTCCACAGCAATGTGGTTGATTCTGAACTGTCCTCTGAAATGGACAGCTAAGCCATTCAGTTCAAGGGCATCGAGGGATGGGTAATAAATGCTGTATTATTCGGGGCTTGGAGCTCCGAAAGCTTGTGTGGCTTTTGCTATCAAATAAACCTGTTGGACTTTAACCTGGTGTTGTTAAACTTCTTACTGTGTTTACCCCAGTCCAACGCCGGCATCTCCACATCATAATAAATGCTGGCCAGCCAGCGACGCCCAGCTCCCATGAATGAATTGGGGAAAAAAAACACCTTGGCATTCCTTGGCTAGGGAAGGAAATCTGCCATCCTTACCTGGTCTGGCCTACATGTGACTCCAGAGCCATAGCAATGTGATTGACTCTCAACTGCCCCCTCAACAAGGACAACTAGGATTGGATAATTAATGCTGGCCAGCCAGCGATACCCATGTCCCACAAATGAATGTAAAAAAAGGAGGGTAAGTTCATAGTTTTGTAGAATCCCTACAGTGCAGAAGGAGGCCACTCGGCCCATCGAATCTGCACCGACCACAATCCCATGCAGGCTCTACTCCCGCAACCCCACATATTTATCCTGCTAATCCCCATGTCACTAAGGATCAATTTTGCATGGCCAATTAACCTAGCCCGCACGTCTTTCGGACTGTGGGAGGAAACCGGAGCACCCGGAGGAAACCCACGCAGACACGGGGAGAATGTGCAGACTCCACGCAGACAGTGACCCAAGCCGGGAATCGAACCCAGATTCCTGGAACTGTGAAGCAGTTAGTGCTAACCTCACTGGTTAGAAGTAAAACACAACCAAATAAAATGTGTTCTTGTTGCAGATGGGAAGACAAGATGCAGGTTTTCAGACTAATGAAAGATATAAATAAAATTCAAGCAAGCTGATCAATCCAATAAAACTCTGAACACTAATGGTGTCTCTCATTCTATCATTCCCCTTGGAGAGGTTTTAAATGGAAAATGATTTGAATTTTTGGAAGAAAGCACTTCCAAACACAATGCAGCTTCCTTAATTGGAACAGGAGAGTAGAAATAGGTCATCTACAAAAACAAATTTAATGAATGCTGGGTGTTGCTGGTTGGGACAGCATTTGTTGCCCATCCTCATTTGCCCTTGAATCAAGTGGCTTGCCACACCATTTCAGAGGCGGTTTTTCAGAGTTAACGACATTGGGTTTGGAGTCTCTATGTCACAGTTAGGCCAGACTAGGTAGGGACAGCAGATTTCCTTCCCTTTACCAGATGGGTTTTTTAAAAACAACAATCAACAAAGGTTTCATGGCCACCATCACTGAGACAAGCTTTGCAATTCCAGATTTATCAATTGCCATGGTGGAATTGGAACCCACGTCCCCAGAACATTAGCAGAGTCGCTAAATTAGTAGTTGAGGGATGTTACCATTATGCCACTCTCTGTCAGAGGGTCGATGCAGGTTTGATGGGCTAAATAGCCTCTTCTGCACTGTGGAGATTCTATTCTACAAAGCAGCGCATGCACTCTCAGAGCACATCATATCCCAACCTCAGCAGCACCATAGGTTTTTGCCGAAAGACGTTTATCATCTTCAGGCATCTTGGCAAGTCCAGTCCCCCGCTGCAACCAATACAAATGAACTTGGGGCCGGAGCGTTGGTCAGGGATCCTCTCAGTGGCTGGTGGAAGTCAAATATGTTCTCAATGAACAAGCCTGGACCTTCATGCCCATACAATGGCTTCAGAATCTCCTCAGTCAAAAAAGGTGCTGTATAAATGCCAGTCATTCTCTTCCATTAAGGATGTAGAGGCTTTGGAGAGAGTGCAGAAAAGGTTTACCAGGATGTTGCCTGGTATGGAGGGTATTAGCTATGAGGAGAGATTGAATAAACTGGGATTATTCTCCCTGGAAAGATGGAGGCTGAGGGGTGACCTGATAGAAGTTTATAAAATTATGAGAGGTATCGTTACGGTGAACAATTGGAAGCTTTTTCCCAGGACAGAAATAACAATTACAAGGCGGCACAAGTTCTAGGTAAGAGGGAAAAGGTTCAATGGAGATGAGCGGAGGAAGTTTTTTCCACAGAGGGTGGTGGGGGCCTGGAATGCACTGCCAAGTGAGGTGGTTGAGGCAGTAATGTTCGCGACATTTAAGACTTATTTGGATAGACACATGCACAGATGGGGAATAGAGGGATGGAAGCGGTTGGTCTAGTTAGGACAACATAATCGGTGCAGGCTTGGAGGGCCAAAGAGCCTGTTCCTGTGCTGTACTGTTCTTTGTTCTTTGTTTAAGATAGTGCAAAGAGGGATCATACTAACATACTAATACCACCAACAGTATTTCTATGCAATATCATTGATAAATCATGATTCAATTGCAGATTCCCGTCACAGATGATGGTGGATTTTATGAATTTTTGTTTTTGGACCAGAGACTTGCACGTAGGAAATTGTGGACAAACTGTGTACAATTTTCAGTCCATTAGGACTACTGGTTAGGTGAAAGCATGCCACAATTTACAAATCATAGAAATCATAGAAACCCTACAGTGCAGAAGGAGGCCATTCGGCCCATCGAGTCTGCACCGACCACAATCCCACCCAGGCCCTACCCCCACATGTGTCCAGAGAGTTAGACTCCAAGTGCATTAAATAAAATTATTTCTTTCAGCTCAAGAAAAGAAATAATTCAGAGAACCATAGAAAGATTATGGCTCAGAACAAGGCCACTTGGCCCATCCTGTCTCTGCCAGCCTAAAAACGAGCCACCCAGCCTAATCCAACTTTCCATAGAAACATAGAAGATAGGAGCAGGAGGAGGCCATTTGGCCCTTCGAGCCTGCTCCACCATTCATTACAAATCATGGCCGATCATCCAATTCAATAGCCTAATCCTGCTTTCTCCCCATAACCTTTGATCCCATTCGCCCCAAGTGCTATATCCAGCCACCTCTTGAATACATTCAATGTTTTGGCATCAGCTACTTCCTGTGGTAATGAATTCCACAGGTTCACCACTCTAAGGTGCAAGGGAAAAGCTGTAAACGAGATGTACGAGGCAGATATTTTATACAGAGAGTAGTGGGTGCCTGGAACTCGTTGCCAGGGGAGATAGTGGAAGCGGATACGGTAGTGACTTTTAAGGGGCATCTTGGCAAGTACATGAATAGGATGGGAATAGAGGGATATGGTCCCCGAAAGGGTAGGAGGTTTTAGTTCAGTCGGGCAGCATGGTCGGTGCAGGCTTGGAGGGCCGAAGGGCCTGTTCCTGTGCTGTAATGTTCTTTGTTCTTTGTTCTTTGGGTGAAGAAGTGTCTCCTCACCTCTGTCCTAAATGGCCTACCTTACAATTGGTCCATGGCCCAGCAGCTTACTAAGTTTAAAATTTATTCATTAGTGTCACAAGTAGGCTTACATTAACACTGCAATGAAGTTACTGCGAAAATCCCCGAATCACCACACTCTGGCGCCTGTTCGGGGACACTGAGGGAGAATTTAGCACGGTCAATGCACCTAACCAGTACATCTTTCGGACTGTGGGAGGAAACTGGAGCACCCGGAGGAAACAGACAAGGGGAGAAGGTGCAGACTCCACACAGACAGTGACCCAAGCTGGGAATCGAACATGGGTCCCTGGCGCTGTGAGGCAGCAGTGCTAACCACTGTGCTGCCCTATATAGATAGGTTAAGCGAGTGGGTAAAGGCCTGACAAATGGCACATAATGAGGACAGATGCGCAATTATCCATTTTGGCAGGAAGAATAAAAAAGCAGCATATTATTGAAATGGTGAGAGATTGCAGAGCTCTGAGTTGCAGAAGGATTTGAGAGTCCTCGTGCATGAATTGCAGAAGGGTTAAGATGCAGCTACAGATTGCAATTAGGAAAGCTAATGGAATGTTATCATTTATTGTGACTAAAATTGAATACAAAAGTGGGGAGGTTATGCTTCAGTTGTACAGGGCATTGGTGAAACCACATCTGGAATACTGTATATAGTATTGGTCACCTATTTCAGGAAGAATGTAAATGCATTGGAAACAGTTCGGAGAAGGTTTACCAGACTAATCCCTGAAATGGGCAGCTTATCTTGTGAGGAAAGGTCGGACAGGCTAGGCTTGTATCCACTGGAGTTTAGAAGAGTAAGAGGTGACTTGATTGAAAGATATAAGATATTAAGGGCTCTTGACAGCACAATATGGAAAGGATGTTTCCCCTTGTGGTAGAATCTAGAACTAGGGGTCACGGTTAATTTGAGACAGAGATGAGGAGAATTATTTCTCTCAGATGGTTGAGAGTCTCCAGAACTCTCTTTCTCAAAAGGTTACCGAAGCAGTCTTTTAAATATTTTTAAAGCAGCGGTGTATAGATTCTGGATAATCAAGGGGGTGAAAGGCTCTCGGAGTTGACAGGAATGCGAAATCGAGGTTACAGCTAGATTAACCTTGATCTCACTGAATGGTGGAGCAGGCTCGAGGGGCCGAGTGGCCTACTCCTGCTCCCAATTCGTACGTTTGGTAGCACAGAACTTGAATATTGCTGAAAAAAGACATGTTGCTGAAGCTTTTCATCTTGCACCCATCAGGACAATTTGCAAGAACAACAAATGTAAAAGTGTACAATTTATATAGCATGAGAAGAGAATGCTGATTGGTTGGCAAGTGGACTCTGATTCGTAGAGGGGTTGCCATGGGGAATGCAGCAATGAACTGACAATTAGCTGTCAAGCTTTGTTTAAGTTCAAACCAGGCAGGCTGGTCAAGGCATTGTCCTGGGGAATGAGAGAATGGCTGTCACCTATTTTGTTTAGTTCAGTTTATTACATTGACACAAATTTAAAGTTATCAACCAAGCTCACAGTGTGGCTCATTAATCACGCTAGTACATACATTAATACACAGGGCTCTGTCCTTTGCAGACAGAAAGAACATGTACACACATTGCACCTTTTTTTACTCAACAATATAGGAGACACCCATTCACTACTTCATTACCCAGGGCAATGACTTGGTCACTCAGTCAACATGCCCTGGTTTGAATTTAAACATAGCTTGGCAGTTAATTGGTACATTCTCCAGGCAACGCCTCTACCAAGCAGAGTCCATTTGGCAATCAATCAGCATTCTCTTTCCATGCAATATAAATTGTTGTTCCCTTTACATTTGGTATTCTTGTGAATTGTCCTGATGAGTGCAAGGTGAAAAACAAAGACAACAAGTGTCTTTTTCCAGCAATACTTATATTCAATTCATAAACCTGGAATATAAAAGCTGGTCTCAGTAATGGTGAGCATGACAACTAACATTGAGTGCCATAAAACCCATCTGGTTCACTAGATGGGAAAGAAATCTGCCAACCTTATCCGGTCTGGCCTACAGGCAACTCCAGACCCACAGCAATGTGGTTGCCTGCAGAAGCAACCTACAGCCTTTGGGTCTCGATGGAGTTTAGAAGGATGAGGGGGGAAGTCTCATTGAAACTTTTAGAATATTGAAAGGCCTGGATAGAGTGGACGCGGGGAAGATGTTTCCATTAGTCGGAGAGACTAGGATCCAAAGGCCCAGCCTCAGAATAAAGGGACGACCCTTTAGGACCAAGATGAGAAGGAATTTCTTCAATCAGAGGGTGGTGAATTTATGGAATTCGTTGCCACAGAGGGCTGTGGAGGCCAGGTCATTGAGTATATTTAAGACAGAGATAGATAGGTTCTTGATTGGTAAAGGGATCATAGGTCACGGGGAAAAAGCGGGAGAATGGGGTTGAGAAACTTAAAGTTAAAGTTTATTTATTGGCATCACAAGTAGGCTTACATTAACACTGCAATGAAGGTACTGTGAAAATCCCCTAGTCGCCACACTCCTGCACCTGTTTGAGTACACTGAGGGAGAATTCAGCATGGTCAATGCACCAAACCAGCATGTCTTTCGGACTGTGGGAGGAAACTGGAGCATCCGGAGGAAACCCACAGAGACAGGGAGAGAATGTGCAAACCCCACACAGACAGTGACCCAAGCTGGGAATTGAACCCAGGTCCCTGGCGCTGTGAGGCAGCAGTACTAGCCACTGTGCCACCGTACCGCCCAATGGAAGAGCAGGCTCAATGGGCTAAATGGCCTAATTCTGCTCCTAGATCTTATGGTCTTAGGTTCTAACAACTCACTCAGAACATGGCCACTCAGTACATGACTAAATCCTGACCTTGCCTGAGACAGCCACATGAAGGGCGACAAAAAGGGCGAAAAAAATGTACTCAAAAGGAGCTATCGAAATGGGCACAGTAAGAAGTCTCACAACACCAGGTTAAAGTCCAACAGGTTCATTTGGAATCACGAGCTTTCGGAGCGCTGCCCCTTCATCAGGTGAGCAGAGGGGTAGGCTTCACAAACAGGGCATACATAGACACAAACTCAATTTACAAGATAATGGTTGGAATACGAGTCTTTACAGGTATAGACAATGTGAGTGGAGAGAGGGTTAAGCACAGGTTTAAAGAGCTGTGAATTATCTCAAGCCAGGACAGTTTGCAGGATTTTGAAGCCCAGGCCAAATGGTGGGGGTCACACACAGTGTGACATGAAGCCAAGATCCCGGTTGAAGCTGTCCCCATGTGTGCGGAACTTAGTTATCAGTTTCTGCTGGGCGATTCTGTGTTGTCGTGTGTCTTGAAGGCCGCTTACCTGAAGATCGGAGGCTGAACACTTCAGCAGCCAAGGGCATGCAGCCTGGCTTGAGACAATTCACACCTCTTTAACCTGTGATTATCCCTCTCTCTACTCGCACTGTCTTTACCTGTAAAGACTTGATTACCTTTAAGACCCGCATTCCAACCATTACCTTGCAATTGTGTCTGTCTATATGTGCCATGTTTGTGAAACCGACCTCTCCACTCACCTGATGAAGGAGCAGCGCTCCGAAAGCTTGTGATACTAAATAAACCTGTTGGACATTAACCTGGTGTTGTGAGACTTCTTACCGTGACCACCCCAGTCCAACAACGTTGACCGTCTCATTGCAGATTCACAGCCACTGGGTGAGATGATAAAGTTTTTTCTTGCAGGACTTGCAGCCCTGAGAGGCATCAGAAGGGTTGATAATCAGGAAAGGGACCAACACGCCAAAACTGAAGGAAGACTTTGTCAAGTATCAGTATTCACCATTAGTTCTGCATATTATTTCCCAGGCAGTAATGATGTAACTTGCAGCTCATACAAATTAAGAAGCATTCAGTCAATTTCATGGTTGATTCTCAATTCCACCTGATCAAAAACCATTCACTATGACTTGTGATGAATATCGTAGCAGACAAGAGCCTTTCACCAGAATGCAAATCCTCCCGTCTGAATTTCAATTTATTTTTCTACACTTGAGTCTTTAAATGACAAAAAAAAAACAATGTTTCCCAACCTAAAAAAAAATTGGAACTTTTTTTTTGTTTTGGAATGTACGGTGACATTTTGCCATTAGGGTGTCGATACTGAGACACATGTCTACACCCCTCCAGTCACCCTGAGGTTACAGTGGGCTTTTTTCTTGAACTGTGTGGCATGTTTTCACAAGCGAGTGGCTTCGTCATAGAATCCCTACAGTGCAGGAGGCCATTCGGCCCATCGACTGCACCGACCACAATCCCACCCAGGCCCTATCCCCATAACCCCATGCATTTATCCTAGCTAGTCCCCCTGACACTAAGGGTCATTTTAGCATGGCCAGTCAACCTAACAAGCACGTCTTTGGACTGGGGGAGGAGACCGGAGCATCCGGAGGAAACCCACGCAGGCACGGGGAGAACGTGCAGACTCCACACAGACAGTGATCCAAAGCTGGAATTGAACCCAGGTCCCTGGCGCTGTGAGGCAGCAATGCCAACCACTGTGCCACCGTGCCGCTTAGCTTGTGAAGCTTCAGAGGGAATTAGGGGTCAGCCAGGTTGTATGGCATCAGAGTCAAATGTATCCAAACTTGGCTTTGCAGAGAGTTAGGGAATGTTCAAGGAATGAATGAGGAAGCCAAGCTTCATGACGTTTAGCAGCAAGGGATGTCAGCATTCCATGTGAGATCCGAGACATTGAGCTCCAGAATATTTTATATTTTGACAGCCAACGGTATGTTCACCATTGGCCACATTAATCTGACACGTCAGCGAATCAAAGAACAAAGAACAAAGAAAATTACAGCACAGGAACAGGCCCTTCGGCCCTCCAAACCTGCGCCGACCATGCTGCCCGACTGAACTAAAACCCCCTACCCTTCCGGGGACCGTATCCCTCTATTCCCATCCTATTCATATATTTGTCAAGACGCCCCTTAAAAGTCACTGTCGTATCTGCTTCCACTACCTCCCCTGGCAACGAGTTCCAGGCACCCTCCAAATCAGTTGGGTTTTTACACCAACCCAGCAACTCTCATGGAGTACAGAGGGTACCAATGGTCTGGGGGCAAGAGTTCAAATCACACTGTGGCAACTGGGGAACTTAAATTTGGTTAATTAAATAAACCTGAAGGCTGAGAAAGTGCTGAGAATTCTCCATGACATGATCAGAATACCAAGGTAGGCCCATTCAAAAGTCCATTTTCCATTCCAGCTCTCCCTCTTTCCACACCCTGCACCCCAACTCTCCCCTCCACCTCCACCCCGTTTCCATTTATTTTATTTCATTTAATCTCATTCATCCATTTTTATCATCCTTCTTTCTCACTTCAATTTTTCCACTTTCCATTCCAACTCTCCTTCTTTCCACACATTCCACCACCTCCCAACCGCCCCCCCCCTCCCCCGCCACCCCCCGCCCCCCGGCCACCCGCCACCGCTGCCCCCCCCCCCAGCCCTCAATGCAGCTGACACATTTCTCAGGCAGTCCTTTAACAATCTGCACCTCTGTTCTCCCATTCGTGCATTCTGATCACTTAATGGACGCTCTTAACATCTTCTCAGCCTTCTGTATCCTCATTTACATTCCCTTTGTCCAATTCCACACCCCCTGTCTCCCCACAGTATAAATCTCTGCTGATTCTCTTTGCTCTTAACTCTGACGAAGGGTCATCCAGACTCTAAACGTTGGCTCTTCTCTCTCCCCACAGATGCTGTCAGACTTGTTGAGATTTTCCAGCATTTTCTGTTTTTGTTTCAGATTCCAGCATCCACAGTATTTTACGCTTATCCATTCAAAAGTCTGATGGCAGCGGGGAAGAGGCTGTTCTTGAGGCGGTTGCTACTTGACCTCAGACTTTTGTATCTTCTTCCCAACGGAAGAAGGTGGAAGAGAGAAATTCCAGGGTGCATTGGGTCCTTGATTATGCTGGCTGCTTTTCCGAGGCAGAGTCAATGGATGGGATAAAAGCAAAATACTGCGGATGCTGGAATCTGAAACAAAAACTGAAAGTGCTAAAAAATCTCAGCCGGTCTGACAGCACCTGTGGAGGAGGCTGGTTTGCGTGATGGACTAGGGTTTCGTCATAACCCTTTGTCATCTCTTGCGGTCTTGGGCAGAACAGGAGCCATACCAAGCTGCAAAACAACCAAAAAAAAATTTTTTATATGGTACATCTGTAAAAGTGGCAATGGGGGTGGTTGAAAACATCACGAGGAAAGATGTCAACAAGTGAGGACACTTCAGCTGATTTCTCACCTGGTTGTGTGAGTGGCTTTGTTCACAGTACCTTTGCCGAGAGGTTGCTTTCACAACTTGAGATTACTTTCTCAACTTCAGAGGTTTTGTACGTCTGATCTGTCCTCTGGAGCTGTGAGCTATCAGTGGAGTCTGTTATGCTGTTTTACTCTGGACGTCAGATGATGCTTAGGTCAAACCTTCTGACATTTCTTCCACCTCATTGGCAAATAGTCAGCGGGAAATTGAGGAGCAAATATGTACGGCGATTACAGACAGCTCCAAGAAAAATAGGGTGGCAAAAGTCGGAGATTTTAACTTTCCCAACCTTGACTGGGACAGCCATAGTATTAGAGGGTTGGATGGAGAGAAATTTTTCAGTGTATTCAGGAGGAATTTCTCATTCAGTCTGTGGATGGCTAGAGAGGGGGCAAAACCTGACCTCCTCTTGGGAAATAAGAAAGGGCAGGTGACATAAGTGTTAGTCAGGGGTCACTTTGGGACCAGTGACCATAATTCTATTAGTTTTAAGATAACTATGGAGAATGATAGGTCTGGCCCAAAAGTTAAAATTCTAAATTGGGGCAAGGCCAATTTTGATGGTATCAGGCAGAAACTTTCAGAAGTTAATTGGGGGAGTCTGTGGAAAGGCAAAGAGACGTCTGGTAAGTGGCAGGCTTTCAAAAGTGTGTGTTCAGGGTAAACACATCCCTCTTAGAGTGAAGGGCAAGACTGGCAGAAGTAGGGAACCCTGGATGACTCGGGATATTGAGGCCCTGGTCAAGAAGAAGAAAGAGGCACATGACATGCATAGACAGCTGGGATCAAGTGAATCCCTTGAAGAGTATAGGAGGTGTAGGAGTAGAGTTAAGAGAGAAATCAGGAGGGCAAAAAGGGGACACGAGATTGTTTTGGCAGATAAGACAAAGGAGAATCCAAAGAGCTTCTACAAATACATTAAGGGCAAAAGAGTAACAAGGGAGAGAGTAGGGCCTCTTAAGGATCAACAAGGTCATCTGTGTGCAGATCCACAAGAGATGGGTGAGATCCTAAATGAATATTTCTCATCAGTATTTACTGTTGAGAAAAGCATGGATGTTAGAGAACTTGGGGAAATAAATAGTGATGTCTTGAGGAGTGTACATATTATAGAGAAGGAGGTGCTGGAAGTCTAAAAGCGCATTAAGGTAGATAAATCCCCAGGACCTGATGAAGTGTATCCCAGGACATCGTGGGAGGCTAGGGAGGAAATTGGGGACTCCCTTGCCAAGATATTTGAATCATCGATAGTCACGGGCAGGGTGCCAGAAGGACGTGGAGGCTTTGGAGAGAGTACAGAGGAGGTTTACCAGGATGTTGCCTGGTATGGAGGGGCTTAGTTATGAGGAGAGATTGGGTAAACTGGGGTTGTTCTCCCTGGAAAGACGGAGAATGAGGGGAGACTTAATAGAGGTGTATAAAATTATGAAAGGTGAACGGTGGGAAGCTTTTCCCCGGGTCGGTGGTGACGTTCACGAGGGGTCATAGGTTCAAGGTGAAGGGGGGGAGGTTTAACACAGATATCAGAAGGACATATTTTACACAGAGGGTGGTGGGGGCCTGGAATGCGCTGCCAGGCAAGGTGGTGGAGGCGGACACACTGGGAATGTTTAAGACTTATCTAGATAGCCATATGAACGGAGTGGGAATGGAGGGATACAAAAGAATGGTCTAGTTTGGACCAGGGAGCAGCACGGGCTTGGAGGGCCGAAGGGCCTGTTCCTGTGCTGTATTGTTCTTTGTTCTTTATTGGAGAGTGGCAAATGTTGTGCCTTTGTTTAAAAAGGGCTGCAGGGAAAAGCCTGGGAACTACAGGCCAGTGAGCCTCACACCTGTGGTAAGTTGTTGGAAGGTATTTTGAGAGACAGGATCTACAGGCATTTAGAGATGCAAGGACTGATTAGGGACAGTCAGCATGGCTTTGTGAGTGGAAAATCATGTCTCACAAATTTGATTGAGTTTTTTGGGTAACCAAGAAGGTAGATGAGGGCAGTGCAGTTGATGTTGTCCACATGGACTTTAGCAAGGCCCTTGACAAGGTACTGCATGGTAGGTTGTTGCATAAGGTTAAATCTCACGGGATCCAGGGTGAGGTATCTAAATGGATACAAAATAGGGTTGTTTTTGAAACTGGAGGCCTGTGACCAGCGGTGTGCCTCAGGGATCAGTGCTGGGTCCACTGTTATTTGTCATTTATATTAATGATTTGGATGAGAATATAGAAGGCATGGTCAGTAAGTTTGCAGATGACACCAAGATTGGTGGCATAGTGGACAGTGAAGAAAGTTATCTCCAATTTCAACGGGATCTTGATCAGTTGGGCCAGTGGGCTGACGAATGGCAGATGGAGTTTAATTTCGACAAATGTGAGGTGATGCATTTTGGAAGATTGAACCAGGGCAGGACTTACTCAGTTAATGTTAGGGCGTTGGGGAGAGTTACAGAACAAAGAGATCGAGGGGTACACGTTCATAGCTCCTTGAAAGTGGAGTCACAGGTGGACAGAGTGGTGAGGAAGGCATTCGGCATGTTTGGTTTCATCGGTCAGAACATTGAATACAGGAGTTGGGACGTCTTGTTGAAGTTGTACAAGACATTGGTAAGGCCACACTTGGAATACTGTGTACAGTTCTGGTCACCATATTATAGAAAGGATATTATTAAACTAGAAAGAGTACAGAAAAGATTTACTAGGATGCTACCGGGACTTGATGGATTGAGTTATAAGGAGAGGCTGGATAGACTGGGACTTTTTTCTCTGGAGCGTAGGAGGCTGAGGGGTGACCTTACAGAGGTCTATAAAATAATGAAGGGCATAGATAAGATAGATAGTCAATATCTTTTCCAAAAGGTAGGTAGTCTAAAACTGGAGGGCATAGGTTTAAGGTGAGAGGGGAGAGATAGAAAAGTGTCCAGAGGGGCAAATTTTTCACACAGAGGGTGGTTTCTGGAACAAGCTGCCAGAGGTAGTAGTAGAGGCGGGTACAATTTTGTCTTTTAAAAATCATTTAGACAGTTACATGGATAAGATGGGTATAGGGGGATATGAGCCAAATGTGGGCAATTGGGATTAGCTTAGGGGTTCAAAAAAAAAGGGACGGCATGGACAAGTTGGGCCGAAGGACCTGTTTCCATGCTGTAAACCTCTATGACTCTATGATTCTAAGTTTGAATTCCTTTCATTTTCATATTCATTCATGGGATCATTGGCAAGGCCAGCATTCATTGCCCATCCCCGATTGCTCATGAGAAGGTGATGGTGAGCCGCCTTCTTAAACCACTTGCTGGTTAGTGGTGAAAGTACTCCCATGGTGCTATTAGGAAGGCAGTTACAGGATTTTGACCCAGCGACAGTGAAGGAACAGTTCGAAATTAGCCCTTGTCCATCTAGGTCATAGAAACCCTGCGGCCCCTCGAGTCCATACCGACCGCAATCCCACCCAGGCCCTATTCCCATAACCCCACACATTTACCCTGCCAATCCCCCTGACACTAGGGTCAGTTTAGTGTGGCCAATCAACCAAACCCACACATCTTTGGAGTGTGGGAGGAAACCAAAGCACCCGGAGGAAACCCACGCAGACACGGGGAGAATGTGCAAACTCCACACAGACAGTGACCGAGGCCGGAATTGAACCCGGGTCCCTGGGGCTGTGAGGCAGCAGTGCTAACCACTGTGCCATCGTGATTTGAGAGGTGGCGCCAAAGAGGCCTTGGTCAGGAACACAAAGTCCATGGAGGTGGGAGCGGATTATCGTTAGAAAACTATGTGCAACAGAGGCCTGACAAACAAAGCAGTCTGAATCCCGACACATCAGTGTTCAAAGCAGAGGAGAAACGGCCTCTCTGCTGCGGCAGTGCAAGTCGCTTCGCTTCTTCGCCCCTTCCCTTCTTAGATGTACAACAGATGTTCACTGCTGACGTGATTTATCTTGAATGAGAAACTGAGGCTTAGTCACACAACTGGAGGCTCGCTCAAAAGCCTGAAAGCTGGAAATGATCCAGTTAACTGCTCAGTATTCCAAAGAAAATAATCTCATGAGTGTGCTGGGTAGGAAAATGCAGATCTACTTTGCAGGAGGGAGTGGTGGTCCACTGCCTCAACATAGTTTGCTACAATGAGGAATCACTGTCCAGAGCTTCACTGCACCTGGACGGTACTGGCTGACTGAGCAATCCTCAAGGACAGTGGGACGAATGGTAGAAGCAACAAGGTTTCTGCTCAGCCGCAGTAAGCAATCTGCACAAATTGAAATCGCTTTCTTCTCAAATTCAGAGGGAGAATATCTCAAAAACACCGGTAACAAGAGGCTGGGGACAATTCTCCCAAACCGTTGCGCTAATTTTTTAACCACCGGGCAAGGGGCAGTGCCAAGGGGGTGGGGACTATTGGGGGTGGGGCCTGCTAGGGGTCAATCGGTGTGGGTGGAGGAGTCTTGCTGCCACTCTGCACTGGGATCCAGTCAGGGCTGGAGGGAGGCCAGCGATCAAGGTGGGCTGGGAGGGGGATGGTCAGCCAGTGGGGGTGGGGGCCGGGAATGGGGCGGGGTTTGGGGCTGGCCCGCAAATGGACGGGGGGGTGCCACAGTGCGGGGCTCCCGGGCTGACTGGCGATCGAGCTGGCCAACTAACAAGAGACTGGCTGTTTGGGGGCCACTGCGCTTGCGCAGAGGCCTGCGGATTTCAGCCTCTCCAGTGTGAATAGGCCCAGTCGCCTGAAGTCTAATGATATTCACGCTGTGTGGCCTGTGCATTGCACAGAGTGTGGGAGATTCTAGCCTGAACTCCCACTGAAAAAAAGCCTAAATTACTCCAGTTTTCTCACGAATTCGACACTTAGAATTTTTGGGGACAATCGCCCCCACTGTATTTTTTGTTTCTAAAAGTTAGGAATTTACTTGCGTGACCAGATAAGATCATAGACTGGCACAGAAATAGGCCATTCAGCCCATCATATTTCTACTGGCTCTTTCCAAGAGCAACACATTTGCTTCCACCTCACTCTTCCCCCATATCCCTCTACTTTTTTCTCATTCAAGGATTTAGCTAATTCCCTTTTGAAAGCTACTGAAACTACATCCATCACTCTGTCATGCAGTGCATTCCAAATCCGAACCACTTGTAAAATATAAAGAAGTTTTTCCTCATGTCATTTCTGGTTCTTTTGGCCATCATCTTTAATTCATACTGGGGGGAGGGGGGCATTTAAGTTAACATTTTTTTTATTAGTGTCATAAGTAGGCTTACATTAACACTGCAATGAAGTTACTGTGAAAATCCTCCAGTTGCCACACTCCGGCGCCTGTTCTCTGAAGGAGAATTTAGCATGGCCAATGCACCTAACCAACACGTCTTTCAGACTGTGGGAGGAAACCAGAGCACCCGGAGGAAACCCACGCAGACACGGGAAGAGTATGCAGACTCTGCAGTGACCCAAGCCGGAATCGAACTCTGGTCCCTGGCACTGAGGCAGCCGTGCTGACCACTAGGCCACCCGACTGGAACATACTGTTAACACTGCAGCTGGAACTATAAACTTCAGCAAAGATTTTTAAAAGTGAGATGATGGCAAGTAAGTGTATTAAGGACCAATATCTGCATTCCTATCCACAATGGGAATTCTGGGACTCTGCAGGAGCCCGGGAATGTCACAAAGTCAGCTTCTAGGTTCACAGTCAGGAAATAAAAGCTGGCGTTGCGACAAAGGACGATGCAGGTTGACATGAAAAGAACTGTGGAGGGTCACCCCCCCCCCCCCAAAAGAGTCATGGGCATGGACTAAATTCATTCCTTCCATGCACAATACACCAAATTACTGTCTGCTGAATAAATTCACAGTGTTTCTAACACTGACTGCCTGATTCGTCCCATCTTCATTTTGTTAGCGTAAATGGTATTTCTGCTCCTGTGCCCTTAAATGAGATATATTCCAGAGCTCCTCGAAAGCTAGACAACGGTAGCTCAGAGCTCCATTTGAAGGAGTGAATTAAGGTCTGCTGCCACACGAATGTTATTCCTTTCAGCTACAAAGCCAATGAATTGGATTTTTATCCTACGTGGAATTTGGTTATGAAGGCATTTTGTGATCGTTACTAACGAGCAAAAATCCATCAATAATTATATCTTCCCCAGGCAATGAGATGTTGTGGATAGGGCAATAACCAAACATTAACAGAAAATGAGTAAAAATAGCCATCACAAAAAGAGATTTATTCTCAATAAAAGGCCAACTCTGAACAGTAAAGTTACTGGAACATCAAAATCGAAAACCTAGAAAACGGAAAGACATTCCCAACACACTCATAAAAGACAAACATGTTCATTTTAACAATATAATCCAAGCTATAAATAGAAATACAGGATGGTCGGTATTTAAATGTTGACGTGCATGCAGCTTTTTTTTTGTTTGGATACTTGTACGCCACAAGGTGAGGGTATTTGTGCTTTAATCACAAATTTTCCATTTCAAGCACCCATCACCAGGTTCAGTGCAGTTAGAGACATGCAGAGCAAAGCTCCATCTATCCGTCTCCAACAAGATGCCCGAATATCCCTAACATGACAATTACACATTCCCAGAATTAGTGAAAATATATTTTCTCGCAGTTTTAGTCATCTATTCATAATATCTCGGCTGTTGGAGAATGAGTGATATGTTCAATATAGCAGCACTGGGCAAAGAATTGGTTACTGGACCGTATCTGTTGGGAGTTTGAAAGAAAGTGTGCAGAGCCCTGAGTCAATATTTCAATGTAAACCTGTCCATTTTCAGGAACAGATACAAACAGGAATTCCATTACAGTTATATAAAACCACAGTCCATCTCACAATCATCTACCAGGAGTGTAGAATATGCTTTGAGGTAATTTTTTGCCCCACCCAGCGTGACGCGAGTCGACTGCGTGGGGTGGGCCAGTATCTGCAGTGACGTCAAGATGGACAGAATGGTGGCAGCTGCGATATTACAGCTGTAAAAATAAATAATCAAATCACAACTTTGTCCAAAGCAGTTTATACAAAGTGCCCCTAGCTGCCCAGCTGTCAAAGTGCATCATAACACATGGCACGGAGGGAGTATTGGGGAGCAGGGTGGGGGAGGGGGAAACAAAAATAACGATAAATCTGTTCTCAACAGTTCAAGTATTAAAAAAAGAACATTTACAGGATATTAACATTAAAAAGATATCTGATCTTGGGATTCAGATTCTCTTCGAACTTTGGTGCTGCAGTCATTTAACGGGTTTTGATTATTAAAATTAAAGTTTAAAGTTTTTTAAAAAATGTTTATTCATTAGTGTCACAAGTAGGCTGACATTAACACTGCAATGAAGTTACTGTGAAAATCACCTAGTCGCCACACTCCGGCGCCTGTTCCGAGTACACTGAGGGAGAATCTATCATGGCCAATGCACCGAACCAGCACGTCTTTCGGACTGTGGGAGGAAACCGGAGCACCCGGAGGAAACCCACGCGGACACGGGGAGAATGTGCAGACTCCGCACGGACAATGACCCAAGCCGGGAATCGAACCCGGGTCCCTGGCACCGTGCCACCCATAGTTTCCATGCATTACTTTCAGCTGTTGATGAATCCCTTCCTCTCATTTTTTGAGTGGGTCTGTGCTGTGCTGCATATGGTAATGCTCACTCTTTGGTCTTTTTGGTTTCAGTCTTATGATAAAATACAGTATCATAAAGAATATTTTTATACTACAATTAAAAATAAGAGCACATTAGCTGACAGGTAATGAGTTATAAGGTGACTCCTTCAATCATACGGTTTGAGATATGTCGAGAGCCGTAGGAGAGCTGTCAAAACAAATCAGAAACCACAAGGGGAGAATTAACTCTCTTTTTTACTAAAGGATTCGACCGAGAATAGGATAGTCAGCTTGGCACAGTGGAAAGATGGCTAATGGTGAAAGGCACCGTAACACTGGCAGGGCCATGAGATTTTCCTTGCGTGGCAGGATGAATAAATCTCAGCAACGTCAGTGAACGTGACAGTGACTGGCAGATTTGCATTGGCCAATGTGACAAAGCTGAACTCCGCACCACTAATAACATCCTGGTCCTGAATATTTAAGAAGCCCACCAGGTTGCTAACTGTTTTCCTATTGGTCATCCAGAAGATTGAATCAGAGTCTAAGGCACACTGTGAAAGAAAGGCACAATCAACAGTGCTCCCATGCCATAGATCACTCATCGTAGACTACTCCCCGGTGATCTATCTATTCCCAATGATAAATACAGCTGAAAATAATCATTCTTTTAGATCACACCAATAGCGCCAATGTCGCAGCAGGTTTCCCATGATACCGCAAGTGAAATTAGCTGCCCTTAGTTTTGTTTCAACTCAAAAACTGAAGAAACATAAAAGCAGCCCAGCCTATTGAGACCTGGATGCCAGTGAAGGTGCAAGGTTCAGCTTTTGTCCTATCCTTGGTGGTGTGGGCGTTGCTCAAGTGGCCCCATCTGATTTGAAACAGTTTGTGCAAATGGAGAAGTTTTAAAAGTTTAAAGTTTTTAAAGTTTAAGTTTATTTATTAGTGTCACAAGTCGGCTTACATTAAACACTGCAATGAAGTTACTGTGAAAATTCCCTAGTCGCCACACTCCGGCGCCTGTTCGGGTACACTGAGGGAGAATTTAGCACGGCCAATGCGCCTCACCAGCACGTCTTTCGGACTGTGGGAGGAAACCGGAGCACCCGGAGGAAGCCCACGCAGACACGGGGAGAACGTGCAAACTCCACACAGACAGTGACCCGAGCTGGGAATTGAACCCAGGTCCCTGGTGCTGTGAGGCAGCAGTGCTAACCACGGCGCCACCGTGCCGCCCGCCCCAGAAGTGGAGAAGTGATAGGATTCAGTTAAGCAAGATCTAATGTATTCGTGAGTGGACTTTCTTCATCGTATGTTCTGGGCAGGGAACGAATGGGCATGAGTGAGAGGGAGGGAGAGAGAGAGAGAGAGAGAAAAAGAAATGAATCCCAATCTGCGCCCAGAGACTGTCTCGGGCATCTACTCGTATGCAGGCAAACCAAACAATTCTGGCTGGAAATCCTCCATCGACTTGAGTACCAAAGTGGCTGGCTTTGTCAGTTCTGGATCAAGCTGCGGATCTGGAATCTGGACGACCTGCATTCCCGCTGTCAAAGCAGCCAGAACTCCATTTGGGGAATCTTCAAACACAAGGCACTAGTGGAGAGAAACAAAGTACGCCTTTGAGAAAAAAAGCAACAAACCATTTCTCTTGCATTCCCCACCCCTTCAGTTTCTCCATGCTCTCATCAAAGTTTAAGTTTATTTATTAGTGTCACAAGTAGGGTTACATTAAGATAAATGCAAAATACTCCGGATGCTGGAATCTGAAACAAAAACAAAAAATCTCAGCAGGTCTGACAGCATCTGTGGAGAGAAAATAGAGCCAATGTTTCGATGACCCTTCGTCAGGCTTACATTAACACTGCAATGAAGTTACTGTGAAAATCCCCCAGTTGCCACACTCTGGCGCCTGTTCGGGTACACTGAGGGAGAATTTGCATGGCCAATCCACCTAACCAACATGTCTTTTGGATTGTGGGATGAAACCGGAGCACCCAGAGGAAACCCACGCAGACATGGGGAGAACGTGAAGACTCCGCACAGACAGTGACCAAGCTAGGAATTGAACCCAGGTCCCTGGGTGCTAACCACCGTGCCGCCCTAGACACTAATCACTGGATTCAGAGTGGACACTCGCTGGTAGCCCTCTGGTATTATGCCCGACAGATCACTCTTTAGAAAAGTTAACCCAGGAAACGGAAGCCAACATGCCAGTCAAACGGGAGGAATATCACAACCAAATACATAGAACAGCTTTCAGAAATGGCCAAGCTGTCAGATCTCGCCTCCTCTCTCTCTCCCCGCTTCTCTTTAGTCTTCAGGAATGTGGTGATGATTGAAGGCCCCAAATCACTGCTCAGGCTAGAATCAGCTAACTCAGCCCAAAGCAAGTGGAAGTTTCTGAAGGGGACAGTTACTACAAAGATCCAACCAAGGCAATTTAATCCACCTTGATTCTGTCAGGTTGAGGAGAGAAATAAACGTGGCATGTGGTTCACTGAAAAGTGACAAAAAGAAACTGAAAGTTGAAGCAAAGCAGGTTCCTCTGGTACTTTTTCAGATATTTTGAAGAGTGCCAGCACTCTTCGGAATATCTGGGTGAATATCTGACTTTTGAATGGACCTACCTCGCACTAAGTTGATCTTTCTCTACACCCTAGCTATGACTGTAACACTACATTCTGCACTCTCTCCCTTCCTTCTCTATGAACAGTATGCTTTGTCTGTATAGCGCGCAAGAAACAATACTTTTCGCTGTATACTAATACATGTGACAATCTTTTGAGGAAAGGAGGAACTGATTTGATCAATTAATTAGAAAACACTAACAATCGCATTCTGTTTTCTATTTAACTTGCAGTAGTCCTTTTGAAATCTTTGCAATGAGATTTCTCTTATAACTTCCTTCCTCTTCCTGGTAACTTTAAAACTTTCTTGTATTCTACTCAGGCTTAACCTCAATGGCTGCACAGCCCTGCTTTGTGTTGCAAAACGCATCTCAATTATGGGTTTTACATAGGCTAATATTTTGGTGGCAGTAACCTCTCCGTATCAGCCTTTTATCATGCGTCGGACAGTCCATCTCCATTAACGTCTTCAATGCTTCTAACAATATCCACGTCAAGCTAAAAGCAGCCCTTGCCAATTGGCTTTGTTGCTGAGCATCTCTCCGCTCCACAGCATTAACTCAAAGTCTCTAAAAAGCCCTCAATCTCCCCGCTGAAAGCTCTAGAAGCCACAACTGAGATACGGTCCGACTTTTGTGAGTAAGCTTAAAAGCTACACAAAATAGCATTATCATTCCCTTTCAGAAACCCTTGGTATCGAGACGTTGCATAGAAATGCACTTGACAAGCTTGCACTGAAAGACCTAATTGACTTCAATGATGTCACAGAGCTTGCTGTATGGGAGCGGCCAATTATTACTCCAGTAATCTGCATAATGGAAGGCTTAACTAATTCCCTGAAACTAGCAGCAATTAAAACACTTCATTACCAAAGAAGCCACTCTAATGACCCATAATCATCGCGCTTATTTGTTACAGCAAATATATGCGTCAGGCATCCTGACAACGCTGAAAGACATTAAGTCCCTCGTCAAGCAGGGAGGTGGACTGCATGACAAATTCGGTGGGAGGGAAGAGGGGGCGACCAGACCTTTCACAGAAAGCAGCGCTGAGATCATCGCCGTCACAAGGGGGATCCGGGAAATGGGAGAAAACCTGCTTAAAAGCAGCAGCCAGAAGTTTTCAAATATTTCCTATTGTCGGGGATCAGAAAATGGATGAATGTTTGTGGCCCCCAGCCTAATCTAATAAAGATACGGGAAATAAGATTGTTCATCACTCGCATCCACCCAAGTGTCTGGGAATACAGATTTCAAAGGACATTTGTGACAAACATTAAACTCTTTCTCCCACTCACGTCAGGCCCATTAATAATCCCATGATGAAGTATTATTAAACTGGCTGTTCAGAATATTGATCGGAGACAGTAGAATGCAAGGGCAAACCCCACACTCGGTCCTGCAAACCTGAAGGGTACGAAAGCACAGTATCAGTTTAATAATGACCTACAGGCGCAAATAGGAGTCGAATTGAAAGACTGTTCAGGCTTCGTAACTACACACAATTTTGATTTGATTTATTATTGTCACATGTATTAACATACAGTGAAAAGTATTGTTTCTTGCGCGCTTTGCAGACAAAGCATACCGTTCATAGAGAAGGAAAGGAGAGAGTGCAGAATGTAGTGTTGCAGTCATAGCTAGGGTGTAGAGAAAGATCAACTTAATGCAAGACAAGTCCGTTCAAAAGTCTGACGGCAGCAGGGAAGAAGCTGTCCTTGAGTCGGTTGGTACGTGACCTCAGACTTTTGTATCTTTTTCCCGACGGAAGAAGGTGGAAGAGAGAATGCCCGGGGTGCGTATGGGGTCCTTATTTATGCTGGCAGCTTTGCCGAGGCAGCAGGAAGTGTAGACGGAGTCAATGGATGGGAGGCTGGTTTGCGTGATTGGGCTACATTCACGACCTTTTGTAGTTTACAATGCGAGTCTAACGCCAGCCCAAAACCTAACCTGCCAAGGAAGTCCACAGTGCCAGGGATGTAGGTGATGCTCACAAATACAAAGGGGACTAATCTCGAGATTACGTTTCGCATCTTCAGAGTTCCGAAGGCCTCTGGTTTTGTCACTGCTTTTCTTCCTGTCAGTTTCACAGTGTCTCTCCTGCGTGCAGCTTCCTTAAATGTGGAAATGGAAACTTAAAGCTGCAACTAATAACCTTAATGCAGCTGTGGCTCAGCTGGTAACCCTCTCACTTCTGAAGCACAAGGTCCAGGTTCAAGTCCCACTTCAGCACAAAACCCAAGACTGACAAGTGCAGTACTGAGGGTGTGCTTTGCTATTGGACATGCCATCTTTCGGATGAGACAATAAACCTAGGCCCCCATTTGTCTACTCTGTTTATAAGTTTAAAGTTTATTTATTAGTGTCACAAGTAGGCTTACATTCACGCTGCAATGAAGTTACTGTGAAAACTCCCTGTTCGGGTACACTGAGGGAGAATTTATCATGGCCAATCAACCTAACCTGGGAGGAAACTGGAGCACCCAGAGGAAACCCCCGCAGATACGGGGAGAACGTGCAGACGCCGCACAGACAGAGACCCAAGCCGGGAATCAAACCCGGGTCCCTGGCGCTGTGAGGCAGCAGTGCTAACCACTGTGCCACCGTGCCGCCTTGGTGGATGAAAACGTTTTTAAAGTTTATTTATTAGTGTCACAAGTAGGCTTACATTAACACTGCAATGAAGTTACTGTGAAATTCCCCAGTCACCACACTCCGGCGCCCTTTCGGGTACACTGAGGGAGAATTTAGCATAGCCAATGCACCTAACCAGCACATCTTTCGGACTGTGGGAAGAAACCGGCGCACCCGGAGGAAACTCATAGGGAGGACTTGCGCACGCCGCACAGACAGTGACCCAAGCTGGGAATCGAACCTGGGTCCCTGGCGGTGTGAGGCAGCAGTGCTAACCACTGTGCCACCCTGCCACCTTGGTGGATGTAAACATTTTTAAAGTTTATTTATTAGTGTCACAAGTAGGCTTACATTAACACTGCAATGAAGTTACGTGAAAATCCCCTCGTTGCCACACTCCGGCGCCTGTTTGGGTACACTGAAGGAGACTTAAGCATAGCCAATGCACCTAACCAGCACGTCTTTCAGACTGTGGGAGGAAACCGGAGCACCCGGAGGGAACCCACGCAGACACGGGGAGAACGTGCAAACTCCACACAGACAGTGACCCAAGCCGGGAATCGAACCCGGGTCCCTGGCACTGAGGCAGCAGTGCTAACCACTGTGCCACCGTGCTGTCTTGGTGGATGTAAAAGTTCCCGCGGTGCTATTTCAGAGAACAGGAGAGTTATCGTTGGTGTTCTGGTTAAAATCTTCAACCACGATGACAAGAACAGATTATCTGGTCATTACCACATTGCTGTTTGTGGGAGCTTGCTGTGTGCAAAATTGTCTGCCACATTTCCTCCATTACAACAGTGACTAGACTACAAAAGAAAAGTACTTAATTGATTGTAAGTGCTCTGAGATGTATGGAGGCTGTGATAAAGCGCTATCTAAATGCAAGTCACTTTTTTCGGAGCGATCACTCAATTGTTCCTACGTGCTTTGCCCATTGTTTAAATCTCCCCTGGAGATTCCAGTGGGGGAAAGGGGAGTTTTGGGGGGGAATTAGTGGAGATTGAGGGCAGCGGGTTGAGAAGGATTGGGAGTGGCTCAGAGGGCTTTGGCGGTGAGTTCCTGAGAGTGAGTGGGGGGGTGATTAGAGTGGGATTCGGGGGCGGGGCAATTCGGGGGCGGGCAATTCGGGGGCGGGCAATTCGGGGAAAACTCCCCTTTCCCCCACCTTTCTTCACCGCACGGGACCTTCAACCGGTGCTATACACTAGATACATCGATGACATTTTCTTCCTTTGGACTCATGGTGAACAATCACTGAAACAACTCTATGATGACATCAACAAGTTCCATCCCACCATCAGGCTCACCATAGACTACTCTCCGGAATCGGTTGCATTCTTGGACACGCGCATCTCCATTAAGGACGGTCACCTCAGCACCTCACTGTACCGCAAGCCCACGGATAACCTCACGATGCTCCACTTCTCCAGCTTCCACCCTAAACACGTTAAAGAAGCCATCCCCTACGGACAAGCCCTCCGTATACACAGGATCTGCTCGGATGAGGAGGATCGCAACAGACACCTCCAGACGCTGAAAGATGCCCTCATAAGAACAGGATATGGCGCTAGACTCATTGATCAACAGTTCCAACGCGCCACAGCGAAAAACCGCACCGACCTCCTCAGAAGACAAACACGGGACACAGTGGACAGAGTACCCTTCGTTGTCCAGTACTTCCCCGGAGCGGAGAAGCTACGGCATCTCCTCCGGAGCCTTCAACATGTCATTGATGAAGACGAACATCTCGCCAAGGCCATCCCCACACCCCCACTTCTTGCCTTCAAACAACCGCACAACCTCAAACAGACCATTGTCCGCAGCAAACTACCCAGCCTTCAGGAGAACAGTGACCAAGACACCACACAACCCTGCCACAGCAACCTCTGCAAGACGTGCCGGATCATCGACACAGATGCCATCATCTCACGTGAGAACACCATCCACCAGGTACACGGTACATACTCTTGCAACTCGGCCAACGTTGTCTACCTGATACGCTGCAAGAAAGGATGTCCCGAGGCATGGTACATTGGGGAAACTATGCAGACGCTGCGACAACGGATGAATGAACACCGCTCGACAATCACCAGGCAAGACTGTTCTCTTCCTGTTGGGGAGCACTTCAGCGGTCACGGGCATTCGGCCTCTGATATTCGGGTAAGCGTTCTCCAAGGCGGCCTTCGCGACACACGACAGCGCAGAGTCGCGGAGCAGAAACTGATAGCCAGGTTCCGCACACACAAGGACGGCCTCAACCGGGATATTGGGTTTATGTCACACTATTTCACATAAATATTTCTGCTTTTTTCCTCCTGAGTCTTTATCATGCGATCCTAGAATCAGAATTTATGTCACACTATTTGTAACTCCCACAGTTGCGTGGACCTGCAGAGTTTCACTGGCTGTCTTGTCTGGAGACAATACACATCTTTTTAGCCTGTCTTGATGCTCTCTCCACTCCCATTGTTTTGTTTCTTAAAGACTGGATTAGTTGTAAGTATTCGCATTCCAACCATTATTCATGTAAATTGAGTCTGTGTCTTATAAGTTCTGTTTGTGAACAGAATTCCCACTCACCTGAAGAAGGGGCTCAGAGCCTCGAAAGCTTGTGTGGCTTTTGCTACCAAATAAACCTGTTGGACTTTAACCTGGTGTTGTTAAACTTCTTACTGTGATTCCAGTGTGCCAGGGCTCAGTGAACATTCTGAACCATAAAGAGGGCAGAATGGACACAACAAGCAGCTATTATGGGGAAGGAGCATTCCTTGTGTTCAGTCTAAGGCAGGGCCGTGTGGTTCGGAATGAGGGGGAAGATTTTCTGCAGTGAATATGCGGGGGGTGGGGGGAGGGGGGGGGGCAGAGAATGGCAAGTTTGGGAAGGGATTGCCACTTCAGCTTTATTTCCTCACTTGTGTTTCCTCCTGTCGGGGATTATAGTATTTTCTTTTTCCGCACACGTGGATTGGAGGTGCTCAGTGTGAGCATTCTGCTTCTTCGTTCTGGCACGCTTCCTTGGGGTGGAGTCTGAAAGTGTGTTCCTTTTCAGAGAATTGCACATTTGTGAAATGTGAATAGAGAATGACAAAGGATCCAGTGACTCAGTAATGGAGGTTGGGTGGTGGTGTACGGCAGGCAGTGGGGAAGGGTTAGGTAGTGGTGTATGGCAGGGTGAGGGAATGGATGATGAGTGATAGCCACAGAAACCAGGGGAAAAGACTGCTAATAGCTGTCAGCAGAGAGAATAAAGGGTGTGAATGGCCAAACGGCAGAGAAACTGTAACAGATGAAGATGTTGGGGGAGGCGGGTGGGGGGAGATGTGATTTGCTCTACTCCCCCTCGGCCCCCTTTGTTTTCATTCTATTTTAATATTTTACTGTTCTCTACCTTTTATTTCTTTATTGTCTTTCTTCATTTTTCTACCCCCCCCCCACTCTTTTCCCCTATCCTTACCTTTTCTCCCCCCGCTTCCCCTTTTCTATATTCTACCTCTGTCCCATCTTCCACCCCCGCCCCCACTCTCCTCCCCCCAAATATCTCCATCTGTCACAGCTTGCAGCTTCTCTGCCATTTGGCCCTTTATTCTCTCTGTGGACAGCCATTAGCAGTCTTTTCCCCCTGGTTTCTGTGGCTATGACTCATCTTCCATTCCCTCCCCCTGCAGTATAAATATCTCCCACTTTCTATGCCTTTTAGCTTTGACAAAGGGTCGTCTGGACTTGAAACGTCAGCTCTTTTCTCTCCTTACAGATGCTGCCGGACCTGCTGAGATTTTCCAGCATTTTCTCTTTTGGTGTATGGCAGGGGAGTAGGTAAGGGTTGGGTGGTGGTGTATGGTGTGGGGTTGGCGGGGGGGGGGGGGGGGCAGGGGGGGAGTGTAGTTGAGAAAGGCTGCGGACGTTTTTATGTGTAGTGGCATCTTAGGACCCAAAAGGCTAAATCCTTTTTATGTGGAAAATCGCCATGGTATGCCTGAAAAAGAAAATCCACTCACTAAGCTGCACAGGGCTAGTTACTTTCATAGTTCGGGTAAGCTGAAAACCAAAGCAAATTGCTTGTGTGCACTTAACATCTCTCTGATAAAGTGGAACCTTTAATATCCACCAGCAATGAAAGACACCCAAACCCAGGCTGTTTGGCTGATAATTAAAACTGAACCTGTATACCGAGTCCGATAGATTACAACTGGTCTACTTAAATCCTTAATGTGCAGAGAGGACCCATGTTCATTCATTTGAAAATGATATGCTCTTCAAAAGCTGCTGCCTGCCTGGCTTCATCGCCTGAACCTCTGCCCACTGCCACTCGCCTGACCCAAAGATAAATCCCAAAGTGGTGTAGAAATTAAATCCTACCAGGCTCTGGACATCAAGGAAACAACTACTTATTCTGCTCAAAGGCTGTGAAACATTGAATCAAAAACCCTCGATTGCGTTTTAGCCAGTTTATCGAAACTTGACTACATTTCCATGCACTTGACTCAAGTTCCAGTGTATTTCAGTGCACTGATCCCCCATCTCAATTCAGGGAGCTTTTCCTGCCATTTAGATAACTCTGTGTACTGATACCTCCACAACAGCGAGTTTTCACTCAACCCTTTAAGATAATTCGGCACGGTGGCACAGTGGTGAGCACTGCTGCCTCACAGCGCCAGGGACCCGGGTTCAATTACCGCCTCGGGTCACTGTCTGTGTGGAGTTTGCACATCCTCCCCGTGTTTGCGTGGGTTTTCACCCACACTCCAAAGATGCGCGGGTCAGATTGACTGGCCATTGTGTCAGGGGGATTAGCGGGGTAAATATGTGGGGTTACGGGAATAGGGCCTGGGTGGGATTGTGGTCAGTGCAGACTCGATGGGCCAAATGGCCTCTTAGGGATTCTATGATTCTGATAATTCACACACTGCTCCCTCATCTTTCTGCGACACTTGCATACGTCGTCCCCATTCTAGACACTGTTGTTTTTCCCGGCATCTGATGCCCCCACCTAAGCTATTCGGATGACTGAGCCCTATTGGCACACAAGTCTTGAGGTGCCAGTGTGATCTCAAATCCATTAAAGGGGAGGGGGTCAGATCGCTCCTGGAAATGGGTGGAAGACAATGACCAAAAAAATGACCAGCAAGTCACAGGAAAAGCAATTGTGCCTCCCCTGCAGCCAAGAAATCCTCACTTAAGAGACACATAATTGTGTGTGTGGGACCTTGCATTTTCAGAATAAAATGGCATTCAGGTTCCACTGCAACATAGAGCCTTACGTGTGGAGGCTGATGGTATGGGTATGCTTTCTAATGAATACTTTGCATATGCATTCACAAAAGAGGGGGACAATGCTAACATTTTATTTAAGAAAGAAAAATGAAGTATTAAATTAAAGTTTATTTATTAGTGTCATAAGGCAGCTTACATTAACACTAATGAAGTTACTGAGAAAATCCCCTAGTCGCCACACTCCAGCGCCTGTTTGGGTACACTGAGGGAGAATTTAGCATGGCCAATGCACCCTAACCAGCACCTCTTTCAGACTGTGGGAAGAAATTAGAGCACCCGGAGAAAACCCACGCAGACACGGGGAGAATGTGCAGACTCCGCACAGTCAGTGACCCAAGCCGGGAATCAAACCCAGGTCTCGCACTGTGAGGCAGCAGTGCTAACCACTGTGCCGCCCATGGATGTGATAAACACAAGGAGAGGAAAAGTATTAAGGGGATTAGCATCCTTGAAGGTGGATAAATCTCCAGGGTCAGATGAAATGTAATCCCAGGCTGTCAAAAGAAGCCAAGGAGGAAATTGCGGAGGTCAGTACTCGGTCACCTGCCTTTTGTGTAAATGTTAATTTGGGCATACGTATAGGGGGATGACCATGAAGGTTGCATACGACACAAAAACTGGCTGCTTGGTTGATATCAGGAAGGATAACTGTATTCTGCAGGAAGACATCAGTGAGAGAGAAAGGCCTGGGGGAAGGGGGATTAGGGAACTCCAGAACGAAGAGCAAACTAACAAAAATAACGGTAATGTGAGGAAAGAATCTATGAAAATAACATGAAGCACTAAAAAAGATGCAAGACCCCATTGCCATGAATATGTATTAAAATAGCATTCACTTCTGACAGATACGTTATGAGAGTGAATAGATACATTCTACAGCTATATTTATTTTTAAATAAGATTACCGGCAATGCACCTGTCACCTTCTGAATTATAATTATTATACACTACACAAGTTTCAAAAAAGATAATAATTCCATGAATTATTTAAATACTGTTGCACTTTCTAAATTTAATCCAGATAAATGCGGCACCATGCTTCTATCTGGTAATGTTAAGAACATCCTGAACCGCCAAGTGCAAATAGGAACCGGCTAAAACAAATTGTTCAACTTTTAAGTGGATGAAAATTCATTGAAATAATAAAAAGGGGCGAGTAAAAATCAAGTGTTTAATGAGAACTGGCTATTTCACTCCCAGATAGAAAGAAAAAGGCAGAATACCAATCTGGCACAGGACGACAACTCTGTGAAGCAAGGAGAACGCAACATTTTAACCGTCATTGTTTCTCACCATGCAAATTAATTCTAATTCACTTAAGCTATAGTACAAAGAACAAAGAATAATACAGCACAGGAACAGGCCCTTCGGCCCCCCCAAGCCTGCACCTAGTATCATCATAAGGATCCAAAGTCTGGGTCAGACTTGGCATTTCCTGCTTCAGAATCATCCCTCCACAAGGGGAGTGGACAAGGGTCTGGCAGATGGAGTACAGTGTTGGTAAATGTGAGGTCATCCATTTTGGTAGGAACAACAACAAAATGGACTATTATTTAAATGGTTAAAACAAATTGCAGCATGCTGCTGTGCAGAGGGACCTGGGTGTTCTTGTGCACGAATTGCAAAATGTTGGTTTGCAGGTAATTAAGGCAGCAAATGGAATTTTGTCCTTCATTGCCAGCGGGATGGAGTTTAAAAACAGGAAGGTTATGTTGCAGCTGTATAAAGGTGCTGGTGAGGCCACACCTGGAGTACGGTGTACAATTTTGGTCTCCTTACTTGAGAAAGGATATACTGGCACTGGAAGAGGTGCAGAGGAGATTCACTAGGTTGATTCCAGAGTTGAGAGGAGAGACTGAGTAGACTGGGATTATACTCATTGGAATTCAGAAAAATGAGGGGAGATCTTAAAGAAACATACAAGATTATGAAGGGAATAGATAAGGTGGAAGCAGGGAGGTTGTTTCCACTGGCAGGTGAAACTAGAACTAGGGGGCATGGCCTCAAAATAAGGGGAGCAGATTTTGGACTGAGTTGAGGAGGAACTTCTTCACACAAAGGGTTGTGAATCTGTGGAATTCCCTGTCCAGTGAAGCAGTTGAGGCTACCTCATTGAATGTTTTTAAGGCAAGGATAGATACATTTTTGAACAGTAAAGGAATTAAGTGTTATGGTGAGCGGGCGGGTAAGTGGAGTTGAGGCCACGAAAAGATCAACCATGATCTTATTGAATGGCGGAGCAGGCTCGAGAGGCCAGATAGCCTACTCCTGCTCCTAGTTCTTGTGTTCTTATGTCCATAACAAATCATCTTCCTAACATAAAGGCAAAACACTGCTGATGCTGGAATCTGAAACAAAAACAGAAAATGCTGAAAAATCTCAGCAGGTCTGACAGCATCTGTGGAGAGAGAATGGAACCAATGTTGCGAGTCTGGATGACCCTTCGACGAAGGATGATCCGGACTTGAAACATTGGCTCAAATCATCTCCCTCCCCATCCACTGAATTGGACATTTTGCATTTTCTCCATCAACCATTCACCTGTTCCCTTTTGTGTGAGCATGATCCTTGAATGTTTTGTTGATGTGTTAGGGTAGCAGATCAGAAACCCCTAGGTATAGTGTGAAGTTAGACTGGACCCCAACGATTTGCATAAATGTGAGGATATGAATTTTCACTCCAGGCACAATTCTACTGACAACCGGGAAGCTTTTTATCAAAATAAGCTTTATTTTAACCACACAGTTTAACCAAATAGCTTAACATTTACCAATTGAACAATACCTAAAATGTGACAAGATACAGTTCTTAACTGCCAACCTATCCCTACGAGTTCCAATTCAAGCAATATTCTCATCTTACAGACTTAAAATCACTCTTCAAAATCAGTTAGCAAACCCCCAGGTTTACATGCTTGTCCTTGTTAACAGTCCTTTTGAACACCTCTGGAGAGAGACACCGATCTTCTGACAGCCCCAAACAGCAGCCTCCAGAGAGACAGAAGGACACCTCTTGCTTCTTTCAGGACCAGCCAGAAAACTGACTGTTTAAAAACAAACTGTGTACCTTCCCTGCAAGCTTAGCTCCTCCCACTAACAAATGACTGTCTCTGGTAATCAACCAAATCAAAACCCCACTTTGAAACCCCCTTCATATCCTCCTGTTAAAACATAGCAGACCTTTTCAGGAGCCAGGCAGCAAGATAATTGGAGGAACACGACACCAGGACAAACTTATTACTCTGTGATTTCAATGCCCAAATGGGAACAGACTAAACATGGAGAGGAGTACTAGGACACCACGGAATTGGCAGAGCAAATTCCAAAGGCCAACTCCTTTCCTCTAAGTGCAGCGAGTTTGACCTAACTATTACAAAACACAGTGGAATTTTACCAGCATGCCCGCCCGAAGTTCGTATGATTCCGCCCGAGGCCAATGAAGAATGCCGTTCTCCGAGCCTTGCCCGCCCCCGGAATTAGGGAGGGAGTGCCAGTAAAATTCCGGTGTTCCACAAAGCAAACAAATTGAAAACAACATGGATGCACCCCAGATCCAACACTGGACTATGTTATTGTACAACAGAGATCTCAAGGATGTGTGCTCTATCTGCTCCCTTAGAGGAGCAGATAGAGCACACACTGGTCTGAACGTCAGCTTGCCAGGAGATTTGCATCCTTGGAGATAAAATCTAAGGCACTTTGGCAAGGGTCAAACCAGAAAGGAGGCTTCACTCAACTGTTCAAAGATATGGCCAAGCGGCAAGAACTGGAACATAACCTAGCCACAGGAATTGCTGATATCCCGGAGGACAATATTGTAATTGAAGGTTTTTGTAAAAAATTAAAGGATGTTGCTTGGAGATCAGCATCTGAGGTCCTAGGATTTTCTAAATGGAAGCACCAAGACTAGTTTGACAACAACGAGCAAGACATAGGCAAGCTTCTAGACAAAGTGCACAATGCTCGCAGATCTTAGGGATATAGATAATCTAAGTGAGAGAGCGAGGGTCTGGCAGATGGAGTACAATGTTGGTAAATGTGAGGTCATCCATTTTGATAGGAATAACAGCAAAATGGACTATTATTTAAATGGTAAAAAATTGCAGCTTGTTGCTGTGCAGAGGGACCTGGGTGTCCTTGTGCAGGAATCTCAAGGAGTTGGTTTGCAGGTGCAGCAGGTAATTAAGAAGGCAAATGGAATTTTGTCCTTCATTGCTAGAGGGATGGAGTTTAAAAACAGTGAGATTATGTTGCAGCTGTATAAGGTGCTGGTGAGGCCACACCTGGAGTACGGTGTACAGTTTTGATCTCCTTACTTGAGAAAGGATATACTGGCACTGGAGAGGGTGCAGAGGAGATTCACTAGGCTGATTCTGGAGTTGAGAGGGTTGGCTTATGAGGAGAGACTGAGTAGACTGGGGCTATACTCATTTGGAATTCAGAAGAATGAGGGGAGATCTTATAGAAACATAAGATTATGAAGGGAATAGAAGGGAATAGATAGAAGCAAGGAAGTTGTTTCCACTGGCGGGTGAAACTAGAACTAGGGGGCATGGCCTCAAAATAAGGGGAAGCAGATTTAGGACTGAGTTGAGGAGGAACTTCTTCACAGAGGGTTGTGAATCTGTGGAATTCCCTGCCCAGTGAAGCAGTTGAGGCTGCCTCATTGAATGTTTTTAAGGCAAGGATAGATACATTTTTGAACAGTAAAGGAATTAAGGGTTATGGTGAGCAGGCGGGTAAGTGGAGCTGAGTCCACAAAAAGATCAGCCATGATCTTATTGAATGGTGGAGCAGGCTCGAGGGGCCAGATGGCCTACTCCTGCTCCTAGTTGTTATGTTCTTATATTCTTACATACCTGACAAGAAATCACCATTGAGGAACACCAGATACCATCATGTAAATCACTTGCTGCAGGCCAAACTAAGAGGGAAAGTAAGGCTGATGAACTTCAAAAAGCTGCTAATAAAAATGGCCTGGAGGCTCTCCATGAAGGTCTGTGATCAGCTATTGCTCCCAAAACCAACGGTGTGACACCCATTCTCCCAGCAGACGAGAATCAGCTTCTAACACGAGATTCTCTGATTTATTATTGTCACATGTATTGGTATACAGTGAAAAGTATTGTTTCTTGTGCGCTATATAGACAAAACATACTGTTCATAGAGAAGGAAAGGAGAGGGTCCAGAATGTTGTGCGACAGTCATAGCTAGGGTGTAGAGAAAGAATTACTAAATACGAGATAGGTCCATTCAAAAGTCTGACGACAGGAGGAAAGAAGCTGTTCTTGAATCAGTTGGTCTATCTTTTTCCCGAAGGAAGAAGGTGGAAGAGGGAAAGTCGGGGGTGCGTGGGGTCCTTGATTATGCTGGCTGCTTTGCTGGGGCAGCAGGAAGTGTAGACAGAGTCAGTGGATGGGAGGCTGGTTTGCGTGATGGATTGGGCTACATTCACGACTTTTTGTAGTTCCTCGCCGTCTTGGGCAGAGCAGGAGCCATACCAAGCTGTGATACAACCACAAAGAATGCTTTCTATGGTGCATCTGTAAAGGTTGGAGAGAGTCATAGCTGACATGCCAAATTTCCTTATTCTTCTGAGAAAGTAGAGGCACTAGTGGGCTTCCTTAACTATAGTGTCAGCATGGGTGGGACCAGGACAGGTTGTTGGTGATCTGGACACCTAAAAATCTGAAGCTCTCGACCCTTTCTACTTCGTCCCCATGGATGTAGACAGGGGCATGCTCTCCACTACACTTCCGGAGGTCGATGACAATCTCCTTCGTTTTGTTGACATTGAGGGAGAGATTATTGTTGCCGCACCAGTTCACCAGATTCAACCCATGTCTACAAGCTCTCGACCATTTCTACTTTGTCCCTGTTGATACAGACAGGGGCATGTTCTCCACTCTGCTTCTCATCAACAATCTCCTAAACAAACAATCCCGAGTGTACACTGGTGCCATTGAGCCACTTCCACAGCACCACACTCCGGGACAGTTTGTTCTCAATCCTTCTCAAGCTGAAAGGTAATGAAACTGCTTTCATTGGCAAGACGCCAGGAGCCAACGATATCCCACTTGAAGTATGGAGGTACTCACATAATTCGGAAACTCACTAGTCTTTTCTGCCTAATCTGGAAGCAGGATGATTTCACTACACAAGATGACAAAATCAATCATTGCCTGACCAAAACAAGCTGTGTTTGGCAGGCTGACTCATTTTTTGGAAAGAGCTTGTCTCGGAACAAAGATCAAAGTCTATCAGGCAAGTTCCTGGATAACTTCTTTGGACACCGTCTTATCGGTATCAGAAAAAGCAACGAGCAAATTTCTAACTTTGTTGCCTGAGATTTATTTGCAACATCAGGTCAGCAGGACAAAATCCCCATCACCGAGGCTCTTGTAAATTGCCAAAAAACTTGGCATCAAAAGCATGGTCAAAGCATGAACGTTTGAAAGTTCAAAGACTATTTCCTCGGGTGGATGGAGCTATTACAAGGGGGCATAACTATAGGGTTCATGGTGGGAGATATAGGAAGGATATCAGAGGTAGGTTCTTTACGCAGAGAGTGGTTGGGGTGTGGAATGGACTGCCTGCAGTGATAGTGGAGTCAGACACTTTAGGAACATTTAAGCGGTTATTGGATAGGCACATGGAGCACACCAGGATGATAGGGAGTGGGATAGCTTGATCTTGGTTTCAGATAAAGCTCGGCACAACATCGTGGGCCGAAGGGCCTGTTCTGTGCTGTACTGTTCTATGTTCTATGTTCTAACACAGCTCAGCTTCACTGGGCTGGTCACGTGGTTCAGGAGGTAATCCTGCAAACCAAAGGCAGCTGAGCTGGGGAGGTGGTGGCCTGGTGGTATTGTCCTTAGACTAGTAATCCAGAAACCCAGGGTAATTCTCTGGACACCTGGGTTCAAATCCCACCACGGCAGATGATGGAATCGAATTCAGCAAAAAAGAAAATCTGGAATTAAGAATCTACTGATGACCATGAAACTATTATCGATTATCAGAAAAACCCATCTGGTTCACTAATGTTCTTTAGGGAAGGAAATTTGCCATCCTTATCCAGTCTGGCTTACATGTGACTCCAGACCCACAGCAATATGGTTGACTCTTAAATGCCTTCAGGGATGGGCAATAAATGCTGGCCCAGCCAGAGATGCCCACATCCGATAAATGAATTTTTAAAACTGCCCTTGTGAAAGTGGTGCTAAAATCCATCTGGTGTAGGTAAACCATCAGCGCTGTTAGAGAGGGTGTTCCAGATTTTGACCCAACGACAGTGAACGAATGGCGAATTTCCAAATCAGGATAGTGAGCGATTTGGAGGGAAATGTGCAGATCATGGTGTTCCAATGCATCTGCTGCCCTTGTCCTACGAGGTAGTAGAGGTTGTGGCTTTGGAAGGCGCTGTTGAAGAAGCTTTGGTGAGCTCTTGCAGTGCATCTTGCCATTGGTACACACTGCTCTCACTGTGCGTTGGTGTTGAAGGGAGTGAAGGCTGAAGGTGATGGATGAGGTACCCATCAAGCCGGCTGCTTCCCTCTGAATGGTGTTCAGCTTAAGTGTTCTTGGAACTGCACTCATCCAGGCAAGTGGCAAGAACTTCATCACACTCCTGACTTGTGCTTTGTAGATCCTGAACAGGCTTTGCGGGGTCAGGATGTCACCTCTGGCATTCAGCTCTTTTGTCCATGTTTGATCCAAAGCTGTAATAATGACAGGAGCTAGGTAACCCTGGCAGAACCAAAACCTAGCGTCCGTGAGCAGGGACAATTCTAGGCAGAGGTATACTGAAAGGAGAGGTTGAAATCCTGGAAGTGGATCCTTGATGAAGGCATCTGAGAGAAAACATTGAGAGAGAGAAGATTTCTAAGGTGTGTTTTTCAAGAGTGGAGTTTGAAAACACTTGTATGAAAGTCAGAGTTCCAGTCGGACTAGCTGGCTCATTGAGACAATCTGGAGGGATTTGATGAGAAATCCACAGAAGTTCACATTGGGTGACATCTGCCACTTGGTTTCAGAGTGGGGTATGTCTGACCACAGTTAGCCTGTTGGTTTACATTGACTGTGTACTTGCTGAGACCATTATAGTACAAGATGTATTTTGTAACTTGTGTTAGTCTTAAAAATCTGTGTACATATATGAAGACATAGGTGGGGTGAAGTTGAAATCCTGGAAGTGGGTCTTTGATGAAGGCCTCCTGAAGGAGTATTGTAATGTAGTTTATCTTTTCATGTTTAATGGATGTTTTATTCCTTTGTTAAAGGTTAATTGGCAGTTCTGTGTCTCAGTTCATCCACGCCTCTGAACAAAAAAAGAGAAATTAAAGTCTACTGAGCCAGGGTTCCACTCTGGGGCCTGACAGTCCAGTAGTAACATCAGTTGGCATCGTAACACTGGAGAGTCAGCCAGGAATTTGGGCTCACGTCTCGGAAGTTGGACTTGAATACACAACCATCTGCTCAGAAACGAGAGAGCTGTTAACCAAGCCATGGTTGACCATCTGAGGCCCCAGCCAATGAAACCAGTTTTCCCTTGACCTCCACTTTGCTGGGACTCTTTGATGCAAAGGTTGGTTGAACACTGCCTGATTGTTGAGGGCAGTTTCTATCACCTTTTCTGGCATTCAACTTATATTTTGCACAGAAAACAAAACTGAATTGCAGAACACACTCCCAAAACAATAATAAAAACCTTGGACTCCAAAGTAATAAAAAATAAATTAACTTACTTAGTCCTCTTGAAGCAGCTATCTGGGCGACTGGCTGTTATTAAGGGCTGTTTTTCAGTTGCACATTATTTCTGGGAGTTGTCACATCTTTCTTGGGACTGTGTTAGTTTTGTTTTGCAAGCTGTTTGTCAGCTTTACTGAGGTACTGGTTTTTGTCGGCTGGCATGTATGCTTTCAATAGTTTGGAAGATCAAGGCGTAATCCAATAGAGGTATTTTAAAATGATAAAAGGATTCAATAACATAGACACAGAGAAGCTATTTGCTCTGGTAGGACAAGAGCAGATAGTTAGATTGAGGCTATTTAGCAGTGAAATTAAGAAGCACCTTTTCACACAAAGGGGACTGGAAACCTGAAACACTCCCTCCAAAAGAAGAAATGGATGTCAGGTCAACTGAAATTCTCAAGTCTGTGTTCAATAGATTTTTGATAGAATCCCTGCAGTGCAGAAGGAGGCCATTCGGCCCATCAAGTCTGCACTGACCACAATCCCACCCACACCCTATCCCCATAACCCCATGCATTTACCCAAGCTAGTCCTCCTGACACCAAGGCGCAATTTAGCACGGCCAATCCACCTAACCCGCACATCTTTGGACTGTGGGAGGAAACCGGAGCACCCGGAGGAAACCCACGCAGACACGGGGCAAACGTGCAGACTCCGCACAGACAATGACCCAAGCTGGGAATTGAACCTGGGTCCTTGGCGCTGTGAGGCAGCAGTGCTAACCACTGGTCCACCGTGCTGCCCCCTTTCTGGAAATATTCATTACTAATCCCCAGAAGCCTCATGTTGATCGAAAATCAAGAGATTTTTGCTAGAGTAAAGGCAGATAAACAGAGTTGAAATACAGAGCAGCCATGATCTAGCTGAATGATAGAACACGCTCAGGGGTTGAATGCCCTCCTACTCTTCCTAATGTTCCTATAAAGCCACAATTAAAGGTGCAAAATGTAACATGCAACCTGTTCAGCATATTTTTGGATTTAAACAAAGCTCATGCACTGCAGCCCCTTCCAGCATCAGTGGTGGTTTAATCTTTCAGTCAGTATAACCTCAGCTCCTTGGAATATTGGTCCAAAACCACCTGACTTCACCACTTCTACCTCTCTATTCTAAAACCTCCAAGATTTCAGCTTCCTGGCTTTAGGCCTCTGCTGTTTCCGCAATCCTCCTCCATCCTTGCAGGGTGTTCTGTAATATTCATAGAATCCCTACAGTGCAGAAGGAGGCCATTCAGCCCATCGAGTTTGCACCGACCACAATCCTACCCAGGCCCTATTCCCATAACCCCACATATTTACCCTGCTAATCCCCTGAAATTAGGGTTATTTAGCATGGCCAATCAATTCTTCTGGATGAAATTGTTGTTTGCCTTGCAAATAAGTGTCATTTTTAACCACGTCAAATTTGTATTTTTAGAAACAATATCCAGCATCATTTTTCCTGCTCAGATTAAAGCTCGGCACTCTGAAACAAAAGAGAGAAAGGGATACACAACTGTTTTGTTTTTAATGGTCTGGGCCAAAAAGCAGAACAATAAAGAAGTTGCAGTGTCAACTTCTTGCCACTTGTTGTCATTATTGCACTATCGAATGCTCGACTACAGGGCAGTGACGCACAACCAACAGTCCAAAGTCCAATCCACTGTGCACTAGTCTGTCAGGACGTTCAATTATATCAATTATGTTCAATTACTACAGCCCGGTGTGTGCTCCTGTGCCTTGGACAGCAGGGTTCAAGAGGGACTGTGGATAAACACCTCTGGCATAACGAGATCGCTAAGAGACTCCCAGAACCGGCATGTAACCTTGGTAAGTGAGAGGGAGAAGGAGAAACAAAGAGGACAAGACAGGAGAGATACAAACAATTAAAAAGCACACATTTACCATGAGTTCAGCGCAACAATAAGACTACATGCATTTCAGCCAAAATCTCTTAATGCAACATCAATCAATGCAACTCTCCGTGATACTTCTAATTCATTACCAATAATAACTCCCAACAGCTACTATCATTGACACCTCCGTAACCACCAGTCAGCTGACATCTGCAGAGTGTTGCTTGATGAAAAATCCATCCTTATTTCTTCAGTTGTATAAGACTTTGGTTAGACTGCATTTGGAGTATTGTGTACAATCCGGTTTCCTCCCACACTCCAAAGACAGGTTAGGTTGATGTGCCAATTTAGCATGGCCATAGTGTCTGGAGGGGTTACATAGACATAGAACATAGAAACCCTACAGTGCAGAAGGAGGCCATTCGGCCCATCGAGTCTGCACCGACCACAATCCCACCCAGGCCCTACCCCCACATATTTTACCCGCGAATCCCTCTAACCTACGCATCTCAGGACTCTAAGGGGCAATTTTTAACCTGGCCAATCAACCTAATCTGCACATCTTTGGATTGTGGGAGGAAACCGGAGCACCCAGAGGAAACCCACGCAGACACGAGGAGAATGTGCAAACTCCACACAGACAGTGACCCGAGCCGGGAATCGAACCCAGGACCCTGGAGCTGTGAAGCAGCAGTGCTAACCACTGTGCCACCGTGCCGCCCCTAGGGTTAGGAGGGCAACTATGTGGGGTTACAGGAATAGGGCCTGGGGTGGGATTGTGGTCGGTGCAGACTCGATGGACTGAATGGCCTTCTTCTGCACTGCAGGGATTCTATGTATTCTGGTCACCACACTACCGGAAGGATGTTGGTGCATTGGAACGGGTGCAGAAGAGACTTACCAGGATGTTGCCTGTCTTGGAGGATATGGACTATGAAGCAAGAATTGTTTTCATTGGTGCATCAGAGGCTGAGGGGGAGGTTTACAAGATTATGACAGGCTTGGATAGGGTGGATAGTCAGAGTCTTTTTCCCAGGGTCGAAGGGTCAATTACTCTGGGGCATAGGTTGAAAATGAGAGGGGGAAGGTTTAAAAAGAGATGTAAGGGGCAAGTTTTTCCACACAGAGGGTGGTGAATGCCTGGAACGCACCGCCGCGGTAGGTGGTGGAAGCAGATTCTATAACAACGTTCAAGAGGCATCTGGATAGATACATGAATAGGCCAGGAATAGAGGGATATGGACCACGTCGAGGCAAGAAAATAATATTAGATTAGAGGCATGGGCACAGAGTTGGTGGGCCGAAGGGTTTAAGAAGGGGAACAGAGACTTCCCCGGGAATTATAGACCGGTGAGTCTCACTTCTGTTGTCGGCAAGATGTTGGAAAAAATTATAAGGGATAGGATTTATAGTTATTTGGAGAGTAATGAATTGATAGGTGATAGTCAGCATGGTTTTGTGGCAGGTAGGTCGTGCCTTACTAACCTTATTGAGTTTTTTGAGAAAGTGACCAAGGAGGTGGATGGGGGCAAGGCAGTGGACGTGGTATATATGGATTTTAGTAAGGCGTTTGATAAGGTTCACCATGGTAGGCTTCTGCAGAAAATGCAGATGTATGGGATTGGGGGTGATCTAGGAAATTGGATCAGGAATTGGCTAGCGGATAGGAAACAGAGGGTGGTGGTTGATAGTAAATATTCATCATGGAGTGCGGTTACAAGTGGTGTACCTCAGGGATCTGTTTTGGGGCCACTGCTGTTTGTAATATTTATTAATGATCTGGATGAGGGTATAGTTGGGTGGATTAGCAAATTTGCTGATGACACCAAAGTCGGTGGTGTGGTAGACAGTGAGGAAGGGTGTCGTAGTTTGCAGGAAGACTTAGACAGGTTGCAAAGTTGGGCCGAGAGGTGGCGGATGGAGTTTAATGCGGAGAAGTGTGAGGTAATTCACTTTGGTAGGAATAACAGATGTGTTGAGTATAGGGCTAACGGGAGGACTTTGAATAGTGTGGAGGAGCAGAGGGATCTAGGTGTATGTGTGCATAGATCCCTGAAAGTTGGGAATCAAGTAGATAAGGTTGTTAAGAAGGCATATGGTGTCTTGGCGTTTATTGGTAGGGGGATTGAATTTAGGAGTCGTAGCGTTATGTTGCAACTGTACACAACTCTGGTGCGGCCGCACTTGGAGTACTGTGTGCAGTTCTGGTCCCCACATTACAGGAAGGATGTGGAGGCTTTGGAGAGGGTGCAGAGGAGGTTTACCAGGATGTTGCCTGGTATGGAGGGGAGATCCTATGAGGAGAGGCTGAGGGATTTGGGATTGTTTTCGCTGGAAAGGCGGCGGCTAAGAGGGGATCTTATTGAAACATATAAGATGATTAGAGGTTTAGATAGGGTGGATAGTGATAGCCTTTTTCCTCTGATGGAGAAATCCAGCACGAGGGGGCATGGCTTTAAATTGAGGGGGGGTAGTTATAGAACCGATGTCAGGGGTAGGTTCTTTACCCAGAGGGTGGTGAGGGATTGGAATGCCCTGCCAGCATCAGTAGTAAATGCGCCTAGTTTGGGGGCGTTTAAGAGATCCGTAGATAGGTTCATGGACGAAAAGAAATTGGTTTAGGTTGGAGGGTCACAGTTTTTTTTTTAAACTGGTCGGTGCAACATCGTGGGCCGAAGGGCCTGTTCTGCGCTGTAATGTTCTATGTTCTATGTTCCTGTGCTGTCCTGTTCTTTGTTCTGCCCTAGACTTTTTCCAGTCTTACAGCTCAGGAAGCTCTGTGCAGAAGTAATCTAACTTTAAAAAGGACAGAATTTAAGCAAACACAGTGCTAAAATTTAATGCAACTATCCACCACTATGTTGCTTATATCCCAGTACTAACACAGCTTGATATACCTTTGCTGTGTGTTATGAATTGAGAGAGAGCATCTGATAAATGTATTAGTGCGAGGTTGGTGGGCTTTCCTTGTTAATCAGACTGACAGGTTACCAAGTTGGAGATCTTGATCCCTTTGATGTCTAACGAAATGCAGCAGCCCTTCAGACTCTTTGGACATCTGCGGTCAGTTCCAACACTGCCATGGAACATGCCACATTCGTGTCCAGTTTCAAAGTATATCGGGAGCCGCTAACCCGGTACTCCATTTTCTCCCCAGGAAGGTACCAACTCATGCTGGGGCATGGTTCCACAATTTATCTGTGCCTTCGTGCATCAGGTTGAAACCAAAGCAGAATGCATTGGCAAGCACTTCCACAAGACGGCAGTATTTCACCTAATATGCATGCACTTCCCAGCAGTGGTCACTGGGGCAACAGTAAGAAATGGGAACCCATGGCTTCCCTATGCTCATTCCCTGGGAACAGTTCATCATTCCGAAACTGAATGAGCTTAGCTTGCTCAAGGAATTAAATGTTGGAGCTCCTGATTTGCTTGGCTCAATTATGTGCCTTAATCAACAGGCATGCAGAGCTCCTGTTTATGATGCTAATTAGAACATCAGCCATCTATTATATAATTAAATATAGTCAAATCTAACCCCACCCAGCACTGAGTCATACTTCAGATAATGGCCCGCAACCTCCTGCCTCCCCAGCATTGGATTGTAGCAGACTCACCTCAAGGTGGTTTTAGCTGGAACGGCCTTGATAGAAAGACAAGTGATGACCAGAGCCACACACTGTCCACCTCCCTGTGAAACAAGGAACTTGAGCCCAGTGCAAGTATATTCCTCATTAAATAAGGATGTGCAGTATTCTAGGGACAGGAGTTTATGCTCCCTAGCCAGTGGGTCGGCAGGCAGAGAATTCTTTCCACCACTCTCTCGCCAATCCCCAAACCATGTGCAATTTAATGAGGCCCAGGGTGGTCTGCTGTGTCTCGCGCTAACTGACGTATTTAAATATTGGCCACTAAGGGGCCACGTCCCACCCAGCCTCAAAATTGATCACCACACCCCACCCTCCTCTGGGCCACATCTCCCCTCCCTGCTGTGAGAACCCCACACGAGCCTGGCCCTGGACTCCAGGCCTCAGAATACAGAGACTGCTTGTAGTGCCAGTACTGGCCATTGCTGGCGTAGCTGCAACTGAGACCGGCCAATCAGATTGACTGACAACTCTGCCCGACTGAGGCACAAAGTACTGTCACAGAATCACTACAGTGTAGGAGTCCATCTGGCCCATTGAGCCTGCACTGACAACAATCCCACCCAGGCCCTCTCCCCATGACCCTACTTATTTATCCTCCCAATCCCCCTGACGTTAAGAAGCAATTTAGCATGGCCAACCTAACCCGCACATCTTTGGACTGTGGAGATAAACTGGAGCACCCGGAGGAAACCCACGCAGACACCGGGAGAACGTGCAGACTCCACACAGTGACCCAAGCCAGGAATCGCACCTGCCTCCCTGGTGCTGTGTGGCAGCAGTGCTAACCACTGTGCCACCCTAGAGGGTTGTTAATCTTCAGGATTCTCTTCCTTAAAGTTCAGTGGAGGCTGGGTCATTGAACATATTCAAGGCTTAGTTAGGCTTCTGACCAACAAGGGTGCCTAGGATTATGGGGGAAGTCAACAAAGTGGAGTTAATGTCACAATCAGATCAGCAAAGTTCTTTCTGAATGGTATAGGCTTGAGGGCCGAATGGCTTACTCCTGTTCCTATTTCTTGTGATTCCTGGTTGAAATGCATGCATCAACGCTGAATTAGCCTCGAATGATCCTGACTCAACTTTACATTAGGTGACTTTAGTAACCGAGTCTTTCGAGGTCTACGAAATTATGAGAGGCATAAACACGGTGGATAGTCAGAGGCCTTTTCCCCAAGGTGGAGGTGTCAATTACAAGGGGGCACAGGTTCAAGATGAGAGGGAGAAAGTTTAAGGGAGATGTGCAGGGGACATTTTTCAAACAGAGAGCGATGGGTGTCTGGAATGTGCTGCCAGAGGAGGTGGTGGAAGCAGGTACATTAACAACATTTAAGAGGCATCTGGATGGGTGCATGAAGAGGAAGGAAAATCGAGGGATAGGGGCAGAAGGTTTTTCTTCAGTTTAGTTCAGGCATCATGATCGACAAGGGCTTGGGGGGCCGACAAGCCTGTTCCCGTGCTGTACTTTTCTTTGTTCTTTGACAGCTGTTCCTAGAGATTCTCTGGTTGTGACTTTTATCTCCCCCTGCCTGAAGTAAACTGGTAAGGGGGCAAGTTAAAATAAAGGGAATGTCTTCTCCCCATCAGTCCAAGGAGTACCAAAGCAGGACATTCAGAGGAAGGCAAGCTTTCCTTTAAAACTGCAATCGCTGTATCAATCTCTCCTTCTTAAATCAAACCAGCCTTTCTGACTTAGCACGACACAGGGCACAGTCTTTACCCAATACTAGAAAAGAATCTGGTGACCATTTTTTTAAAAAATGTATTGGGAGAGCTTAGTATTCAAGTTTTATCTGACTTATTGCTCCTGGTATTAGATATTTTATAACTACAGCTTTGGATTTTCTAATAGTTGTAACTTTAGGCCCATCAGATTTCAAATTAATTTCATTGTACCTGCATTGGGATCTGGGCCTGAATTTGAGAATATCCCTCCAGCAGCTCCTAAATTAAAGCTTTTGCACAGACCTGCAAAATATGCGACTTAAACTGTGTTTATTGCACCAGACTTTAATATTTTCTCATTCAGTTCACAAGATTATACATATTGAAAAAGCATCATCTGTTTTGAATTTCCTGCCTAAACCCTTCTGTCCTCTGTTAAAAAGCCTCCTTGAAGGTCACCACTCACAAAGTTTCTGTCACCCCCCTCTCCTTCCCTGAATCAGCATTCCGTTATCTCGTGCCTCTGCAAAGCCGCCTTAGTGCAGTTTCCCGTGCTGCCAATTGCAACTGATGGAGGGGAAATGGATTTCCTCTGTTATCTATTTTCAGCAAAAATGTAAAACCTGCCCTTTTAGACCGCAAATTTCAAGAAATAATAGCCAGCAGGAATCCTCCTCGTGAGGTTTATTGCCAAGGTAGTGGCCGGAGGAAATTTCCTTCGGTTATCTCACGTCATTGTTTTTTTAGGGCACAATAATAATAACAAGGGTAGGCACAGTGGTCAGCACGGCTGCCTCACAGAGTCAGGGAACCGGGTTAGATTCCCGGTTTGGGTCACTGTCTGCGTGGAGTCTGCACATTCTCCCAGTGTCTGCATGGGTTTCCTCCGGGTGCTCCAGTTTCCTCCCATAGTCCGAAAGATGTACTGGTTAGAGGTGCATTGGCCATACTAAGTTCTCCCTCAGTGTACCCGAACAGGCGTGGAGTGTGGCGACTAGGGGATTTTCAGTGACCTCATTGCAGTGTTAATGTCAGCCTACATCTGACACTAATAAATAAACTTATTTATATAGCCCCTTTACTAAGACGTTCCAAGCTTTTTCAGCACGTGTCAAGAGATCGCCTTAAGAACATAAGAACTAGGAGCAGGAGTAGGCCATCTGGCCCCCTGAGCCTGCTCCGCCATTCAATAAGATCATGGCTGATCTTTTTGTGGACTCAACTCCACTCACCCACCGCTCACCATAACCCTTAATTCCTTTACTGTTCAAAAATTTATCTATCCTTGCCTTAAAAACATTCAATGAGGTAGCCTCAACTGCTTCACTGGGCAGGGAATTCCACAGATTCACAACCCTATGGGTGAAGTTCCTCCTCAACTCAGTCCTAAATCTGCTCCCCCTTATTGTGAGGCCATGCCCCCTAGTTCTGGTTTCACCTGCCAGTGGAAACAGCCTCCCTGCTTCTATCTTATCTATTCCCTTCATAATCTTATGTGTTTCCATAAGATTTCTCCTCATTCTTCTGAATTCCAATGAGCATAGCCCCAGTCTACTTAGTCTCTCCTCATAAACAAACCCTCTCAACTCCGGCATCAACCTAGTGAATCTCCTCTGTACCCCCTCTAGTGCCAGTAAAGCCTTTCTCAAGTAAGGAGCCTCGTCAAGATAAAACTTGGTAGGCATTCTGCATCCCGCACTGTTCAGCAAGAATCTACCTGTTCTCTGTCAGAATCTAGAGGAAGCTAAAAGGACTGAAGCTCAACTTGTAATTATTGGCTACAAAGATTGGTCTCAGCATTGCAAGACAATAAACACGTGCTTTGACTGTTTGAACGGCCATCTGAATCAGCACATCAAACCAACAATCAATCGCCTGACTTTACTAGAATGATTTGGAACCCATGAGAATTGCTTCTACACATCTGTTAAACTGTCATCAGATTAAAGAGCTATATACTGTGGTCATAACACTATCAGTCTGTGGGGTTAATGATGAGAGCTGATGTACCACCCCAGAGTAAGGCATATATAGCAACTGACGTCCTTCACAAATTACAGTTGAAAGTTTTATTTCACTTTCCAAGTTAAATTACAGTTGAAAGTTTTATTTCACTTTCCAAGTTAAATTTAATATCATTCTTTAAAAGGCAAAACTTGATATAAACAGCAAGTACAAAACAGCTAAAGATATACTGATACAAAGCTCATCCATTTTGCCGTTACATGCTGGTTATGGTAGCATGAAAAACTACATCCTCTCAAAGCTTTTTGTCTTGCACTCATCAGGACAATTTTAAGAATACCAATGTTGGAGGGGGGGGGGGGTCGAGTGGGGGAAACAGCTTTAACCTGTATGCAATGAGGGTGCTGATTGTTTGACAAGTGGGCTCTGATTGCTCAACGCATTGCACTGGTTGATGGCTGACAGTTAACTGCCAAGAGGGCTGTGGAGGCCGAGACGTTGAGCGTCTTCAAGACAGAAATTGATAAATTCTTGATTTCTCGAGGAATTAAGGGCTATGGGGAGAGAGCGGGTAAATGGAGTTGAAATCAACCATGATTGAATGGTGGAGTGGACTCGATGGGCCGAATGGCCTTACTTCCGCTCCTATGTCTTATGGTCTTATGGTCTTATTGTTTGAAATGTAAACAGGCAACTTGATTTAGCTTGGTCAAGACATTGCCCTGTGGAATAAACTAACAAATGGTGATGGCCTAGTGATATTATCGCTAGACTATTAATCCAATTTCCGGATCACTCTGAAATGGTCTAGCAAGCTATTCATTTCAAGGGTGACTTGGGATGGGCAATAAATATCAGCCAGACAGCAATGCCCATGTCCCACAAATAAGTAAAAACAAGCAGAGTGACATTGAGGGCCCCAGTAAAATTGAAGTCAATGGGAATTATGATGTGGAGATGCCGGCGTCGGACTGGGGTGGGCACAGTAAGAAGTCTCACAACACCAGGTTAAAGTCCAATAGGTTTATTTAGAATCACAAGCTTTGAGCGCTGCTCCTTCATCAGGTGAGTGGGAAGTGACTAGGGAAAGCTCTCCAATGATTGAATTTATATCAAGCACAAAAGATGCAACTGGTGGTCGTTGGAGGCAAATCATCTCAAGTCTCAAATCATTGTGTTCTTCAGGGTAGTGCTTGTAGGTCAACAATCTTTAGCTGTTTCAATCAGTGATTATGCTTCCATTAAAAGGTCAGGAGTGAGAATATTTGCTCATGATTGCACACTATTTAGTTCAATTTGCAATTCAGATAATGAAGCTGTCTGTGGCTGCTTACAGCAACACCAGGACAACATTCCATCTTAAGCCGAAAAGCGGCAGGTAGCAGTTGCACCAAACAAATGCCAAATAATGACCATCTCCAACAAGAAAAGTACCTCTCCCTGACATTCAATACAATTAACATTGCTCAAATCCCCGTCATCAACATGCTGAGGTTATACACTGACCAGAACCTTAAACTGGACCAGCCACATAAATATTGCGGTTATGAGAGCAAGTCAGAAGCTGGATATTCTATAGTGCATGACTCACTTCCTGACTCCTCCGAAACCTTTCCACCATTTACAAGGCACAAAAGAGGAGTGTGATGAAATAGCTTCAACTTGCCTGGATGACTGCAATTTCAACAACACTTAAGTCGCGCTCGTTCTCTGACCTCTGTCTGATCTTACTCACTTATACCAGACTGAGCAAATGTCTGTGCCTTGAGTTGTCACAATAAGAGATCTTACAACACCAGGTTAAAGTCCAACAGGTTTATTTGGCAGCACAAGCTTCCGGAGTCTCGCTCCTTCATCAGGTGAGTGAGGAGTTGTGTTCTCAAATAGGTCATATACAGACAAACTCAATTTACAAGATAATGGTTGGAACCCAAGATCCCGGTTGAGGCCGTCCTCATGTGTGCAGAGCTTGGCTATCAGTTTCTGCTCAGCGATTCTGCGTTGTCGTGTGCCATGGGGGCCGCCTTGGAGAGAGCTTGCCCGAAGGTCAGAGGCTGAATGCCCTTGACTGCTGAAGTGTTCCCTGACAGGAAGGGAACACTCCTGCCTGGTGATTGTCGAGCAGTGTCCATTCATCTGTTGTCGTAGTATCTGCAAAGACTCGCATTCCAACCATTATCTTGTAAATTGAGTTTGTGTCTGTATATGATCTGTTTGTGAGTACAAGCCCTCACTCACCTGACGGAGCGAGACTCCGAAAGCTTGTGCTACCAATAAACCTGTTGGACTTTAACCTGGTGCTTACCCTAGTCCAACACCGGCATCTCCACACCTTGTGTTGTCACCAGACAGAACAAAGCAGTCTAGTTGATCAGCACTCCAGACACCACCTTGAACATTCACTCCACCACCCCTGTAGCTTGACTGTTGTGTGCATCATTCACAAGATGCACTGCAGCATCTTGACAAGGTTCCTTTGATAGCACCTCCCAAACCTGCAACCTCTACCACGTGAAAGGACAAGGGCAGCAGGCACATCAGAATATCCGATGAGAATATCTCAAAACCGCTGAACTCCAGAAGTGGGGTGAAAGTGGCCACCCTTGACATCAAGGCAGTGGTATCAAGGAGCCCTAGCAAAACTGGAGTAAACAGGAATCAGGTGGAAAACTCTCCACTAGCTGGAGTCACACCTGGCACGATGAAAGATGGCTGTTGTTGTTGGAGATCAATCATCTCAGCCTTAGGAAATCACAGCAAGAGTTCCTCAGGGTGGCGTCCTCAGCCCACCCATCTTCAGCTGCTTCATCAATGATCTTCCTTCCATCATAAGTCAGAAATTGGGATGTTCGCTGAGGACTGCACAATGTTCAGTACCATTCACGACTCTTCAGATACTGAAGTGGTCCATTTCCACATACAACAAGACTTGGACATTATCCAGGCTTGGATTGGCAAGCGGCAAGTAACATTCGCATCACACAAATGCCAAGCAATGACCATCTTCAATAAGAGAGAATCAAACCACCGCTCCTTGACATTGAATGGTATTACCATCACTGAATCCCCAACTATCAACTGGTTACCATCACTGGTAACTCCCAACTGGGGGTTACCAGTGACCAGAAGCTAAACTGAAGTAGCCATTTAAATATTGTGGCTACAAGAGCAGGTCAGAGGCTAAGAACCCTGTAGCAAGTAACTCATCTCCCAATTCCCCAAAGTCTGTCCAGCGTCTATAAGGCACAAGTCAGGAGTGTGATGGAATACTCCCCACTTGCCTGGATGGATGCAGCTCCAACAACACAAGCTCAACACCATACAGGACAAAGCAGCCCACTTGATTAGCATCCCTTCCACAAACTTTCACTCCACCATCAACGCTCAGTAGCAGCTAGTGTGTACTATCTACAAGACGCACTGCAGCAACTCACCGAGATTCCTCAGGCAGCACCTTCCAAACCCATGACCACTTCCATCTAGAAGGACAAGGGCAGCAGATGCATGGGAACATCACCACCTGGAAATTTCCCTAAAAGACACTCATCACACTGACTTGGAAGTATATTGCTATACCTCCACTGCCACTGGGTCAAAATCCAAGGTCTCCCTCCCTAATGGCCCTGTTGGAGTTGGCTTCAGAGGGTATTCTCTGAGGAACTGTATGTTAATTAAAACAATTCATAGCCATGATTCAGCTGCCAACAGTGTGGAGTGGGAGCCCCCTACACCGGATGGCCTGTGGCCTTGTAAAATGCTTTACACTGGGTGTGAAAACTGCTATATAAATGCAAGTTAGGTTCCTCAGTTAATATCATCCCAACATTTTATTTGAGGACAAGAGAGATAGGAGCAGTAGACTCTTCAAGCCTGCTGTCTACGATCATGGCTGATCTTGGGCTTCAACTTTATATTCCCTACCCTCATCCCACATCCCTTGATTCGCTGAGGTGTCAAAAAATAGTCTACGCCAGGCTTAAATGTAATTAACTATTCACAATCCTCTGGGGTAGAGAATTCCAATGATTCACGATCCTCTGAATGAAGATTTTTCTCTTCACCTCAGTCTTAAATAATCGGCCCATCATCCCGAGACTGTGCCCCTGTGATTTAGATTCTCAACCCTTGAGAAACAACATCGCAGTTCCTATCCTGTGAAGCTCCTCCAGAATTCTACATGTTTCAATTAGGTCACCTCTCAATCTTCTAGATTCCAGAGAATATAAGCCTAACTTACTCAGTCTATCATAGAATAACCCTCGCATCCAAGGGAACTAAAGTGCACAATGTTTCCACTGTGGCCTCACAAAAGCCCCGTGCAATTGTAGCAAAATTTCTTTATTTCTGGACTCCAATTCCCTTGCAATATAAGGTCAATGTACCACTTGCCTTCCTAATAGCCTTCTGTACCTGTGTGCAAACTTTCTGAATTCGACGAAGGAGCACAGCTAAGTCCCTGTGAACATCAATATTTATAAATCTCACACCTTGTAAAAAATATTCTGCTTTTCTATTCTTACAGCCAAAATAAATAATCTCGTGCTTCTCCACATTATACTGCATCTGCTATCTTGTTGCCCATTCACTTACTCTGTACATATCTCTTTGCAGACATGTGACCTCCTCAAAACTTACATTTACATCGAGCTTTGTATCGTCAGCAAATGTAAATACACTACTTTTGGTCTATTTTACTAAGTCATTAATGTAGATGGTAAATAGCTGAGACCCCAGCACTGATCCTTGCGGCACTCCATTACTCACTGCCTGCTGTAGTGGGATCCCTCTTTTTAACTCCACTGGGCTTATTTTAGGTTTGGTTCTCCGTCGCCCAAACCCCACCAATGCCCGAGTGATTCTCTCTCTCGCCGATGGAACAACGGCCACCTTGCGTCTCCTTCACTAGAGTAGCGCTCCCAAGAGAGAGAAAAGGAAACTGCTGCCTATCCACTAACTGGCAGCCTTTCCTGAGTGGGCGGTTTCGAAGCGCCCAGGGTACCCTCAGTTCTAGACTCCGGAATTATGGTAAGGAATATTTCATATTGTGACTTAGTCAGAGATCATTGGTGAGAAATTGAAAAGATCAAAACGGACTCCAATGGAAGTCAAAGATATATATATATATAAAAACATCAAGGTCAATCACCAAACACCAGGAAAACAACACACACTGCCTTATGCTCTATAAGACTATAGCTATGGAAGGAATACTAAAACGGACACGACGGAATGCTTACTTTACACAAGTTTACCATGTCTTAAACTATGAAAGGTGCATGCAAAAGCCCCCCCTTTCCCCAAAGCCTCATCCACTATGATGATGTCGGGAACTTCGCGAATTACCAGGGGATACTCACAATCCTAGTTTAAATTGCTCAGTGGGCTTCGGGCTGCGTGCTGGAGACGAAAAGAGAGAGATGGCCGGCCTGACCATCCTTTTATATTGTAAAACTTGAATTTGTTTCCTGCCAACTCCGCCCCCTTCCAACCGGCAGTTGCACAGACAAAGGCTTGCTAGTGTTATCTGCCACACACACACACAAAGGCTTGCTAGTGTTATCTGCCACACACACACACAAAGGCTTGCTAGTGTTATCTGCCACACACACACACAAAGGCTTGCTAGTGTTATCTGCCACACACACACACACAAAGGCTTGCTAGTGTTATCTGACACACACACACACACACACACACACACACACACACACACACACACACACACACACACACACACACAGCAGCCAAATGTGGTCACTTTCACAGTTCTTTAGGGTTCAAGTCCTTTTCCCAGCTCATAAAAAGGCCCGAGTTGCCTGAAAAACTTACACTGCCAACTTGAAATAGCCCCGTTTAGCCCATTCTCTGCTTTCTATCCATTAACGAATCCCCTATTCATGATGCCTTATCATTCTTATTAACCTTTTGTGTGACACCTTATTGAATGCCCTTTGGAAATCCAGGTGTACTACGTCTCCTGATTCCCCCATATCTATCCTATTAGTTACATTCGCAAAAAAACACTAATAAATTTATCAAACTCAAATTTCCCTTTTGTAAAACCATGTCACATATGTCACCTATTTATTGACTACAGCTCAGCCTTCAAAACCATTATTCCAACAAAACTCATCTCCAACTCCATGATCTGGAGTCTGGCACCTCCCTCTGCAACTGGATCCTGAACTTGCTAACTCACAGACCACAATCAGTAAGGATAGGCAACAATACAGGCCGTGGAGGGATTGACTACGGAGTCTCTGTGGGTGGAGGTTAGGAACAGGAAGGGGTCGGTAACTTTGCTGGGTGTTTTCTATAGGCCGCCCAATAGTAACAGAGATGTTGAGGAGCAGATGGGGAAACAGATCCTGGAGAGATGTAGGAATAACAGAGTTGTCGTGATGGGAGATTTTAATTTCCCAAACATAGATTGGAATATCCCTAGGGCTAGGGGTTTGGATGGAGAGGAGTTTGTTAGGTGTGTCCAGGAGAGTTTCCTGACACAGTATGTGGATAAGCCTACTAGAGGAGAGGCTGTACTTGATCTGGTGCTGGCTAATGAACCTGGACAGGTGGAGGATCTCTCGGTGGGTGAGCATCTTGGGGATAGCGATCATAATTCTATCTCCTTCACGATAGCATTGGAAAGAGATAGGATCAGGCAGGCTAGGAAAGTGTTTCTCTGGAGTAAAGGGAAATACAGTGTCATCAGGGAGGAAATTAGACGGGTAAATTGGAAGGAGGCATTCTTGGGGAAAAGTACCGAAGGAAAGTGGAGGATTTTCAAGGAATGTTTGTCTGGAGCTCTGCATGACAACGTTCCGATGAGACAGGGGGGTGTTGGTAGGGTACGGGAACCGTGGTGCACGAAGGTTGTGATGAACCTGGTGAATAAGAAAAGAGAGGCATACAGAAGGTTCAGAGAGCTAGGAGGTGTTAAGGATTTAGAGGAGTATACGGGATGTAGGAAGGAGCTTAAGAAGGAAATTAGGAGAGCGAGAAGGGGTCATGAGAAGGCCTTGGCGGGTAAGATTAAGGAGAATCCCAAGGCTTTCTACAAATATGTCAAGAGTAAAAGGATGAGATGTGAAGGCATAGGACCCTTAAAAGGTGAAGGGGGAAAAGTTTGTGCGGAACCGTTAGAAATGGCGGAGCTGCTTAATGAATACTTTACCTCGGTATTCACGGTGGAAAGGGATCTGGGTGGTTGTACTGCTGGTTTGCGGTGGACAGAAAGGATCGAGCATGTGGACATAAAGAAAGAGGATGTGTTGGAACTATTGAATGGCATCAAGGTTGGTAAGTCGCCGGGACCGGATGGGATGTACCCCAGGTTACTGTGGGAGGCGAGGGAGGAGATTGCGGAGCCTTTGGCGATGATCTTTGCATCGTCGATGGAGACGGGAGAGGTTCCGGAGGATTGGAGGATTGCAGATGTGGTCCCTATATTCAAGAAAGGGAACAGGGACAGCCCGGGAAATTACCGACCGGTGAGTCTAACCTCAGTGGTTGGTAAGTTGATGGAGAGGATCCTGAGAGACAGGATTTATGATCATCTAGAGAAGTTTAGTATGATCAAAAGTAGTCAGCACGGCTTTGTCAAGGGCAGGTCGTGCCTTACGAGCCTGGTCGAGTTCTTTGAAAATGTGACCAAACACATTGACGAAGGAAGAGCGGTGGATGTGGTCTATATGGACTTCAGCAAGGCGTTCGATAAGGTCCCCCATGCAAGACTTCTTGAGAAAGTGAGAGGGCATGGGATCCAAGGGGCTGTTGCCTTGTGGATCCAGAACTGGCTTGCCTGCAGAAGGCAGAGAGTGGCTGTGGAGGGGTCTTTCTCTGCATGGAGGTCAGTGACCAGTGGAGTGCCCCAGGGATCTGTTCTGGGACCCTTGCTGTTTGTCATTTTCATAAATGACCTGGATGAGGAAGTGGAGGGATGGGTTGGTAAGTTTGCTGACGACACCAAGGTAGGTGGTGTTGTGGATAGTTTGGAGGGATGTCAGAAGTTGCAGCGAGACATAGATAGAATGCAAGACTGGGCGGAGAAGTGGCAGATGGACTTCAACCCGGATAAGTGTGTAGTGATCCATTTTGGCAGATCCAATGGGATGAAGCAGCAGTATAATATGAAGGGTACCATTCTTAGCAGTGTAGAGGATCAGAAGGACCTTGGGGTCCGGGTCCATAAGACTCTTAAATCGGCCTCGCAGGTGGAGGATGCGGTCAAGAAGGCGTACGGCGTACTAGCCTTCATTAATCGAGGGATTGAGTTTAGGAGTCGGGAGATAATGCTGCAGCTTTATAGGACCCTGGTTAGACCCCACTTGGAGTACTGCGCGCAGTTCTGGTCACCTCATTACAGGAAAGATGTTGAAGCCATTGAAAGGGTGCAGAGGAGATTTACAAGGATGTTGCCTGGATTGGGGGGCATGCCTTATGAGGATAGGTTGAGGGAGCTTGGTCTCTTCTCCCTGGAGAGACGAAGGATGAGAGGTGACCTGATAGAGGTTTACAAGATGTTGAGAGGTCTGGATAGGGTAGACTCTCAGAGGCTATTTCCAAGGGCTGAAATGGTTGCTACGAGAGGACACAGGTTTAAGGTGCTGGGGGGTAGGTACAGAGGAGATGTCAGGGGTAAGTTTTTCACTCAGAGGGTGGTGGGTGAGTGGAATCGGCTGACGTCGGTGGTGGTGGAGGCAAACTCGTTGGGGTCTTTTAAGAGACTTCTGGATGAGTACATGGGATTTAATGGGATTGAGGGCTATAGATAGGCCTAGAGGTAGGGATATGATCAGCGCAACTTGTGGGCCGAAGGGCCTGTTTGTGCTGTGGCTTTCTATGTTCTATGTTCTAATACCTCCTCCACAATCATCCTCAACACCGGGGCCCCACAAGGCTGTGTTCTCAGCCCCCTACTATACTCCTTATACACCAATGACTGTGGGGCCAAATTCTCCTGCAATTCGATTTTCAAGTTTGCCGACGACCCCACTGTAGTAGGTCGGATCTCAAACAATGATGAGACAGAGTACAGGAATGAGATAGAGAATCTGGTGAACTGGTGTGGCAACAATAATCTCTTCCTCAATGTCAACAAAATGAAGGAGATGGTCATTGACTTCAGGAAGCATAAAGGAGAACATGCCCCTGTCTACATCAACGGGGACGAAGTAGAAAGGGTCGAGAGCTTCAAGTTTTTAGGTGTCCAGATTACCAACAAGCTGTCCTGGTCCCCCCATGCCGACACTATAGTTAAGAAAGCCGACCAACGCCTCTACTTTCTCAGAAGATTAAGGAAATTTGGCATGTCCGCTACGACACTCACCAACTTTTACAGATGCATCATAGAAAGCATTCTTTCTGGTTGTATCACAGTTTGGTAAGGATCACAAGGAACTACAAAAGGTCATGAATGTAGCCCAATCCATCACGCAAACCAGCCTCCTATCCATTGACTCTGCCTACACTTCCCGCTGCCTCGGCAAAGCAACCAACATAATCAAGGACCCCACGCACCCTGGACATTCTCTCTTCCACCTTCTTCCCTCGGGAAAAAGATACAAAAGTCTGAAGTCACGTACCAACCGACTCAAGAACAGCTTCTTCCCTGCTGCTGTCAGACTTTTGAATGGACCTACCTCGCACTAAGTTGATCTTTCTCTGCACTATGACTGTAACACTACATTCTGCACTCTCTCCTTTCCTTCTTATGAACGGTATGTATTGTCTGTATAGCGGGCAAGAAACGATACTTTTCACTGTGGGTTAATACATGTGACAATAATAAATCAAATCAAATGTTGATTTTGTCTGATTGTGCTATGTTTTTCTAAGTGTATCGATAAGATTTCCTTTCTTTACCACCCGCAAACAATAAACTGATGGTTTCAACAATCCAGCAATTAATGGGATGGCATTCTGATTCCTGGGATGGCAGGTCTGTCATATGAGGAGAGACTAAATTGGTTAGAACATAGAACATAGAACAGTACAGAACAGAACAGGCCCTTCGGCCCACGATGTTGTGCCGAGCTTTGTCTGAAAGTTTAAAAACTGGAGTTTAGAAGAGTGAGAGGGGATCTCATAGAAACTTATAAAATTCTAACAGGGTTAGGCAGGGTAGATTCAGAAAGAATGTTCCCAATGGTGGGGGAGTCCAGAACTAGGAGTCATAGTTTGAGGATAAGGGGTAAACCTTTTAGAACTGAGGTGAGGAGAAATTTCTTCACCCAGAGGGTGGTGAATGTGTGGAATTCACTACCACAGAAAGTAGTTGAGGCCAAAATGTTGTGCGATTTCAAGAAGAAATTAGATATAGCTCTTGGGGCTAAAGGGATCAAGGGATATGGGAGGAAGGGAGGATTCGGATATTGAATTCGATGATCACTGTGATCAAGGTGAATAACGGCGCAGGCCTGAAGGGCCTATTCCTGCTTCTAGTTTCGATGTTTCTAATGCCCCTGGGTGCATTGTTCTCTTCTTGCTCTCCACTATCTCATATTGGGTTGAATTGTATTGTGGGCCTCACAACCCCAAAAAGTTCAAAAGGTCCCAAGAAGCCCACATTCACCGTGGAACACAAATTGGCGCAAGAAAAGGAAAGTTTTTTTAAAAAATCTGCCCTACCTTTTCAAGAGATGGCACAGGTTCAAATCTCCTAGCACAGACCAGGAAGCTGTCAGGTGCAGGCTTGCTTTTCTTCACGTCTGGGTCATCGCCACACACAATGTGGTGGAATAAGCTGAAAAACATTTTGTGCTCGGTTGTCTTGAGGTCGTACATCGGCTTCGACGAGCTGGTCGCGACTGCGATTGGCACCTTGTGTTTGTGGAGATGGGTGACTATCCTCTCTATGCCTGTGGCGGGGAAATCGAACAAAGGAGCAACAATTAACATTTTCTATCCATCTGTTGGTGTCAAACAGGCACTTCCATGTGCGTGAAAAGCCAGTAAGGATCAGCAGGTTCGCAGCCTGCTGGGAGGACAGGGGGATGGCACGAGGGAGGGGAGAGACAAATCACAGCAAAATTAAATTCCTTCCTCAGGCACTTACTTCCAGGATGGTTAATTAATGGTGAGCAGTAACTGGGCTGCTGATTGGTATTCCCTTCTTAGCTGTCCCAGCCAAGCTGGAGGAATCAGTAGAGTCAGTGCACACTGGTAGTTTCTTCCTGCTGTCATAGAATCCCTACAGTGCAGAAGGAGGCCATTCAGCCCATCGAGTCTGCACTGACTCTTCAACAGAGCATCCCACTCAGGCCATTTCCTGTAACCCCAAGTATTTACCCCTCTAATCCCCCTAACCAACACATCTTTGGACATTAATAGTTGGGAACCTGTCTCGGGGGCAGGGAATTCAGATGGTGTTCGTAAAGCAGAAGTGGAAATGAATAGGGTTGGGAAGCATTTTCTGATCAGGGCCAGTGTGATCTCCTGGACTCGTTTCGATCGCCTCAGGGGGTCGGAGAGGAATTTCCCAGATTTTTTTTCCCCATATTGGCCCTGGGGTTTTCACTCTGGGTTTTCGCCTCTCCCTGGAGGTCACATGGTCTGGAATGGGGGGGTGGGGGTGAGTTAATAGGTTGTGATGAACAAAGCATCGTAGCTGTGAGGGACAGCTCGGTGGATAGGATATTAGGATGTAGATAGGCTGGAAAATTGGGCGGGGATCCTGGATTCAGGATTCAATCCTGGACCGGGGAGCAGCGCGGGCTTGGAGGGCCGAAGGGCCTGTTCCTGTGCTGTATTGTTCTTTGTTTGTTCTTATTAAGGGACAATTTAGCATGGTCAATCCAGCAAAGCTGCACATCTTTTTACACTAAGGGGCAATTTAGCATGGCCAATCCATCTAACCTGCACATCCTGGGACAGTGGGAGGAAACCAGAGCACCCAAAGAAAAACCACGCAGACACTGGGAGAACATACAAACGCCACGCTGACAGTCACCCAAGGCCAGAATCGAGCCAGAGTCCCTGGCGCTGTGAGGCAGCAGTGCTAACCACTGCCATCATGCGAGCCACTGTGCCATGGACAATATCTGATCCCCAAATACACTACCAAGATATGTTATCTGATCGTTATTTCTTTCCTATTTGGCTGTCATGTTTTCCTACAGGGCAACAATGAGTGCACTAAAAGTACTTACTGGCCAAAAACAGGGGTAACCATTCAGCCCCTCAAGCCATATCCCTGGAATCTCTCCTATCTATTAATCTTTGTGATGAAGATATCAATTGACCTGGGGAGCAGCAAAGTAGAAATCCAGATTGTCACCACTCTTTGCATGACAAAATGCTTTATGATTTTACTCCTGAATGGGGGTATGCTGAGGATGCAAATAGCATCATAGAAGCCACAGTGCAGGAGGCGGCCATTTGGCCCATCGAGTCTGGACCAACCAAAATCCCACCCAGACCCTATCCCCATAACCCCATGTATTTACCCTGCTAGTCTCCCTAACACTAAGGGGCAATTTAGCATGGCCAATCAAACTAACTGGCACATTTTTTGGACTGGAGCACCTGGGGGAAACCCACGCAGACATGGGGAGAACATGCAAACAGACAGTGACCCAAGGCCAGGAACAAAACCCGGGTCCCCGGTGCTGAGAGGCAGCATTGCTAACCACTGTGCCGCCCCTAGCCTCAAGTTCTTTTTCCACTAGGGTCTCTACTGCACTAACTGCAGATTGCCTGAATTAGGTAAACAATTGGGGTAGCTTCTCACTCTTCTGATGGCTAAATCCGTGGGAGACCGACACTTACCTGGCATCAGTTGTGTGGAAAGGAACAGGCGCTTCTGGACAAGGCTACACTCTGCGATGAATTTCTCTGGAGTAAGTGGGAGCTGCAATTTGTCACAAACCACTTTGGCAGCGGGTAAGGACTGCATTCCCATAATTGAGGCCTTCAACTCCCACGTAAACTTCTTATCGTAACGGCCACAGACTTCTTCAAACACAACAGTGTACAGTCTTTCTGTGTCTGCAGTACAAATGGAACAATCAGAGGGGCAAGTGGCACTGCGCGCAGACACATTCCACTGCTCCTTATTCAGCACCAGAACGTATTATGTTAGCACACAATTTAATGAATGAAAAAGGAGTAGAAGGAGCTGGTGTTTGCTCCCCCCCCCCCCCCCCCCCCGCAACCCGCCCTCTTCTCAGCTCGGCAAATGATGTGAAGACATGGGATTGTACTGGTTGCAGCCTTCCGACTCAAGAACAGCTTCTTCCCCGCTGCTGTCAGACTTTTGAATGGACTTACCTCGCACTAGAGTTGATCTTTCTCTACACCCTAGCTATGACTGCAACACCACATTCTGCACTCTCTCCTTTCCTTCTCTATGAACGGTATGCTTTGTCTGTATAGTGCCCAAGAAACAATATTTTTCAGTGTATGCTAAAACATGTGACAATAATAAATCAAATCAAAAGTAAAGGAGGAAAGAAAAAACAAGAGGAAAGAAACAAGGTACATCCAGCAATTATAAAGTTTTTTTCTTCTTGAGCCACAAGATGTCTAAAAGAGATTCACGCCATTGAAGTACTAGAAAATGTTAGAACACATCGGCCATTTTGTGCACAGCAAGATCCCACAAACGGCAATGTGGGAATGGCCAGCTGATCTTTTGTCAGGGACGTTGATGGGGGGATAAACATTAGCCAGGACACAGGGACTAACCCGCCTGCTCGTTGCAGAAATAGTGCCACAGGATCTTTGGTCTCCAACTGAGGGGACAGACAGGACGTGTTTAAGCAGCTTTGACAAAGGGTCATCTGGACTCGAAATGTCAGTTCTTCTCTCTCCTTGCAGATGCTGCCAGACCTGCTAAGGTTTTCCAGCATTTTCGCCTTTGGAGCTGTTTAAAGCCTCCTCTGAAACTCAACACCTCCAGCCGTGCAGCACTCCCTCACAACTATCCAGGAGAGTCAGCCTTGACTTGTGCTTAAGTTCGAAATGCAACTGGAACCCAAAGCTTAGTGACTTTGAGGTAAGGGTGGCACAGTGGTTAGCACTGCTGCCTCACAACGCCAGGGATCCACGTTCGAGTCCCGGCTTGGGTCACTGTCTGTGCAGAGTTTGCACATTCTCCCCGTGTCCCCGGTTTCCTCCCACAGTGCGAAAAACGTGCTGGTTAGGTGCACTGACCATGCTAAGTTCTCCCTCAGTGTACCCGAACAGGCACCAGAGTATGGCGACTAGGGGATTTTCACAGTAATTTCATTGCAATGTTCATGTAAGCCTACATCCGACAGAATCTTTGGACAGACGGAAGTTAAGGGGGCAATCTTAGCAGCTCGTCATGCCAGTTGATGATGGGGCGAGCCGCTAAAGTGGCACAAAGGTGAAAAGTCAGGTTCGCACCCAGTTTCTTACCTCTTGTGATCTTACCGGCCCCAGATTTCTGGCATGATCAGCCACGTGTCTGGGAAGGGCGCAAGGATGATTTTAATATTTAAATAAAATTAGTGAGCCCAGGACGCAATTGTCCAGGCTCACTTGCCTTAACGGCCTTGCTGATGAAGGTCCTCACTGGCAAGGATCTCATATGATGCCCATCAACGAGGACTTTACTTGGTGGTCTCGTCAGTCAGACCGGAGGCCATGAAGGCCCCTTGGCTGGTGTCAGCCTGGCATTGCCCATCAGGTACCCTGACACTGCCATGATGGGATGGGGCCTAAGGGGAGACAGGCGGGGAAGGCTGCACACGGCAACTGGCAATCGACTGGGTTGGGGGGGGGGGGGGGAAGAGACTGCGTACTCTGCAACCGGCAGTCAACCGGGCCAGGGGGTATGGACAATCAACCGAGGGTGGGCAATATCCAGGGGGTAGGGGGACAATTGGTCAGGGAGGCCAGAAATTGGTGGGATGGCTTGTCCAGGCTGATGATATCCAAAGGGGGGCGGGGGGGGGAGTGACTGACAGATCTCTCTCTGCTCTGTTGCCCTCTTTTTAGGTCAAACCAAATAAAAGAGAGATTTGCGCAGGCATAATTGCACCCACTGGTGTGAGCAGCCGGCTTTCTGACGAGCTTAGGCCCTGCCCCTCCCCCTGCTGGCAGGAATCAGATTGAGCATCATCATTTTGCACAAAGAGCCACAATTTTCATTTGCGACTTCCCATTTGAAACTCTCCTGTTTACACACTCATTCGGCATCTTTGGTAAGATCGTGCCCCCCCCCACCCCCCCCAAGAATTGATTTCTCTTGGGGCGGGGCAAGTGAGTGATTGACAGCTGGAAAGGGCAGGTCCAGTGGGGTTAATGGACAGTTGGGTGGTGGGTCTCTTGAGTGACCGACAGCCTTAGGGGGTGGGTCCAGTGGGGCTGATTAAACTGGTGGGAGGGCGGGTCCAGAGAATGATTGACGGCAGTAGGAGGCGGGCCCACCGAGTGACTGACAGCCGGAGGGGGTGCGGGGCCCAGTAAGTGATTGACAGCCGGAGGGGGGCGGGGCCCCTGGTGACTGACAGCCGGAGCAGGGGGCGGGGCCCCTGGGTGACTGACAGCCCGAGCGGGGGGCGGGGCCCCTGGGTGACTGACAGCCGGAGCAGGGGGGCGGGGCCCCTGGGTGACTGACAGCCGGAGCGGGGGGCGGGCCCAGAAAGTGATTGACAGCCGGAGGGGGGCTGGGCCCCTGGGTGACTGACAGCCAGAGCGGGTGCGGGGCCCCTGGGTGACTGACAGCCGGAGGGGGGCGGGGCCAGTTGCGTGATTGACAGCCGGAGGAGGCGGTCCAGTTGCGTGATTGACAGCCGGAGGAGGCGGTCCAGTTGCGTGATTGACAGGAGGGAACGGCGATGGGACAGGCGGCTGGCTGCCCGGGGCTGCCGAGCGGGGCGAGATTGACAGGCTGAGGCTGTGAAGAGCGGAGCTGAGCCGGGCGGGGAGAGCGGGGTTGGGGGTGCCGAGGCCGGGCGCGGGACTAACCCAGCAGCAGGCCGTCCATATCGAAGATGACATGAGTGACTGGTTCGAAGTCGCTGGCCGCCATTTCCAAGAGAGCGGGCCGACCGTCAGCCTCCCGGCGTTGATGTGGGCGAGCGGAGTCGACCAGAGTCCCAGCTCCTCCTCCTGCAGTCCGGATTCCCTCAGCACCCGACACCCTCTCCCACCATCAACAACCCGCCCGGCAGCGGTGGGAAACTCTGTCTCGGCTTTGCTGACAATCGAAGGTAATTCTGATAACCTTAACTGCTTTAGGATAATAGCCTTTTTCCCTGACAGTTCGGGTCAGCGATCTCCACAACCAACCAAGCCTGAGTTCCCGCTCGCGAATTCGCTCCCCCTTTCATGGGTTTGGTTTCTGTCGGCCACCCGCTAATGAGTGGAGGGGCGGAGCGAGAGGGAAGGGGGTGGGGCCAGGGGGAAGGGGCGGAGACCAGGGCCAGTGGGCGGGGCCAAGGGGAAGGGGCGGAGACCAGGGCCAAGGGGAAGGGGCGGAGACCAGGGCCAGTGGGCGGGGCCAACAGGTTGCGCTGCTGCAGGTGAGTGAGCTGCGGGACAACAGCAGCTGTTGCTCCCTCCGAGAAGTGGAGATGCCGGCGTTGGACTGGGGTGAACACAGTAAGGAGTCTCACAACACCAGGTTAAAGCCCGACAGGTTTATTTGGTAGCAAATACCATTTTGTGGCGTTTGTGACCAAATAAAGCTGTTGGATTTTAACCTGGTGTTGCGAGACTCCTTACTGTGCTCCCTCCGAGCCCAGGGAACCTCCTTAATCCATCCGGTTGATTTAACCTGTGTATTTTCTCTTTGATTGCTCCCCACCCCTCACCTTGTCGCAGCGCAGGTAAAATAACAATTAATTCAGAGGTAACAGGTTTGGGTACAAGATTATGAGAGACGTGGACAGAGTGGATAAGGAATATCTGTTCCCCCTTAGTTGAAGGATCAGTCATGAGGGGACATAGGTTCAAGGTGAGGGACAGGAGGTTCAGGGGGGCATGTGAGGAAAATCTTTTTGACCCAGAGGGTGGTGACGGTCTGGAATGCGCTGCCTGGGAGGGTGGTAGAGGCGGGACGCCTCACATCCTTGAAAAAGTATCTGGATGAGCGCTTGGCACTTCGTAACATTCGAGGCTATGGGCCAAATGCTGGCAGATGGGATTAGGCGGGAGGTCAGGTGTTTCTAATGTGTCTTTGTGGAGTTGATGGGCTGAAGGGCCTCTTCTGCATCTTATGATTCTATGAAAATAACAACTAATTCACAGGTAACAGGTAAAATAACAATTAATTTGACAGCTAGATGGGGTGAGTCCAGTGAGTGATTGACAACTGGAGCAGGCGGGTCCACTGAGTGATTGACAGGAGGGGCGGTGATGGGGGAGGGGAGGCGGCTGATTACTGACCCTAGTTGAGTATTGTAGGAGGTGCTGAACTAGTATTTCAGTTAGAGTGCAGTGGTGAGACCACTTCACTTATACAGGGCATTGGTGAGACCACATCTGGAGTATTGTGTGCTGTACTCCTTGCTTAAGGAAAGACGTAAGTGCATTAGAAGCAGTTCAGAGAAGGTTTACTAAAAGAATACCAAGAATGGGCGGGTTGTCTTATGAGGAAGGTTTTGAGAGCTTAGGTTTGTACCTACGAGAGTTGAGAAGAGTAAGAAGTGACTGGATCAAAACCTTTCAGATCCTGAGGCATATTGACTGGGTGCACATTTCCTCTGGTGGGAGAATCTAGAATTGGAGTCACTGGTTAAAAATAAAGGACCACTCATTTATTACAGCTGTGGACAAATGTTACCTCTGAGGGTCATGAGTCTCTGGAACTCTCTTCCTCCAAAGACAGTGGAAGCAGAACCTTTGAATTTTTTTAAGGCAGAGCCAGATAGATTCTTGATTATCAAGGGGGTGAAAGGTTATCGGGGGGTAGGCAGGAATGTGGTGTTGAAGTTACAATCAGATCAGTCATGATCTTATTGAATGGCGGAGCAGACTTGAATAGCATACTCCTCCTAATTCATAGGTTTGTACGCCCATCTGACATTCCTTTGAGTTTGTATCAAATGTAAATGAGTCACAGTTTGATTATGGCCACTTTGCATAAAGATAACTTGTTTGCGTCTATTTGCATCTGCTTGCATCTAAAAAATCGCAGATACTGCTTGTCATCTCTGCAAGTTTGTTTTTATTCGTGGGGACATGGCTGGTCCAGCATTTGTTGCCCCTATTATTTAAATGGTGAAAAATGACAACATGCTACTGTGCAGAGGGACCTGGGGGTCCTTGTGCATGAGTCGCAAAAACTCAGTTTGCAGGTGCAGCAGGTGATCAAGAAGGCAAATGGAATGTTGGCCTTTATCGCGAAGGGGATGGAGTATAAAAGCAGGGAGGTCTTGCTGCAATTGTACTGGTGAGGCCGCAACTAGAGTACTGTGTGCAATTTTGGTCCCCTTATTTGCGGAAGGATATATTGGCCTTGGAGGGAGTACAGAGAAGGTTTACCAGGTTGATACCGGAGATGAGGGGGTTAGCTTATGAGGAGAGATTGAGTAGATTGGGCCTGTACTCGTTGGAGTTTAGAAGGCTGAGGGGTGATCTTATAGGGACATATAAGATAATGAAGGGGCTAGACAGGGTAGAGGCAGAGAGATTCTTTCCACTTAGAAAGGAAACAAGAACTAGAGGACACAGCCTCAAAATAAGGGGGAGTCAGTTTAGGACAGAGTTGAGGAGGAACCTCTTCTCTCAGAGGGTAGTGAATCTCTGGAATTCTCTGCCCATTGAAGCAGTGGAGGCTACCTCGTTAAATATGTTTAAGTCACAGGTAGATAGATTTCTGATCAATAAGGGAATTAAGGGTTATGGGGAGCGGGCGGGTAAGTAGAACTAAACCACTATCAGATCAGCCATGATCTTATTGAATGGCGGGGCAGGCTCGAGGGGCTAGATGGCCTACTCCTGCTCCTATTTCTTATGTTCTTATCCCTAGTTGCCCGAGGGCAGTTGAGAGTCAACCACATTGCTGTGGCTCTGGAGTTACATGTTGGTCAGACCAGGTAACAACGACAGATTTCCCTCCCTAAAGGACATTAATGAAGGGACATTAGTACACTGAAGGTCAGTGAGAGACGCAATGAGATGTCTGTCCTGTATTCCACACCCCCTCCACCCTACTGTAAAAAGAGCATTGAAAACAGCTGACTAGAATTGAAGGATAACTTCTTGTGAAAGTTAGCTGGAAACCATGGTCAGAAATTGCAAAAAGCTTGGTTCCACTTTGTTGGAGTAAGGCTTCCTTTTTTCCTCTGCCAACATTATTGTACATAGTGTGAGGGAGGATGTGGTTACACAACTAGTATTTAATCGTACTGACTTTATTTTTCATTTATTTTTAGGAACATGAAGATCTTGCTGGCGTTCCTTCTACTCCACTTGGCAATAGGAAATCTGGGACAAGGTGCAAACACGCAGCCCAACTATGTTCTTATCCTGGCAGATGACCTTGGTATTGGAGACCTGGGATGTTACGGAAACACCACCCTGAGGTTTGATGTTCAATTTACAGTGTTTTTTTTCTATTTTCTTTAAACTCTTGCATTGTGAAAGGCTTGTAAATCAGTATTTTCAGGCTGCATTTCGAAAGTAGCTATTTCCAGTTGCTTCCCTACGACAGGTCACTCTGACCACACTGCCTGAAGAGGGTGATTTGTATATGCGCATATGATCCGCATATTTTTTTAATTCATTCGTGGGACATGGGCATCGCTGGCTGGCCAGCATTTATTGCCCATACCTAGTTTACCGAGGGCAGTTGAGAGTCAACCACATTGTCTTGGTTCTGGAATCAGATGTAGGCCAGACCGGGTAAGGACAGCAGATTTCCTTCCCTAAAGGACATTAGTGAACCAGATGGGTTTTTTCGACAATCGACAATGGTTCCCTGATCATCAGTAGATTCTTAATTCCAGATTTTTTTAAAAATCCAATTCGAATTCCACCATTTGCCGTGGCGAGATTCGAACCCAGGTCCCCAGAACATTAGCTGAGTTTCTGGCTTAATAGTGCAGTGATAATACCACCAGGCCATCGCCTCCCCTTTATGTATGCATATGTGTACAAACACATGAATAGGGCATCTCTCGGCATCTAATAACTGAAGGGCTCCAAACCTCCAGAGAACACTCAATACATTTTAAACTTAAAAGCTTAAAATATGCCCGTATGCGCCAGTAAAAGAGGAAAGAAATATACTGACAGTCAGGGTTGGACGTCCAACAACGTAAGGGGCAGGAGTGGGCCATTTGTCCCTTTGGGCTTGCTCCACCATTCAGTGAGGTCATGGGCGATCCAATTGTGGCTGCAATTCCACCAAACCAAATACCTGCCCTCCAAAACTTTGACTCTTTAACTTGTCAATTAAAAAAAAACGATCCATTAAAATGCTTTCAAACCATTGACAACCTTATTGAAGTGTAGTCCCTGTTGTATTCATGCACAGCATGAATTGGCTCTGTGGCAGGAAACAGAGTTATTGTTGGCATTGGAAGGCTGTTTCCAGGTGGATTCTACAGGATTCTATACTAGACTTCCTGCTTTTTGTGATGTATATTAATAATTTGGACATAAAGGTAGAGGGAATGATCATGATGTTTGCAGTAGACGCCAAAACTGGCCGCATGGTTGATTTTTTTGTTTTGATTTATTATTGCCACGTGTATTGGTATACAGTGAAAAGTATTGTTTCTTGCGCGCTATACAGACAAGCATACTGTTCATACAGTACATAGGGGAGAAGGAAAGGAAAGGGTGCAGAATAAGTGTTGGATTTACAGATAGGGTGTAGAGAAAGATGAGTTTAATATATGGTAAGTCCATTCAAAAGTCTGACGGCAGCACGGAAGAAGTTGTTCTTGAGTGGGTTGGGCCGTGACCTCAGACCTTTGTATCTCCTTCTTGACGGAAGAAGGTGGAAGGGAGTATGTCTGGGGTGCGTGGGGTCCTTAATTATGCTGGCTGCTTTTCCAAGGCAGCGGGAAGTGTAGACAGAGTTAATGGATGGGAGGCTGGTTTGCATTGTGGACTGGGCTTCGTTCACAACCCTTTGTAGTTTCTTGTGGTCTTGGGCAGAGCAGGAGCCATGCCAAGTTGTGATACATCCGGAATGGATGCTTTCTATGGTGCATCTATAAAAACTGGTGAAAGTCGGAATGAACATGCCGAATTTCCTTCACTTCCTGAGAAAGTAAGCGAAGAAAATTCGGCATGTTCATTCCAACTTTCATTGGTGGGCTTTCTTAACTACAGCGTCAGCGTGGAGGGGCCAGAAAAGATTGTTGGTGATCTGATCACCTAGAAACTTGAAGCTCTCGACCATTTCCACTTTTTCACTCGATAATGAGAAGGATAGCTATAGACCACATTAAGATATCAATGGACTGGTCAGTTGGGCAGTAAAGTGGCAAAATGGAATCCAACCCAGGGAAGTGTGAGGTGATGCATTTGGGGAAGAGATGGGGGGTGGGGGGTTCTTGGTTGGTGCAGACACCATCAGCCAAGTGGCCTCTTCCTGTGCCATAAACTTTCTGTGATTGATTCAGCACAGATCAAGATCTCAAAACCTTTGGGATTGTTTGCATTCGAATGCACCCTTGTCAAGAGGTTTTTAGGGGGGGTTCCAAGGTAATGGTTGAAATTTCACGCAGGCATTGAAGAGGAGAGCTCCAGAGGTGCAGTCTGTTCACGAGTGCGTGAAGGGCCAATTCATGCTGTGCATGAATACAACAGGAACTACACTTCAAAAAGGTTGTCGCCGGAGGGCCATTGGCACCACTGAAGGCACTGCGTGGCAGGAGCCTGGCACCTTCAGGAGAAGAGCATCCAAAGTTGGCAAGAGGCTGGGCAGAAATGAGAAGCACTTGCATTCAATGCAACAAAGTTGTTAAAGGAAAGAGTCTGCGCAATCTTATCGTGAATTCTTTTGGATTGCAGTTCAAAACAAAACGTACAGTCTTGCACAAATAGCTGTGGGGGAGTGGGTAAAATTGAATTGTGGTATCAGTGCTGTTTGAAGCGTCAGTTTCAGTTATCAGCATATTGTGAGTGGGAGGAAGTTACTATATTGGCAAGACTCTCTCTCACTGTGTTACTAAACACAGCTGCTGACACTGAACTGACAGGTCCGACAGGAATCTTCCTTCCTCCCTGATTCCAGCGAGTGTTTGTGAGATTAATCACCGCTAAGCAAATGGAATTGCATTTATGTAACTCCTTTCACAACCGCGGTATTTTCCAAAATACTTTACAGCCAATGTCATCATCAGTTAACAAACTATATTAGTTCAAGACACCGAACTGACGCCCATGGCTCTGGGCTTGTGACTTTTGTTCCCAGGTGTAGTTGTAATATAGGAGATGTGGCAGTCAATTTACGCTTAGAAAATCAACACCCCCCCCCCCGCCACACACACACACACACAGCCAGCAATGTCTTATTGACCATATAATCTGTTTGAGTGATATTGAGGGATAAACATTGTTCAGGACAATGGAGGGAACTCTGCTACTCTTCTTTGAATAGGGTGGTGGGATCTGTAAAGACAGACAGACTGTTTTACAGCTCATCTCAGTCTCACGCATCAGCCTACTGCCACTCAACAGTGATGTCCACCTTGGTGACTGGGATGTCTCCACAAGCTTCTCCATTGCACTCTGATGCTTGAATGGTGCGCAAAGGGAACAGTGCCCCTGCAGGATAGGAGGAGACAATACCGAGACCATTTTGGGTCAGCTCTGATTAACGTGGTTCCGATCCCAGCGCCATGGTTTGCTGGCTGATCCTCTTGATACAGCGATGGCCGCAGAGGTGGAAATGTTTATCAACACCTTCACTGATGTAAATGTCCCAAAGTGGCTCACAGGAGTGTAGCGGGATCCCTCTTTTTAACTCCACTGGGCTTATTTTAGGTTTGGTTCTCCGTCACCCAAACCCCACCAATGCCCGAGTGATTCTCTCTCTCTCTCCGATGGAACAACAGCCACCTTGCGTCTACTTCACTAGAGTAGCGCTCCCAAGAGAGAGAAAAGGAAACTGCTGCCTATCCACGACCTGGCGGCCTTTCCTGAGTGGGCGGTTTCGAAGCGCCCAGGGTACCCTCAGTTCTAGACTCCGGAATTATGGTAAGGAATATTTATATTGTGACTTAGTCAGAGATCATTGGTGAGAAATTGAAAAGATCAAAACGGACTCCAATGGAAGTCAAAGATATATATATATATATATATATATATATATATTTATTAAAACATCAAGGTCAATCACCAAACACCAGGAAAACAACACACACTGCCTTATGCTCTATAAGACTATAGCTATGGAAGGAATACTAAAACGGACACGACGGAATGCTTACTTTACACAAGTTTACCAGTGTCTTAAACTATGAAAGGTGCATGCAAAAGCCCCCCCTTTCCCCAAAGCCTCATCCACTATGATGATCTCGGGATACTCACAATCCTAGTTTGAATTGCTCAGTGGGTTTCGGGCTGCGTGCTGGAGACGAACGAGAGGCAGGAAACAGGAGAAGAGTGCTGCTATGCTGGTCCAAAGAGTAAAGAGAGAGACCAGAGCTTGCTTGTCCCTTTTTAAAACCTGAAGCAGTGATTCTCTCACACAAAAACAGCTTCTGATCATTAATAGTTTTGATTGACTGGGACAAAAGGCCAGAACTGTCGGGACCGCCCTTAATTGACATTGTAATGTCTCTTAGATGTTCTCTGAGTCATCCTGATTGGAATCCCATCAGTGAGATGAGTCATTGATGTTGTCTGTGGATGGAATGATCTGTTTCAATTGTCTTTGCTGCTGGGCCATTTACTTCTTGCCTGCTGGTCATGGTTTCTCCTTTGTTTCCTGTTAATTAGATTATCCCAGTCCCGACCTTCTCGTTATTCCCAGCCTCTTGCATATTCATGTGGCCTGACAACCAGTCGGCCATTTTCCTTATCTCTGGGTTTTTTAATCATGGAGGATTTGCCCTAAAACTCACAGGAGTGACGATCAAATATAATTTAACAAGGAACCAAACAGAATTGAATGAGCAACGTAAAACTTGGAGTGGTGGGTTTTAAGGAAAGTCTTAAAGGAAGAGACAGTGGTGATGAGGCTTGAACACAGGAACATAGGAATTAGGAGCAGCGGTAGAGAAACTCAGCCCTTTGAGCCTGCTCCGCCATTCAATCAGATCATGGCTGACCTCTCCCTGGTCTCAAATCCACCTCCTTGAAGGTGGCAACACAGGTGGAGAAGGTGGTGAAGAAGGCATATGGTATGCTTGCCTTTATAGGACGGGGTATAGGGTATAAAAGCTGGAGTCTGATGTTGCAGCTGTATAGAACGCTGGTTAGGCCACATTTGGAGTACTGCGTCCAGTTCTGGTCGCCGCACTACCAGAAGGACGTGGAGGCATTGGAGAGAGTGCAGAGAAGGTTTACCAGGATGTTGCCTGGTATGGAGGGTCTTAGCTATGAGGAGAGATTGGGTAGACTGGGGTTGTTCTCCTTGGAAAGACGGAGAATGAGGGGAGATCTAATAGAGGTGTACAAGATTATGAAGGGTATAGATAGGGTGAACAGTGGGAAGCTTTTTCCCAGGTCGGAGGTGACGATCACGAGGGGTCACGGGCTCAAGCTGGGAGGGGCAAAGTATAACTCAGACATCAGAGGGACGTTTTTTTACACAGAGGGTGGTGGGGGCCTGGAATGCGCTGCCAAGTAGGGTGGTGGAGGCAGGCACGCTGACATCGTGTAAGACTTACCTGCTCATATGAGCAGCCTGGGAATGGAGGGATACTAGTTGGACCAAGGAGCGGCACAGGCTTGGAGGGCCGAAGGGCCTGTTTCCTGTGCTGTACTGTTCTTTGTTCTTTGTTCTCCCCACCTGTTCCTCATATCCCCTTATCCCTTATTGTATTAGAAATATATCTATCTGGGAGGGGCAATTCCAGAGCTTGGGGCCAAGGTAGCTGAAAACACTTGCCTCAGTGGGAATTTTTAAAGTTTATTTATTAGTCACAAGTAAGGCTTACATTAACACTGCAATGAAGTTGTGAAATTCCCCTAGTCGCCACAGTCCGCCGCTTGTTCGGGTCAATGCATCTAACCAGCATGCCTTTCGGACTGTGGGAGGAAACTGGAGCATCCAGAGGAAACCCACGCAGACACGGGGAGAAGGTGCAAACTCCACACAGACAGTGACCCAAGCCGGGAATCGAATCCGGGTCCCTGGCACTGTGAATTTGGCTCTTAAGGTTTAGATTCGTAATGCAGAAGGTCAAGGAACGATCTAACGTGGGGTGTCTAAATTGAAAGAGAGCTAAAATCAATGGAGAGTGAGGGGATGTAGCCCAAGGTAATGGAGATTGGCATGAAAAATTGTAACTGAATAGTGAGTGATCTTTTAAGGAGGAGGTGTGGGTTAGGTACATTCCAACTGGGGTTAAAAGTAGGGGAACCAAAGCCAGAGATCCTTTGATGAGGAGGGAGATAGAGAGTAAAATGAAACAAAAAATAGGGTGTACGATACATGTCAGGTGAATTCTTCAAGCAAGAACCAGATCAAATGCAATTGCTGAGGAGAGGAAGTGAAGAGGAAAATCATACTGGCACAGTGGTTAGCACTGCTGCCTCACAGCGCTAGGGACCCGGGTTCGATTCCAGCCTTGGGTCACTGTCTGTGCATAGTCTGCACGTTCTCCCCTTGTCTGTGTGGGTTTCCTCCCACAGACCAAAGATATGCAGGTTAGGTGGATTGGTCATGCTAAATTGTGCCTTAGTGTCCCAAGATGTGTAGGTTAGGGGAATTAGAGGGGTAAATATGTGGGGTTACAGGGATAGGGCAGGGGGGTAGGCCTGGGTAAGATGAGTCGGTGCAGACTCGATGGGCGAATGGTGGCCTCCTGCATTGAAGTGATTCTTTGATTCTTTTCTATTCGAAGAGTGAATGAGAATAGAATGGCAGTCGGCATCAAAGGGAAACCAAAGATCTTCTCCGGGCATATAAATAGAACATGGGCAGTAAGAGGTGGAATGGGTCCAATCAGCAACGAGGAGGGTGAAATATGCTTAGAGGCACAGGGCAAGCTTAATGAGTACTTTGTATTGGTATTTACTCAAGAAGAGGGAGCTGACGAAATATTGGTGGAAGCGGAGATCGTAGAGGTAATGCATGGGATGAAAATTGAAAAGCAGGCTGTTAAGAAAGCCCACCAATGCCTCTACTTTCTCAGGAGACTAAGGAAATTCGGCATGTACGCTACAACTCTCACCAACTTCCACAGATGCACCATAGAAAGCATTCTTTCTGGTTAGGGGCATAGGTTTAAGGTGCGAGGGGCAAGGTTTAAAGGAGATGTACGAGGCAGATGTTTTACACAGAGAGTAGTGGTGCCTGGAACTCGTTGCCAGGGGAGGTAGTGGAAGCAGATACGGTAGTGACTTTTAAGGGGCGTCTTGACAAGTACATGAATAGGATGGGAATAGAGGGATATGGTCCCCGGAAGGGTAGGGGGTTTTATTTAAGTCGGGCAGCATGGTCGGTGCAGGCTTGGAGGGCCGTAGGGCCTGTTCCTGTGCTGTAATTTTCTTTGTTCTTTGTATCACAGCTTGGTATGGCTCCTGCTCTGTCCAAGACCGCAAGAAACTACAAAGGGTCATAAATGAAGCCCAGTCCATCATGCAAACCAGCCTCCCATCCATTGACACTGTCTACACTTCCCGCTGCCTTGGAAAAGCAGCCAGTATAATCAAGGACCCCGGACATTCTCTCTTCCACTTTCTTCCGTCGGGAAAAATATATAAAAATCTGAGATCACGTAGCAACCGTCTCAAGAACAGCTTCTTCCCTGTCTCAAGAACAGCTTCTTCCCTGCTGCCATCAGACCTTTGAATGGACCTACCTCGCATTAAGTTGATCTTTCTCTACACCCTAGCTATGACTGTACACTACATTCTGCACTCTCTCCTTTCCTTCTCTTTGCACAGTAGGCTGTGTCTGTATAGCGCGCAAGAAACAATACTTTTCACTGCATACTAATACATGTGACAATAATAAATCAAATCAAAATCTACGTCTAGAGTGGATAAGTCACCTGGGCTGGATGACTTGCATCCCAGGTTACTAAGTGAAGCACGAGTGGAGTTAGTGGAAGGGTTTGCCATCATTTTTCAATACCCGCTAAATGCCAGAGGATTGGAGAGTGACAAATGTGACCCCTTAGTGAAGAAATGGTCCAAGGACAATCCAAATCATTATAGGCCGGTTAGTTTAAAGTCAGCGGTGGGCAATCTTTTGGAGACAATAATTAGGAAAGAACATCAACAGGCACTGGGAGAGGTTCGAGTTAATTAAACAGCACCAGCACCAATCTGTAAAAGGGAGAAAAGCGGAGAATCTGAGTATTCAATGCGCAGTTAACCACAATCAGATAATTCACTGGACCTGATTTATCAGATAGCGGAGTTTCTCATCCGCTGCCTGAAGAGTTGACAGGGAATGTCCCGCATTAATTGCCAAAGTTTGAGGTGCCTGCCCCCATCTGGGGAGGAAGTCTTGCCCTAAAGAGCTGCCAACCAATCCAATTGGCCAGCAACTCTGTAGTCCCAGCAGTGCCAGGCTTGTGCCAGTGGCCACTGCTGGAATTACAGGCAGTCAGCAAAAAATAGAAGCTTGTGGGTGGCACGGTGGCACTGTGGTTAGCACCGCTGCCTCACAGCACCAGGGACCCAGGTTCGATTCCCGGCTTGGGTCACTGTCTGTGTGGAGTCTGCATGTTCTGCCCGTGTCTGCGTGGGTTTCCTCTGGGTGCTCCGGTTTCCCCCCACAGTCCAAAGATGTGTCCATTTGGGTGGATTGGCCATGCTAAATTGCCCCTTAGTGTCAGGGGGATTAACAGGGTAAATACGTTGGATTACAAAGACGGGGCTTGGGTGGGTTTGTTGTCGGTGCGGGTTCAATGGGCCAAACGGCCTCCTTCTGCGCTGTAGGGTTTCTGTGATTCGTATGGATGCTGAACTTGAGGCAGGCCCCAGCGAGGGGGATGAGGTGGCCAAATTTAAGGGGCCAGAGGGGGTTAAAGGAGCCTTGTGGGAAAGGGTGCCTCCAGTGGGCAGAAGGGACCCCCTTACCAAAGACCAGCTTGTGCAGTAAAATCTGAAAAACTAGCAATTGGCCACTTAAAAGAGTCTCAATGTTCACGACGGAGGGATATGTAGGTAAGGAGAAGTGGGTAACCAGAGACAGCAAAGGACAGACTGAATGCGGAGATGTGGAAAATGGGATCAAAACTGAAATAGTACACCAGGGACATTTATGATCTGGGAAAATGAAAGGAGGAGAAAGGACTGAGTGACCCATTCATTTTCTCCAGCCTCTGGTTCACAAACGGAGGTCGGACTGTTTTCACTCACATTGCGCAATTCCAAATTGTGACCAATAGTTCAGATAAAGTCGGGGAAGGAAAAACATTTCCACAGTAAGTGTCATTTATACCAAAATAGGGAAATGGCTGTACAATGCACGATGATGTTGCATTGTTGCAATGATATAGACATACCAAACACTGCATTGCTAGTGGCTTACTCGATTTCATTGGAACCTCCCAAGACATAGCACCACACAAGGTTGCATTTTTTTGTCCAAGCAGCTTAAATACTTAACATTCCTGTCATTGAATTGAATTCAGTGAGCTTTCATTCTCATCTTTGTACTTTTCAAAACTTTTCTCCTCTGTGTGCATTGTTCCAGGACACCCCACATAGACAGCCTGGCAAAGGATGGAATAACAATGACACAGCATATCGCTGCAGCCGCGCTATGCACCCCAAGCAGAGCTGCTATTCTGACGGGCAGGTATCCCATCAGATCAGGTAGGTGCACTTGTATCTAAAGCAGTATAAACAAAGGAATAGCACTGCAGCATTGACGCAAAGCTTGCTGAGAGTGAGGCATTTTTTGTGTGGCGTGCGCCCATAGTTAGACTTTTCCCTGCTGCCACTACACCAGTCCCAGCCACACCCCCCCCCCCCCCCCCTCGCCCCCTTTTCGCCCCCTTCTCCATGGAGAGACTTAAAAACCAGGATGCAGGTTTTAAAACTGGAGCTTTGTCTACTTGGCACCCAGTAAAGGTCAGCGAGCTCAGGGGTGATGAGTGAATAGAACTTTCATAGAATCATAGAAACCCTACAGTACAGAAAGAGGCCATTCAGCCCATCGAGTGTGCACCGACCACAATCCCACCCAGGCCCGATCCCCATATATTTACCCACTAATCCCTCTAACCTACGCATCTCAGGACACTAAGGGCAATTTTTATTTTTAGCATGGCCAATCAACCTAACCCGCACATCTTTGGACTGTGGGAGGAAACCGGAGCACCCGGAGGAAACCCACGCAGACACGAGGAGAATGTGCAAACTCCACACAGACAGTGACCCAAACCGGGAATCGAACCCAGGTCCCTGGAGCTGTGAAGCAGCAGTGCTAACCACTGTGCTACCGTGCCGCCCAACTTTGAACTCTCCTCAAATGTACTTTAGCGCTGGTCCTCCATCTCAGTAACATCACCAGTCCCTGTCCCTGCTCCACCCATCTCCTTCTGAAGTACTCATTCTTACCTGTGTCAATTCCATTCTTGACAACTCCAACGCTGTGATGGCTGGTCTCCCATTCTCTGCAATGATCACTTTATCTAAAACATTGCTACCTATATCCTCTCTCTCTCTCATCAGATCCCACTCACTCTTACCCTTGTTTCATAGAATCCCTACAGTGCAGAAGGCGGCCATTCGGCCCATCGAGTCTGCACCGACAACAATCCCACCCAGACCCTATCTCTATCACCCCACATATTTACCCCACTAAGCCCTCTAACCTATGTATCCCAGAACATTAAGGGGCAATTTAGCATGGCCAATGCACCAAACCCGCACATCTTTGGACTGTGGAAGGAAACCGGAGCACCCGGAGGAAACCCACGCAGACACGGGGAGAACGTGCAAACTCCACACAGGCAGTCACCCAGGCCGGGAATCGAATCCGGGTCCCTGGCGCTATGAAGCATCAGTGCTAACCACTGTGCCACCCCTACAGTTTACTACGGTTACTCCTGTTCCTCTAGAGTTACCCTTGTCCATGCTCATTTTGTGTTTAAACATCTTTAGGGTCCAGCTCCATCCCTCAAGCCTTCTCTAGCCCTACCCACTGCCCTCCCTTTCCCCCACAGAACCCGTAGTTGCTCCAGCACTAGCTACTTGTGCATCCTCCCCATCCCTATTCCCCACTGTTGGTGGCAATGCCTTAAATGTTCTAAGTGCTAAGCTCTGGAATTGTCCCCCTAAGCCCGTCTGCCTCCATCTTTTCCTTTAAGACTGCTTAAAGCTTGTGTTTTTGACCAAGTTTTTGGCCTCGTTCTTTGGCTGGGTGTCTGTGGCTGAGTTTTTCCAGTCACAGAATCCCTACAGTGCAGAAGGAGGCCATTCGGCCCATCGAGTCTGCACCGACGGCAATCCCACCCCAGGCCCTATTCACGTAACCCCACACATTTACCCTGCTAATCCCTCTAATCGACACATCCCAGGACACTAACGGGCAATTTATCATGGCCAATCAACCTAACCCGCATATCTTTGGGCTGTGGGAGGAAATCGGAGCACCCGGAGGAAGTCCACGCAGACACGAGGAGAATGTGCAAACTCCACACAGACAGTGACCCAAGCTGGGAATCAAACCCAGGAGCCTGGAGCTGTGAAGCAGCAGTGCTAACCCTTGCCTTGTTAATGGTGGGCATCATCGTGGGTGGGCTGGATAGGACTTTTGGCCGCTCTTCAAATGTTTTTGTACTGCCTTCGCCAATAAAAACCCCGCCCTAATTTCCTCTGCTTACACCTCTCTAACGTCCCTTTGGCATGCCTTTCTGTATTAAGGATGTTATTTGGATGCAGATTATTGTTGGCAATTGTGCTGGGCATACATGTTATGCAGTTGCTCCCTGCCACCCTTGTCACCAGTATGGATGCTACACTGAGCAAGCTCTGGGCTGATGGTACTGCAGGATTTGTTTGGATCATTTGGCTGCTACACATTCACTCACCAGCTAACACGTTTTGTGACAATTGCCCAACAATGCAGTTTGATTGTCAATGATAGCTTGGAACGCATCGTGTTTAATGGGTCCAGGGATCTGCTTCATGTGCAGCTTTTGTGATTTTATTCTGCATCTGACAGCTCCGTGCGAGGCAGTGATTAAGTCAGTTGCTTGGATCAAAATCGAACCCAAGGGTGTTTTGTATTGTCTGACTGGCAGGAGACTGTTGGCAATGATTAATGGTCAAGTCCGATTTCCATAACTGCATTCTGCCAGGACTGCCCAACTAGCAATGAGAATCCTGGCCAACGTTTCTTCTCTCTTAGTCTCTCTCTCTCTCTCTCTGTAAGACCATAAGACATAGGAGCAGAATTAGGCCACTCGGCCCATCGAGTCTGCGCCGCCATTCAATCATGGCTGATATTTTTTTCATCCCCGTTCTCCTGCCTTTTCCCCATAACCCCTGATCCCCTTATTAATCAAGAACCTATCTATCTCTGTCTTAAAGACACTCAATGACCTGCCCTCCACAGCCTTCTGCGGCAAAGGGTTCCACAGATTCACCACTCTCTGGCTGAAGAACTTCCCCCCCATCTCTGTTTTAAAGGATCGTCCGTTTAGTCTGAGGTTGTGCCCTCTGGTTCTAGTTTTTCCTACTAGTGGAAACATCCTCTCCACGTCCACTCTATCCAGGCCTCGCAGTATCCTGTAAGTTTCAATAAGATCCCCCCTCATCCTTCTAAACTCCAACGAGTACAGACCCAGAGTCCCGTCTCTCCTTCCTCCTCCCAAAATGCTGAGGCCAATTTGTTGTAACGGCACGGTGGCACAGTGTTTAGCACTGCTGCCTCACAGCGCCAGGGACCCAGTTCGATTCCCAGCTCGGGTCACTGTCTGTGCGGAGTCTGCACGTTCTCCCCGTGTCTGGGTCGGTTTCCTCCGCGTGCTCCGGTTTCCTCCCACAGTCCGAAAGACGTGCTGGTTAGGTGCATTGCCCATGCTAAATTCTCCCTCAGTGCGGCGGCTAGGGGATTTTCGCAGTAACTTCATTGTAGTGTTAATGTAAGCCTTACTTGTGACACTAATAAATAAACAAAAACATTTTGAGTTTCTCCAACTTGGCACTGACCAGAGATTGAGTGTTGTATGCATTGACTCAGTTACTTGCTGGAGAAACTCACTGAGCTGCTGGGCAGCTGAGATTAGTCTATCCTCAGTTGTGTCGGCCCTCGCTTGCTCGCACACTCTGAATTGGCAAGCGTTTTGTTCAGCTGTTTTGAGAATTTGTCCATCTATAACATACCATTTGCGGTGTTCATTTGTATTCACTGCCCTAAGTGAATGCGCTGTGCCATCAATTATCATTAGCCTTTACTGGGCTGGCAATTTCCACCTTAGTCAAGTTCAGTCATTGGACCATTACTTTAAATGGAACTTTTTATTTCCATCCTATAATTATCATTAACAGCTGTTTTCTTTTTCTGAACACTTATCTTTTTCCAAGGAAACGCTATTTAATGCAAACTCCGCTAATGTGTCGCCATAGATATTATTACCTCTAACCTGCAATCCTCCGCGCTCCTCCCAAAAAGAGAAACAGCAAAGACCTTGATTTATATCGCACCTTATTGTCGCTCTCAAAGATCAAACGTGTAACAGGATAGATTTAGACTTTGCACAATAAACTAAAGCAGTTAATAGCGTGCCAGCACCTGTTATACAGAGGACCCTTCACCTGGAATGATCTTGGGAATCACTGAAGTGAGCTTAATGAGTTGAACAGACCTTGGTTTAAGACTTCCAATTAATGCACCTTGAGTAATGCAGTGCTGCACATGAGCATCATCCTAAATGATCTTTTCAAGCCACAAGATGGGTACTTGAAATCGAAATGAGGAAATGGACGTCCCTGGGATTTAATAGGATTAATTAACACTCTGGTAAAAACACGGCTCAGCAGGTGAAAAGAAAAAGGGGAAGAACGATCAAGCTTCTCAAGCGCACCACTGCGTAATGTAGCAGTCTGCTGAGATGAGATGGGCAAATATTCTGGGAAATGCTTCTCTGACTTCTGAACACACTTGGGCGATGGTCCAAGACACTATCACATCCTTAATTTTCCATGACCCTGCAAACCGATCCTCCAATTGGAAAAGACCTCCCCTGTCAAGAACTTTTCTGTCTGCCCTTTGAAAGGTTGTGCAAGGACTCAGTGACCATTCTGTAGTCAAAAGCACTTGAATGTGACCACTTGGAATAGGGTACTTGGAAGTCTCCAACTGTTCTTGCTACAACCTTGTGACCTAAATTGGGATAAGGTGGTTGACCCACTTTAGTACCATACATCGTATTTAATGTTCTTGTCATAAACCAGCATGTCATCCAATCTACTGTGAACAATGACTTGAAAGATGCACAAAGTTAAATGTTCAGTATGCACACATCCTTAAAACTGATGAGCAAAGTCTGTTCTCTTCTCTTTAGGAATGGCCAGCTTCCAAAGAATGGGTGTCTACATTTTTGCAGCTGGGTCAGGTGGACTTCCCACAAATGAGACAACCTTCGTCAAGCTGTTGAAAGAGCAAGGCTATTCCACTGGCCTCATTGGTAAGAGAAAGCAGCCAAGAACAAAGAACAATACAGCACAGGAACAGGCCTTTCGGCCCTCCAAGCCCGCGCCGCTCCCTGGTCCAAACTAGACCATTCTTTTGTATCCCTCCATTCCCACTCCGTTCATGTGGCTATCTAGGTAAGTCTGAAATGTTCCCAGTGTGTCCGCCTCCACCACCTTGCCCGGCAGCGCATTCCAGGCCCCCACCACCCTCTGTGTAAAATACGTCCTTCTGATATCTGTGTTAAACCTCCCCCCCCTCACCTTGAACCTATGACCCCTCGAGAACGTCACCACCGACGTGGGAAAAAGCTTCCCACCGTCCACCCTATCTATGCCTCTCATAATTTTATACACCTCTATTAGGTCACCCCCTCATCCTCCGTCTTTCCAGTGAGAACAACCCCAGTTTACCCAATCTCTCCTCGTAACTAAGCCCTTCCATACCAGGCAACATCCTGGTAAACCTCCTCTGCACTCTCTCCAAAGCCTCCACGTCCTTCTGGTAGTGTGGCGACCAGAACTGGGCGCAGTATTCCAAATGCGGCCGAACCAACGTTCTATACAACTGCAACATCAGACCCCAACTTTTATACTCTATGCCCCGTCCTATAAAGGCAAGCATGCCATATGCCTTATTCATTACCTTCTCCACCTGTGACTTCACCTTCAAAGATCTGTGGACTTGCACACCCAGGTCCCTCTGCGTATCTACACCCTTTATGGTTCTGCCATTTATCATATAGCTCCCCCCTACGTTAGTTCTACCAAAATGCATCACTTCGCATTTATCAGGATTGAACTCCATCTGCCATTTCTTTACCCAAATTTCCAGCCTATCTATATCCTTCTGGCCTTTGGTAACCATGTATATCTATATCCTTCATATCTATATCCTTCATATCTATATCCTTCATATCTATATCCTTCATATCTATATCCTTCATATCTATATCCTTCATATCTATATCCTTCATATCTATATCCTTCATACCTATATCCTTCATATCTATATCCTTCATATCTATATCCTTCAGCCATTGGTAACCATGCCTTCAATTATCTAGGCCCTAAGCTTTGAATTGTCTCCTTTTTAAAACGATCCAGAAATAGAAATCATAGATTCCCCACAATGCAGAAGGAGGCCATTCAGCCCATCGAAGCTGCACCGACAACAATCCCACCCAGGTCCTATCCCCTTAACCCCATTTAGTTACCCCGATAATCATTCTGATACTAAGGGACAATTTAGCATGGCCAATAAACCTAACTCTCAGATCGTTGGAGTGAGAGGAAACCAGAGCACCCGGAGGAAACCCACGCAGACACGGGGAGAACGTGCAGACTCTGCACAGACAGTGACCCAAGCCGGGAATCCGGGTCCCTGGCGCTGTGAGGCAGCAGTGCTTGCCACTGTGCCGCCCCACGGAAAGCCTCCCTATTTTGGTCATCTGTCCTAATATTTTCTTTGCTCAGCTTGATAACCCTCTGTGAAGTACCTTAGCCTGTTAAAGATGGCATTGTTGATCGGGCTTTGTTGCTCCATTGAAATGTATTTTGATTCTCAGATGTCACTGTAGCAGGAGTGCAAACAGTAAATATTAGAACCTTACAGTAAGATATTCAACATGAGTTCTAACTGGATAAAGCATTAAAACCTGAAGTAATATTATCTTTATATAAGATATCAGGATGCCTCAAGGTGTTTCACAGCCAATGAAGTACTTCTTTGCAGTGTAGTTACTGTTATAATGTAAGAAACATAGGGCCTGATTTTACATTTTCATTCTAAGTGCTGAACCTGGGCTTAATTCAGATCCGACTTGGAAATCTGCTTTCAGGCGCCCCCCATATGCACTCAGCCTGAAAAAAAAATCGCGAAAAACCAAAAGATGGGGAAGATACTAAATGGTTTTTTCACGTTCGTATTTACTGAGGAAACAGGCATGGAGTCTACGGAAATAGGGCAAACAGGTAGGGAGGTCATGGAACCTTTACAGATTAAAGGGGGGAAGGTGCTTGGTGTCTTGAGGCAAATCAGAGTGGATAAATCCCCAGGACCGGACAGGGTATCCCCACGGACCTAGTGTTGAACTTGCAGGGGCCCTGGCAGACATATTTAAAATGTCAGTATTCACAGGGGAGGTGCCAGATGATTAGAGGGTGGCTCATGTTGTTCCGTTGTTTAAAAAAGGTTCCAAAAGAAATCCGGGAAATTATAGGCCAGTAAGTTTGACGTCGGTGGTGGGCAAGGTATTGGAAGGTGTGATAAGAGATAGGATCTACAAATATTTGGATAGACAGGGACTTATTAAGGAGAGTCAACATGGCTTTGTGCGTGGTAGGTCGTGTTTGACCAATCTATTAGAGTTTTTCGAGGAGGTTACCAGGAAAGTGGATGAAGGGAAGGCGGCAGATGTTGTCTACCTGGATTTCAGCAAGGCCTTTGACAAGGTCCCTCATGGGAGGTTAGTTAGGAAGGTTCAGTCGCTGGGTATACATGGGGAGGTAGTAAATTGGATTAGACACTGGCTCAATGGAAGAACACAGTAAGAAGTTTAACAACACCAGGTTAAAGTCCAGCAGGTTTATTTGGTAGCAAAAGCCACACAAGCTTTCGGAGCTCCAAGCCCCTTCTTCAGGTGAGTGGGAATTCTGTTCACAAACAGGGCATATAAAGACACAGACTCAATTTACATGAATAATGGTTGGAATGCGAATACTTACAGCTAATCAAGTCTTTAAGAAACAAACAAACGTTTGTTGTTATGGAGTGTTATGGTAAGGTTATATAAGGCATTGGTGAGGCCGAATTTAGAGTATTGTGTACAGTTTTGGTCACCTAGTTACAGGAAGGATGTAAATAAGGTTGAAAGAGTGCAGAGAAGGTTCACAAGGATGTTGCCGGGACTTGAGAAGCTGAGTTACAGAGAGAGATTGAATAGATTGGGACTTTATTCCCTGGAGCGTAGAAGAATGAGGGGAGATTTGACAGAGATGTATAAGATTTTGATGGGTATAGATAGAGTGAATGCAAGCAGGCTTTTTCCACTAGGGGAGAAAAAAACCAGAGGGCATGGGTTGAGGGTGAAAGGAGAAAAGTTTTAAGGGAATATTAGGGGGGCCTTCTTCACGCAGAGAGTGGTGGGAGTGTGGAATGAGCTGCCGGATAAAGTGGTAAATGCGGGGTCACTTTTAACATTTAAGAAAATCTTGGACGGGTTCATGGATGAGAGGGGTGTGGAGGGATATGGTCCAAGTGCAGGCAAGTGGGACTAGGCTGTTGTAGGGAAAAATCCCTTGTACCAGTGCATTCAAGGAGGTCGAGTCTCAAGGCAAGGTTCAAAGCGTTTTTCTTTATTGTACAATTACTGTGATCCCAGGGAGACCCCCGTAGCCAGCTCAGAAACAGTGGCTTGGCCACGTTGATCTCAACAGTTACACATTCGCTCTGGATATTTATAGGAATCCAAATTCGAGCGGGAACATTTGCTCATACATTTTTACAATACTTAAAAAGTGGCGGGATTCTTTAATTGCTGCCCTGAAGATTTGGCGGGCAGTTTCGATTCGAACAGATTAACACTAAGAATATGTATCCTATCCGGTCAGGAAGTTCCCTGGTAGACTTTGTCAATTTGCATCTGTATGGTGTGTGTCCATGTTAATGGGACTGTCTTTTCTTGCCCCGGTGTTTTAATGTGTTTCCCATTATCCTCTCTATGTGTCCCCTTATCTAAATCGACCTCCAATGTTTGTGTCTGTATTCTATGCTTGCGAGATTAGGTGTTAATGTCATTTTGTCCTGCTGTGTGTAGGGGGATTTAATCTAATCTTTTATTCTTTTTATCCTGGTTTATTAAGTTTCTTTGCCTGCCTTGGCCATTTTATTCCCATAATATTTTATTTACAGTACAGTTGTGCCATATAACCCACTCCAGGTCTTGACTCGCAGATATCCCGATCTTCTGGCCAAGGGCCGTTTTTAAAATGCAGCTTCGTGCTGTTGCTGGGCAGAATAAGGATCTTCTGTCAAATTTGAATTAAAGGTCTCAGCTGTGCAGAGGCTTCGTGCTGTTGCTGGGCAGAATAAGGATGTTCCATCGGCTTTGAATTAAAGGTCTCTCAGCTGTGCAGAGGGGGATTTAAACGAGGGTCCATTCGGGTGTTCCCCTCTGCATTGTGGGCACGTTATGAATGGTGCCAATCAGTCCAATAAATGAATATGTTTAATGAGGTGAATATTGATGAGATAATAAAAATATGGCTTTGGAAAATGGCCTACTTCAAGGCAAAGAATGGTTCGGCACAGACAAGAAGGGCCAAAAGGCCTGTTTCTGAGCTGTAATTTTCTATGGTTCTATGGAATCCCATTCACGCTGTGGGTGGGTCTTAGCACGCCCGAAACGGGCGGAGCTCTGAACTGCGCATGCGCAGTTCGAAAAAAATTTGAAACAACTCCCCCCCCCCCCCACCGACCACCACCACCAGACAACGATCAACCCTCCCCCCCCCGCCACCAGACAACGATCGGGCCTCTCCCCCCCACCGCTCCCGTGTCAGATCGCTCCCGGGCCACAGAAAACGGAGAAAGCAGCCCGGGAGCGAAAAGTGGGAGTGATGGTGCACACACACCACTCTCCCCCTTATCCACCACCTCCCCACCCCCCCCCCCCGCCCGCTACCGAGACCGATCGCGACCCCTGCCCCCTTCCCACCCCCACCGATCACCCGCAGAATGGCAGCGGACCCCCTGCCTCCTCCCCCCTACCAGAGATCCATTTGCCACACCCCTCCCCCACCACCAGTGAGCGATCGGGCCTCCCTGCTTTCCCCCCCCCCCCCACCCCGACCAGCAATACATCTCACCCCCCTCCCTCTTCTCTCCCCCCCCCCCCCCCCACCCCCAGCACCCCTGAGAATGGTCTGGCCTCACTCACCACCCCCCCCCCCCCCCCCCCCCCCAGAGGAACATCTGACCCACCTCCTCCTCCCCACCAGACAACAATCAGCCCTCCCCCCACACCACCAGAAAACAATCGCCCCCCCCCAACCGACCACCACCACCAGACAACGATCAACCCCCCCCCCCCGCCACCAGACAACGATCGGGCCTCTCCCCCCCACCGCCCCCCCACCAGAGATACATCTGACCCACCTCCCTCCTCGCCCCCCCCCCCGCAGACAGCGATCTGGCCTCACTCCCCCCACAACCAGAGAGTGATCTGACCAGCCTCCCTCCTCCCCCCCCCACCACTGATCTGAATCAGAGAGCCGTTGGAAGCTCAGAATGCGCTCTTCAGCAGCTGGAGCACCCGATTCAGACTTTTATCCAGCAGGTTCATTTTGGTGCGATTCCGGATCGGCGAACGCAGTGATAAAGAGAGAAATGCTGATAAAGTTGGGCAGGCAGTTCATTAATTCAATTGAAAAACATGCAAATACATTTAAATCGCCGTTGCGCCCGTTTCAGGCACGAATTGGATCGCCGCCGTTCCCGGGTTTCAGTAAAGTGGCCATCTGCGCGGACGTGGGCGCGGATCGCGTTAATGGCCTCACACCCAACTTTACCATGTTTTCGCGCCCGAAAAGGGGGTGCGACGCAATGGTAAAATAGGGCGCATAGTGCGGGATTTTCCTGCCCTTCCCACCGGTGGGATATTCCTGTCCCGCTGATGGTGCACCCCCACCATGGGCTTCCTGGAGACGTGGGGTGGACTCGATGGGAAATCACATTGACAGCAGTGGAACTAGAAGATCCTGCTGCCAAGAAACATGATGTGGAGAAGCTGGTGTTGGACTGGGGTAAACACAGTAAGAAGTCTCACAACACCAGGTTAAAGTCCAACAGGTTTATTTGGCAGCACAAGCTTTCGGAGTCTCAGGCCCCTTCTTCAGGTGAGTGAGGAGTTGTGTTCACAAACAGGGCATATACAGACACAAACTCAATTTACAAGATAATGGTTGGAATGCAAGTCTTACAGGTAATCAAGTCTTAAAGATACAGACAATGTGAGTGGAGAAAGGGTTAAGCACAGGTTAAAGAGATGTGTATTGTCTCCAGCCAGGACAGTGAGTAAGATTTTGCAAGCCCAGGCAAGTCGTGGGGAGTTACAGATAGTGTGACATGAACCCAAGATCCCAGTTGAGGCCGTCCTCATGTGCGGAACTTGGCTATCAGTCTCTGCTGAGCGACCCCCTTTCTGCGCTGTTGTGTGTCATGAAGGCTGCCTTGGAGAACGCTTACCCAGTGTTCCTGTT